>NC_092876.1:460740961-461114056 GCF_028372415.1 Notamacropus eugenii
AAGATAGTGTAGTACAGCAGTTCTCAAAACTTTCTTCATCCCTTAAAAATTATTGAGGATTCCTCACCCAAAGAGCTTTTTTGTCTGTTTTACCTATTGATATTTTCATATGAGAAATTAAAGTATCTTAGTATGAAGATAGTTTTGACCTCATAGACTCCTGAAGGGTCTCCAGACTTCCGGCACAGGGATCTCCAGATCACGCCTTGTTAACCCCACTGACATTGTGTGCAGATAAGGGAAGCATAGAAGCTGTTGTCTAGCAGATAAACAGGTACTCAGTGTTTATTAATTTAAGAGGAAGGAGAGGCTTAGTGCTTGGATTGACACTCTGTATAGGTTTGATATTGGATTGATTACGTTTGTGCCAGCAGAAAAAGTCATTTCTCTTTTTGGTGAAATAAGGCATTTGTTGTTGTTCAGTCATGTCCAATTCTTCATGACCCCATTTGGGGTTTTCTTGGCAAAGAAAGGTACTGGAGTGGTTTGCTCCTTCCTTCTCCAGCTCATTTTCCAGATGAGGAAACTGAGGCAAACAGGCTTAAGTGACTTGCCCTGAGTCACCCAGCTAGTTAGTGTCTGAGTTCATATTTGAACTGCAGTCTTCTTGACTCTAAGCCCAGCACTTTGTCTACTATGCCACCTACCCAAATCCTATATCCCTAGAGGATCACCAGAGTATGGAAGAAGCAATAGGCTATTGAGAAAAGGTACTTAAATAGAGTGATCTTGGGGTTGAGCTGGCTTTTCCCTTCAGCTCATCTGAAACTTACCTTGATAAAAGGGTAGTGCTGTGGAATTCAGACTTCCTCGTGGGCATTTATTTAAGTCTACACAACAGCAGTGTTTCTGTGCCTCCTCTTTTACAGAAGACTGTTTCATTCCCCAGGGCTTTTCACCTGGTACTCTTTCCTAACCTTTACTCAATGTTATTATTTCGTGGCAGTGTAGATGGGGATTGACTCCTACTTACTTAAGTGTTATACTACACACCTTTTGGTTCAGAGTAAAATCTGCAGTGCTCTGTTTGCTATGTGAGCCTGATTTTATTTTTAGTCAGTACAACCTAATGCTTTATGATAGTGACAGAAGTTTAAATGACTGACTTCCTGAGTGAAGTCTAGCAGAATGACTGCCCCCAAATTCTTGCTTCCAGAAATATCCTCACCCATGAACACTACGGGGTCTCTTTATGGGTTGTGAAACCCAAGAGTAGTTTAAATGGTGACTGTTTCCCACTGCCTCAGAGCTGGATGTTGTCATCCATTGGTCCTACATGGAAACCGTGTTGAAAGCAGGAAAGTTGTTAACAGGATTTCATTGGGAAGGAGCATCCTAGGGAAGTGAGCAAGGAGAGGGCGACATGAGATGTTTGATTGGAGCACCCAAGAGAGCAGCTCTTGTCACTTGACAGACTTTAAGTGAATTAAGTTCTATTCAGCAAATATTAGTATCTACTCTTTCAGTGTTTTTTTCTTTTTTTTCTCATTTTGTTATTCTGTAACAAGTTATTCACTTGTTTTCACTTGTGTCTGAGTTTTTATGACCCCATTTTGGGTTTTCTTGGCAAAGATACTGAAGTTTGTAATTTCCTTCTCCAATTCATTTGACAGAATTTGAAACTGAGACAAATAGGGGTTAAGTAACTTGCCCAGGGTCATACAGCTAGTAAGTCTTTGAGGCCAGATTTGAACTCAGAAAATGAGCCTTCCTGACTCCAGGCATGGCACTGTGCCACCTCACTGTTCTTTTTCTCCTTTAGCTACCTATCTTGACATCTTCCATTCTGCCTTTTGTTTTAACCTCATAACCCAAATGTCTTCCAACTGCCTTTATTGTTACTAAGTTACAGAAGACCTTGAGACTTAGTTATTTTCTCCTTCAATATCTTTTGTGACTGACCAGTTTAGTTCTGTTTGACTAATAATATTCATCTGTTAATTTCCTGGAGAATTTAAGCAGGAACAAAAGGCGGGCAGAAATTTCAGGATTGTTACCTAGTGTTCAAATGCATGCTTAATCAAAGCTTCCCAGAGTTGCCTGGGGAATAAAGTACTGTTTTTTCTAAGTATTTATTTATTCATTCACGGGACATTTTGAAGCGCCCTGTATTTATAGAGTACTGAGCAAGGCACAAGGAATAAACAGAATTTAGAGAAAATGTGGTCTTTGCCTTCCACGGGCCTTAGTTTCCTCATCTGTGTAATAAGGGGTTTGGACCAGATGTCTTGTAAGTTACCATCTCACTCTAAATCTATAATCCTATAATCTTATTTAGTTTACTATAGTGTGGTTTTAAGACACCATCATCACTAGGTGTAACAGACTGCATTTACATGATAAGTGTATTAGAGAATTGCAAAATAAAGTACTCTGAAGAGGAAGGATGCTTCTGACTTTGGGCTGGGAATCAGCGAGCGCTTCAGGGAGGAGATAGCACTTGAGCTGAGAAGTGTAGAAATTCAGCCAAGAGAGGGAAAGGAAGACTATTCTAGACATGGGGAGCAAGCACTGTAAACAAAATGTGGAGATATGAAAGCATAAGATAGAGAACGGTCCACTTTGATGAGTGAAGAGTGTACGGAAGAACATGATGTAGAGGAAGACAGGGAAGGTAGGGTGCTGGCTGGATTGTAAATGGGCTTGGCATCCTAGGAAAAGGAGCTTAGATTGTACTCTGCAGACAGTATAGTGCCACTAGAGAAACTGCCAGATTTCTGCTTAAAGAAAAAAATTTTAGCAGTGGTGTGAAAGGAGGATGCGGAAAGACCATATAGGTTGTTGTTAAGTCATTTTTCAGTAGTGTCCATAACCCCATTGGGGTTTTCTTGGCAGAGATACTGGAGCGGTTTGCCATTTCCTTTTCCAGCTCATTTTACAGATGAGGCACTGAGGCAAGCAGGGTTAAGTTGACTTGCCCAGAGTCACGAAGCTAGTAAGTGTCTGAGGCCAGATATGAATGAACTCGGAAAGATTCACCGGGCCACCGAGCTCTGGGCCTTTGCAGTTAGTCCAGGTAGGTGGCATGGAGGGTCTGTTCAGAAGTGGTGGAAGTGGGAACAAAGAGGAAGGGGACTCGGGGGGATGTGGGGAAGAGATAGAATTGGCCGGACTTGGTGGCTGTTAGTTATGAGAGATGAGGAAGAGGTAAGAGGCAGGGATAATCCTAAACATTTAAATACGGGAGACTAGGTGAATGGTGGTGCCATAGACAGAAATAGCAAAGTTAGGAGAGGACACAGTTTTGGCAGAAAGATGGTGATTGCAGTTTTCGATATGTTACTTCAGAGGGGCGTGGTATAATAAGACAAATAAAATAGCTTAATAGTGAGTTGCTGCTTCACAGATCAGGCTGTGCTGTAGGTCAGATCATATCAACAAAGCACAGTAACTACACACAATAAAAACTGAATAGAAACTCGCCCATTATAGAACATGCTACCCTGTATTAGTCTTAGGCTTCTTGTACCACGACATTTCCACTGTACTGACGTTTTCATGCTCTCTCTTTTTTTTCCTCCAACTATCTAGGCTCTCATCATTTTGGTCGGATTCAGTGAGTAAGGGAGCAAATAAAGATAGTGATCAAAAATGTACCGCCCTCGAGGTTGCAGGGAGAGAGGGTAGCGTGTCAGGAGACTGATTCTGGTTCTGTCTTTGCCATTAATTAACTATATGAGCTTGGGGAAATTATTTCATTTTCTAGTTTTCCAAAAGGTATTATATGAGATGATCTCTAAACTCTGTTCTGGGTATGTAAACATCCCCAGTCATCTGTGTACGTTTGTGTACATCCCCCAAATGCAACTGGGTTGAATGGCATGGAACATCCCATATGACATATCCATGTAGTAACTCGCTTGTGTGGAGTCCTTCAAGCCCTGTATGGTACTTTGCTCAGAAGAGCCTTATGAAGTTGGTAGTATAAATATTACTATTCGCATTTTATAGATAAGAAAACTGAAGATGGGAGAGGTTAAATGACTTGCCTGATGTCACAGCAGGAGAACATTCCAGAACTGGGAATGTGTCTCCTGACGTTGAAGCCAGTATTCTGTGCCCTCCGTAGCATGCTACCTTACCATCAAGGTATAATGTAAATGAATGTGCGTTCAGACTGCTTCTGGTGAATAGATATCTGTTAACGTTTCTCCAAAAATGATAATTTAGTTGTTGGACTTAAGTGGTTGCTATGGATATCTGTCCAAACCTAGGCTAGGGTAATGATTGCCATGTGGCTTAAATGCCCTTAAGGAAAGGAGTATTTAGCACCCTCTCTCAAACGAAATAAGCTTGATGTTGTCCTGGTTTCCATCTGTGCTCATACCTGATGAGTTCACTGCATCCCTCTACTTTTACAACCTGGTAAACTCTGGTATTCAAGTTGGAACCAATAGTTAGTCTAAGTGTGGGAAACCAAGCATTTAAAGTCCATGTGTGTCCATGTACACAGGTACTCTGAGTGTGTGTAGGATGGGCTCCTCTACATCTCCTTCCTAATTCCAATATCCAGTAGTGTTCTTAAGGGATGACTTCCTTAATGAGTCATATTATACTGAATTGAAGAAGACATAAAGATATGAAGATGGTTAGGGAGGAGAAAGAGGGCCATTCAATTTGGTATTCCCTGCTTTGGGATTCAGAATTTAAATAGCTGCTGTCATCAGTACCTACAGATGATGTGGTAATGCTTGGTGCCTGGCATAAAGAGGTAAGTCACACTTATGATGGAGAGTGAAAAGAGATCTTAGAGAGAATCTAAGCCAGCCTTCCTATTTTCTACGCGACAAAACTGAGGCTTAGAGAATGGTGGCTTCCCTAAAGGCACAACAATTTAGGGTTAACTCCAAATCCAGGGCTCTTTCCCCTACATCGCCCTGTCTTCCCTAGCACTCAAGAAGGATAAGTGAGTGGTCTTCCTCCCTGTGCCTTCTAACCTTTACGCACCCAGAATTAACCAGCTGTGGTAAATTGGCTTTTTCTTTTCATCAGAATTCCTTTTAGAGTATCATTGTGATGAAGAGAAAGAAGGGTCCCTATTCTGTGAGCTTTTTATTCGTTCTGGATCGTCGTACTCCCCCAGATTCTGTTTCTCAGTTGAACTCAGACACTGTTTTCAGGCTCAAGAAAGAACCCATCATTCATTTAGCCTGTGCGTGGATGATAGATTTACCAGAAACCCAAGAGTCTGAACTGCAGGGGCTGACTTCATTTTGTTGATGAGAGTGCAGGGAGGTGGTGTATGTTAGGGTTATGTAAAAACTTTGCCCTGTGCCATCCTATTTTTAAAAATTCTCCTCCACAGGCAAATTTGGAGTTCTCTTTTCCACTTAGAAGTATAAAAAACTTAACTCTTCTACGTTCTCTGTAACACACCAGGACATTTTGATAGAAAAATGACTCATTAACTGACTGACCATTCAATAACTTCAGACTGGCTCAAAAAAATTGTAGTAAAGACAGAAGCAGCCCCAGAATATTTGCAGAAATCCTTAGGCTGCTGATCACCTGTTATTAGTAGCTTTTCATGTTTAAAATTTTTGTCATATACAACTTGAGAAATCCTAAGGATACTCTTTAACTTGATAGTTACATCACAGTACTTTAAAAACGTGTGGTTTTTGTGTTGTTTTAGGATAGACAGGAAGAAAAAAGTGAAAACTTATTACTTGTGTCAAGCTTCTAAAACAGGTCGGAGGTCCACCGTTCGGAATCATGATTCCTCTCCAGTGCTTTTAATTAGGGTGACACCTATCTTCCTTTCCCTCTCTCCCTTTCCCTCAGAGGGTCTTTTGAATCTCACTGCCAGCATTTGGAGTTACCGACATTGGTATGGGATCTGTGTGGCAGAAGGTGCCCAAAAAGCAGAGTAATTTTGTCCTCCTTCCCTCATCTTCATTTTTTCATATCAGTGCATGTTTGGCACTAAAGGTGTTTGGGAGAAGAGAGGACAAAATCCCAGAAGCCTTGAGGGAGTTGTATCTGATGTGAATTTCAGTTTGAGTGAAAATTCAGAAGGGCTGCTTTGTGTTTTCATATTGCCCGTTACTATAGAACCAATCACAACATTTGGAAAATAATGCAAAAATGCCCGTGCCCAGCAGGCGAGGGCTGGCTCCCTTCACTAACTGTGGAAAGGGGTGGGGTGGAGTTATATTAGCTTTATCAAGTTGATACACATTCATTAGCCTTGAAAGTTACAAACACATCAGTTTTAAAATTAACTCTTTCTGACACATAGATTTCCTGAGAATTATTAAGTGATTATCCATCCTAGAATACAAATTTAGGAAGAACTTAGGTTTGAAATAGGGTTGCCCCTTAAGGGGCTTTGCACAATGATTTAAAAAATAATAAACTGGAAGAAGACTGTAGCATGCTGAAGTGTGTGTGTGTGTGTGTCTGTGTCTATGTGTGTGTGTGTGTGTCTGTGTGTGTGTTTGGGGGAGGACAAATCAGTGCTTACTCTCTTCTAAAAAATCCAGACTATGGGAAATACAGCTGTGAAGAAGTTATGTTTTCAGCAGGCTAGATGCAGCTTATGATCCAGATGGTGCTTTGCGTAGAGCTGAAACAGTAATTAATGGTTTGTGTTTCCCTGCCATATTAGATTCAAAAGAGCAGAATAGCCTTTTGCCTAGGGCAGGGATTTTTTCCTCTTCCAATTACAGCCTATACCAAATAAACAACTTTGCTCTTGCACATTCAGTATTTCTTCACCATGGCCTGGGTGTTGGCCTTTTTTTCTCTTCCTATTATTGTGGGCTTCTCTAAGCTTCAAATAATAGTTCTGGGGAAACTTACTTATCAGTGCTAAATTAACTTGCAAGTCTCGTAACCTGTTTCCAGCCTGAATGAAAAATAAATTTTCTCTTGGGGTACTGGAGTCAAGAGACTCTGATTGCTCGACAATACTGAATTAGTGAAATTCTACTAATTAAAAACAAAAAAAGGAAGATGTTATTTTCCTCATGAATTTATAAGAACTTGATCGTAAAAGAGAACAGTAATGTGCAAACATGACCCAGATTTGGAAGGTATAAAAAATTTACAGATGTTCTATCTTCTACTGTCTTAAATCTTGAATAAAAAACAAACCAAAAAAACAAAACCCCAACCTGCTCATTAAGTTATTATAACTGCCCTGTTTAGTCTTTAACTCTAGTAAATGAGATGGGAGTGTTCGCAGTTCATCAAGTGCAGAGGTATCTTTAAAAACTTAGTTCTGGTTATTCACATGTCAGGAAGCTGTGCCTGTGAAACGCTTAGTCTCCACTATACATACTGTAAAACACAGGGGTGAGTTTTAAGAGGAAATAGTTCTGTCACAGTAGATTTAATTTTTATGTCTTCTAATATATGTTTAGTCCAAATACAGCATAACCGAAAAAGCATAGAACTATTTCATTCCAACTACAATGTAGCAACGAATCTGGTTTCTCAACTTGCAAGATCTGGATACTTGTCATTAGAAAAAAAACACAACTGTACTGAGTTTAATTCTGGGAAAAGAAGCCAAGTGTCTTACACATTTTCATCAAGCGTTCTGACTCTTTCTTCTTATACCATCAGAATTAATTTGTAATATTAGCTCATTCCAGGTTTAGATGTTCAGAAACCTCAAGGCTCTGCTGAATAACAAAATACTTTTTGTAGACATATCCTGTCAAGGAAGCAGTTTTCTACAGAGCTCACCTTGATCCAAGGCATCATCTTAGGGTGAATAGACCTAGTGCATTTATCCAGTGACCGGAGTTAAAGCAGAAAAAGTTAGAACTCAAAGCTCTGGCAGTTACTTCCTCTTTCCACATTGACATTTGCATGCTCGATTCGGAAAGGAGAAGTGTTGTGTATAGATAAATGCAGGCAGCTAAATAGTGAGCCTCCCATTCTAAGTCTTAAACTGGTTTTACTTTCAAGCCGGGCATGTTCTTCATATTTCATACAGAATTTGCAGTGAAATCACTCCATCGGTAAGCAGTGTGCCGATTGCTTGTGTGCCTTGTGTCACCCAACCACAGAGACACACATGCAGGCACCAGTGAGTATTTTATAATTCCTTTTTACTTTTCCTCAAAGCTGTTTAAATACAGGCAATACTCCATGTGCACTCACTTGGAAAGTGTGTGTAATACCTAACTTTTCCCTTCTTCTTAACATTGAAAATCAGAATGCCTCATCAGTTTCTTCTGCAGCTCATGTTTAAGTTTAAGGTAAGTGGAGAAAAGTTTTCTCCAAGGGTTAATTAAACACACTATGGGAAACCTGTTTCCAGGCTGCAATTCTGAGAGCATGTTAAAAGAAAGAAAGGGAGAGAACAGACCTATCTCCGCTAGCTCAGTCCTCTTTCTGACAGAAGAACTCCTTGTTTTCTTAGGAGGAAAAGAAAAGACAGCTTTCTCTCTTACCTTAGATGTATCTGCTGTGCAACTCCATGATTTAGCCCCTGCCTCCTAGTGCCGAGTCCTCTCAGACATCAGAGACGTGAGCATTCCAGGACTTGGACTAAACAATGAGAGATAGACTCTTTGCATGCCCCAAGCCTATGGAGCATTACGTCATGGCATTGCCATATAAGGAACTCTGTGTTGTGCAGACTCGTCGTGTCTGACTCGTGTACTTTAGTGATAGCCAGAACTGAGAAAGCTTATTAATGGGTTCTGGCTCCTGCTGACGGTCAGGACTGTGTGAAGTATTTCATTTGTCTGTCCAGTTCACTGGGAAAAGAATGTACGGAAGGCTGAGCTGTACCGCTTCCTTCTTGTTATTGATAATAAAGACAGTGAGAGCCATCAGCTGATTAGTTTTTAATAACACCCCCTACCTTGGTTCCCTTGCTCCAAGCCTGAAGGGTTTTGAGAATAGTCTCAGGGGGTTGGGAGGAGGGATGGGGAAGAAGAGATTGGGGAAGTAGGTTGAGGAAAACAGCCTCTGAAGGTGATTTCAGACGTCAGGGAAAAAAAATCTCTTTGTAAAGAGTTGGGGTCCTCAGAGGATAGTATTTTATTTCCTGATGATGTAACTACCAAACAATTCCTCAAGTGATGATGGGAAGGCCAGATGAAATTTTATTTTTTAAAAAATTTTTCCCTAAAAATGAACCTTTCTTTTCCCTGAGGCCCCCCTCCCCCATTTCTGCATGTCCTTATTTTAGTTCATTTAGTTAGGATCAGTTTCCAGAGAAATGTTTTTAGGGAAAATAAATGCCTTATTTTATATTCAGAGGGGAAACAATAAAAGTAGGATTTAGCTTGAGAACCATTTTCGCTTCCTTATTCCTTCCATTCTGCATGTGTCTTAACGCCTCCCCTACCCCACATCCCCTGCCCCACAAGAAAAAAATAGAACTGGGTAACGTCTATAATCTTCCAGTGTGGGAGGAAGTTTGCTCATATAAATCCTGTTGAGGGTTAATGAGATTTATCCTCCTAATTCCTGTGTACGCTGAGAATTAAGTTCTGAAGTCAGGGTCCTCCCTGAGTTGTACAGTTCTGCTAAATAAGTTATAGGTGCATGCGGCTGCTTTGTTTGCAGACTTCAGGTGAACTGAGTAGTTTCAAGAGCATGAATCGATTTTAGAAGCTCTTTAAAAATTGCATTGAAGTAGGATTGCTTCTTAATATGATGTACATATGTCTATAGAATTATTGTTTCCATATGTTTAGCCAAATAGAAGTAATGACAATAGTGCGCTTTCTGTCATGTGTATTCATGTGTTGAAGTTTTAGAAGAATAGCTAGGAGAGATGGTTTAGAATCGAGATGTAGAGTAGAAATCATATACTATATTTGCCTTGATTGTTTTGGGTGGGCTGGCTTCAGCTGTTCCTCTGCTATGTAGAAAATCACTGGGTACCATCCAAATGCAATTTATACTGGCTTCTTCATCATTTGATTTTTAATAGATCTATTTGCTTGACTGGAAGGCATGACCAACTCTACCCTTTAGCTTAATTTGTGGCCCTCCTCCCATTCGTTTTTTAGAGGTTGGGGTAGTCATGCTCATTGTCCGTGAGCGTTTCTGTGCTCTAAATTCATGAAGTTTGTACTTTATGGTCATTTTATTAGTGTGCCCGCCTTCATGCCCAAGTGGACTGAGAAACCTTCCTTACAGGATGGGACATTGTGGCTGTTAGGGGCATTATGTGAGGCATCAGCTATTTTGGCAGAAACCCAGACTCCTTGGAGTTTCTAGTTAAAGGTCCTCATGTCGTCTGTACCTTGAGTTTACCTTTGAAATACAAGTGGTATTGCATATTTACCAGTCTGACTCTGCTGTTGATACTGGATTTTTAAAAATTTTTATATAAATGCTTTCTGTTATTTATAATTCATATATATATATATATATATAAAATATGTAAAAGTTTCCATGTACAATAAGTTGGGCTTATATTTTTCTCTCTCCTTTACATGTTGTAGAATCATGTTGCCCAAAGCCCCCATGTTATAGATGGTGAAATCAGAAGCACAGATAATGTAACTAGGTGAAAGATCCATGTTATGGTACTAGGGAATGGGGGGAGAGTGAGGTGGGGAGACTGGGATTAACACTTGGTCTTTTTCTGGGATACTACATTATTCAGGTTCTAGGCTAAGCCTGACTTGATGGCACCTAAGAGTAAGGTCACAACACATGATTTGTCTTCAAAAGAAATGATGACTATGTCCCACCTTGGACTGGCTTTTGGCTAATTAGTTGAGTGACCAGGTTCAGGTGTGGTGCTAAGAAAGCTATTAGGCTAATGAATGCATTCCTCAGTTAATTTACCTTCGTAGCTATACATCATCACTCCAAGTACAACAAGCTGTCTTACAGGATGGCTTACATCTTGCACGTCATTAAAGCAGAGCAGGCAAAGGACTGAGTAGGGGTCAGTGCAGATCCATTCCCATCAGGAAGCTTGAGGGGATCTTTCAAGGCCAGAATTGCCATCCTATTGACAAATACTTGATCTGGGTCCGTTAAGCCCCTGGACTTTTCTTGTGGTTCTCTGAAACTTCTTCTGCATTTTCATTCTCCTTATAAGTTCTGTGCAATCATTATTTTGTTCATTGTAGAATTGGGTATCGTTCATGCTAAACTTGACTGTATTCTTAATTTGGCCATGCAGAGACAGCATACCCTGGAATGTTGGAATTGACTTCTGGAAGACATGGGTTGCCCATGGCACTAGCTGTATGGCCTTGAGCAAGTCATTTACACCTCTTAGCCTCAGCTTCCTTATCTGTAAAGTGGGCATAATAATACCTGTGTGTTATTGTTCATATGCTTCGGTTAGGTCTGACCCTTCATGACCCCATTTGAGTTTTTTGGATTTTTTTGACAAAAGATACTGGAGTGGTTTGCCATTTCTTTCTCCAGCTCATTTTACAGATTGGGAAACTGAGGCAAACAAGATTCTGTTCCTTGCCCAGGATCATACAGCTAGTAAATGTCTACGTCCAGATTTAAAGTCAGGAGGATGAGTCTTCTTGACTCTAGAGCCCCATGCAGTCTATCAGCTGTGTCCTATAGCTGCCATATAACTGATATCTGTTGTACTTCACAAAGTTGTTATAAGGCATGAAGTATGTGTTCAGTTTTGCTTTACAAAGTTTTCAAGCACTATGGATATAAGTTATTACTATGTAAGAAACCTATTACAGCTTATTTGTGAATCATTATTCATTTCGCTTTCCACTCTGCTCTGTAGAAAGAGTTTTCATTTTCTTGCCTTTTTTCCCAAGTACTTCCAGTAGGCAAATTTAAAGTAGAATTCCTGAGAGCCAGCTATTGATTGCCTAGGGGGAAAGAATTTGCCCTCCTTAGGGCTGTCCTCTCTGTTTGCAATAAGACTGATCGCTTTCTTTTCATACACAGGAAGTTATGATGCATCTTAAAATTTAAATCCTCTCTGACACTCTTTACTTGGTCTTCTTTATCAGTAAAATTTTAACATCTAGGATGAATATTGAAGACATTTTTCTTCCTAACTAAATGCTTTCTGATATGTGGAGGCTAATATAAGACCCAGTGCTCAATTGCTAAGAAATATTATTAGTTTTGTACCAGCATTATAAATGTCACTGTTAGCAATATAATAAAAATTATTATCCAGCTATTTTTAAATGCCCCGAATGTACAGTTATCCACGGCATCGCTTCTAAATTTTTAAAGTGACTTCAGCATTCACAATGACTCTTACAATAGAAATCAAGCTAACATGAGAGGTGCAGTCGTCACGAGTGCTGTAGTGTCACAGGTAACATTCGATAAACTATTTTCAGGTCATATTCTTTGAGGTGGGTTTTATTTGGAAGTGTTTGTGTTAAAATATGCCCCCAAAATGCCAAAAAATATCTCATTTAACTTCTCCCTTTCCTTCTTTTTACAAGTATCATTTCCCATTTTTTAATATCAGCTGCCTTGTTTATATTTTGTCAATGACTTGGGATCATCTTCAGGCATTCGAGTCCAACCAAGCCTTCATAGCTCTTCATCTTTTATTGTCCTTTCTTTTGTGGGGAGCTTGGAGGTAACGTCCCTGCTTTGCTGTGGTCCTTAAGAGTGCCAATGTTAAACTTGAAGCTTTCTTCACCATTTGGCTGGATCAATATGAAAACACTAATAAAAACTTATGTTTTATGTTTGTATTGAGGAGCAGATTAGGAGTAAAATGTGGAGGACAGAGTGGGACAGGAGGAAAGGGGTACAGGAACTCCATAATTCTACGTTGCTTTAAGTTCCCTGTTTCTAGTTGGTGCTGGCCAGAGGGTGACCCTTTAGTGTTAATTTATTCCCCACCACAGCCCTCTCTCACATATGCAGCCCTCTTGCAAAGCAGCTGTGCCCCATGCATTCGCCAAGCCTACAGTTGCCTGTTTCCAGTTGTTTCTGCTGTACTGCCCCACAGTTCAGTAAGGGAAGACAGAAGGTGATCAAGTGAAACACAGCACTGGGCGCCCACAAGGAAGTCCAGAAGAAAAAGTCTCACTGGGTAAGGAAACCTGTCAGTATGTGCCTCCATTCCACATACTACCTGCCCTCCTCTGTACACTCTAAGAAAGAGTCTCAAACTTGAGCTGCTTTTAACCATGTCATTGAACTGAATGACTTTGAACTTTGCATTGAATACGCCAGATCCTTTGCCTTCCATGTCTGTGACTTGTGTATCCATTCCTTTCCCTCGTATTTGTTGCTTTGCATTGCCCATCCTCCTTCTGCTACTTTGTTTTACAGAGCTCTGAGTGAGGCCATAGAGCAGAAAGGCTTTGGAGCTAAAGGAGCTGGATGCAGATCCCCACTACGCCACTTACTACCTGTGTGACCTTGGACAAGCTGCTCTCTGGGTCTCATTTTCCTCGTCTCTAAAATGAGAAGTTTGGGCTTTAATGGCCTCTAAGATCCCTTCTAGCTCCAAATCTGTGATCCTATGATACCCAGCAGAGAGGTAGGTGGAGCAGAGGATGGAATGCTGGGCTTGGAGTCAAGAAGAGTCATCTCTGCAAGTTCAAATCTGACCTCAGACACTTACTAGCTGTCCGACTCTGACCAAGTACTATTTCAGTATCGTTGCCAAGCAAACCCCAAATGGGGTCACAAAAACTCTGACACAACTGGAAAATGACTGACCAGCAGAGTCGCCTCACTGAGGCTGACTCCAGCAGTAGCTGTCAGTCTGTATGGTTAGTCTCATCATGCTACTTGATAATGTTAGGCCTTTTAAAGATATGTTTACCTGAAATCGATGAGATTTAGGGGAGGTTTTTGTGTGGTTTTATTTACTTTTCTGAAGAACTCACCATGCATCCTGTCCAGAAGTTGTTTTCTTGTAGTAAGTGCTCTATATTGAACCAACCTTCCTTGGTGTCTGTGGAGCTGCCCTGTTTGGTTAAAGTTTGATCTTGAATACTTCAAGTCCAAAGGGAGCCTCGTGTTTAACAAAGAATCTTCTATTTCATGGCAAACCTGATAGACTTAGTTTACACGGTAAGATGTGAATTAGCTGCAGTTCTCCAGCGAGAACGCCAGTGGGTCTGCAGGGTGACTTGGCTAGAATTAAGGATTGATAAAATGACGCTGCTGTAAGAGAATTAAATGGGGAAGAGGGAAGGCCTGCTATTAGGGCCCGTAAGTTTGCTTATTTATTTATGCAAACATGTTTCGTTTCCTTAGTAACTAATAATAGTTTTGAGAAATTGTTGTACTCACAAGTAGGACTGCATGAGCAAAAAAAAACCCTAGAATCACAGAAATGAGAGATGGAAAAGACCTATGAGGTCATCTTCTCTGTCCTTTGCCAGTACAGATTGTTCCCAGTGCTTTATCCAGTCCATTTTTAAAGTGACCCTGACAAATAGTTTATACTTACTGTGCTTTTTTTAAGTAATGAACTTCTGAAGAAAATGAAGGTGGCAGACTGTCTTTTTGCAAGTGCATGGATCCACCATTGACCAAGGGGAAGCTTTTCTGGAAAAGTCCATGGGTACCAGTCACAGTAGAAATGGCTTTATTTAAAGTGAATGGAAAATACTTCAGGGTATCACTAAGGTGTTTGGCCAGAGTTCAAAAAAAGAGGTAGATTAATTTAACTATTCCCTTTCATCCTTGGGAACTCAAATATTCCTTATATTGTATTAATTTGGGAAATTAAATAGTTTCACTTTGTTAGTATATATAGTTTGGTAAAATTGCTCTTTTGCTTTGAAAATGTAAATCTACCAAGAAGTGAATAAAGGACGTGCATTTACATATCAATTTATGTAGACATATGCTTACATGTAAACATAAACATATTTGTATGAAGTGAAAATATCCAAGTTAGTCATTTCTTCAGGTAAGAATTCTGACCACCTCCATCATGAGTCTGTAATCATGTGGTTTTTAATTCTGTCTCTGCCACTAATAGTATGGAAAGGGATAGGGATGGAATCTATGTCATTGATGTTGGGCTCCCCTGGGTGAGGAAAGGGCCCCTATTAATGCAGGCCTGTGTCTTCTCTATGGCTTAAAGTTTTAGAGAATTGACTAGATTGCTGACAGGCTGAGTGATTTGCCTGGGGCCATACAGCCATTGTATAGCAGTGGCTGAACTTGAACCCAGATCTTCTGTTAACAATGCCAGTTCTCTATCCACTGTACCACGCTGCCTCTCAAGCAGTATGACCATGAACAGATTGCTGCTTCATCTCTCTGGGCCTCAGTTTCCCCACTTGTAAAAAGAGGAAGTTGGATTTGATGATCTTTAAGGTCTGTCTCATTCAGTTCAAACATTCTTCATGTTATGAGGAAGTCTGATGCCGAATCCCTTGATTTTTGAGTCTTCTAGTATCAAAAGATCTATGACTGATATCCCCATTTTTATTTTTTTTGGAGAAGCGGGAGTCTTTCTTTAGAATCCTCTATTTGTGTATGTATGTACATAGCAAATAAATACTTACACAATGGTGTAGATTTAGAACTGATAGGGATTGTCTAGTCCAACTCTCATTTTATTAGTGAAGAAAGTGACCCTGGGCCCACCTTAATACAGGTAGTAAGTAACAGAGGCAGGATTGAAAACCAGGCCCTCTGACTCTAAAGCTGGAGTCCTTTCCTTTCTATCGCGCTTCTCTGATATCACACTTCCCCTCACAGGCTTATTCGTCCCCATTTGCTAATGCAAAACATTTCTGCTACTGAAAGAAAGAAAACCTCTGTCTTGATTTTTCCCTCCTTATTGAAATCTCTTCTACTTGTAGTTTTTCCCTAGTGATCTCAATTTAACAACTTGTGGTTATTTTATTAGAGTTAGCCCTTGAGATCCTTCACTGTGTGCCTAGTTAAGGTAAAGTGCCAGAGCTTCCAAGAGGGATGGTGGTGAGTCAAGAGCCATTGCCACCAATGTAGGAGCGTTTTACTTCTGTAAATTCCCAGTTTCCCTTTAATCATCGTCATCCTTTTTGACAGAAGAGAGAGCGTGCGTGCTTTTTCCCCCAGCCAGACTTCTAGGCCTTCCAGATTTGGCTTTTATTCCCCTTATTTTCTATTTTTGAGCAAACTGTCCAGCTGTCTCCTAGAAGCTCTATTTTTCGCTTCTATTCTATTTTCTGTTCTATTATTTTTATTTATTTTTCTATTGTCAAGCATTCACTTTTCCCCTTTCACCTCTTTCTGCCCCCTAAGAAAGAGGGAAGGGAGGAAGGGAAAAGGAGGGAGGGGCCTCACTGGAAGGAGGGAAGTCAGACAAAAGATATATTCCCACACGGGTCACATCCAAAAATTCATTTCTTATTCTTTTTCGGGAGGAGGGCGGTCTGTCATCTCTCCTGAGGTGGGCGACATTCCATTTTATTCTTTGTCAGTCCTTTCAGATTGGGTTTGGCCATTTAGTTGGTCAGAGTTCTTAAGCCTGTCAGAGTTGTTCACTTTTATAATACTGATGTTTAAAGGGTATAAATTGTTCTCTGGTTGTACTTACTTTACTTTGCTAACAACTAGTTAGTGACAGAGACAGAGCTAGACTTCCAGTCTGGCAGATGTCATCTTTTTTCCCTTCGTATACAACATGCTGGGTTGTTAGGATAGTAAGGATCCTGTGCTTTAATATTAATATGCTAATATTGAGAAATATGGCCATCAGTCCTACTTGGGCACATTTTAAAACTTGTCCTTTATTGATAAAGCATTTGTGATTCTCCTGAGCCACAAACAAATGCTCTGTTGACTATTGAACTGTGAATTGTATGGGAATAAAGATTCCTGCCTTGCGATCGGATTTGGATTTGTCATTTGGCATGAGAGGCAAGTCAGTCAATTCAAAAGTGGTTACAATGTAGCAAGGTCTATGCTTCAGATGCTGTGGATAAATAACACAAGCAGTCTCTTCCCTCAAAGACCTTATGTTTTATTCATTCGATCCACGCTAGAGTAAAACCAAGTCTCGTCTTCATTTTCATTTCAGGTGAGTATCATCTTGCTGTCAGCCTCCTGCTCACTTATATGTGAGCCTGTGGGATCTTGTCTGTGAGCCGGATGATTCCTGTATTATCCATCATTTATAGTGATTTCCTAGAATGTTACTTCTAGAGGATGCAGGAACTTATGATTCTGCTTGTGAGTTAACCAAGGCTTTTGTCATTTCCCTGTGAACCTAGCTGTCTGCACACCAGTGGGCCACTTGACTGCTTGTTAGCAGCTCAGATCATTCACAGTCACTTCTATGGTAGTGGGGTGGAAGACTGACAAATTGTTTTGTAGTAAGGCAAAAAACCCAACCAAAAAACCAATTGCCGTCTCCATGACCTTGACTGAGGAATTAGTAGGTTCTTCTTTCTGATGAATCTTCTCGCTATCCCTCTCCACTGGTTCCTTCCTAACTTATCTTTCTACAAATGGGCTCCAGATCTACTCAGTTCTAAAAATTAATTTCCTTAATGCTTTTATATTCTCTCTCCCTCTTTTTCTCCTCTTTCCCCCTCTCCTTCCCTTCCCCTCCTCCTCTTCTTCCTTCTTTCTCCCTTTCCCACCTTCCTTTCCCCCTTCCCTATCTCTTCTTCTCCCTTCCTTTTGTCTCCCTCCCGTCTTCCTCTCCACTTTCCAGTTCTATAAAATATAAAAAAATATCAAAAATAAAATTTTCAGAGGCCCCACTTTACCTCAGCTATAGGACTGTCCTCATCGTTCCATAGAAGCTATCCTCTCAAAGGTCACCAGTGACACTTAATTATGTGAAGATTCAGTGGCCTTTCTTTCATTCCTACCCTATTTGGCTTCGTTGTAGCGTTTTATACTTTTGACCACCTCCACCTTCTGGATACTCTGTCTTTCTGCCCAAGACTTTGCTCCTCCTTTTCTATTTCCTCTTATGCCTGATCCACAAACATAGTTATTTTCCAAATTTCTACCCTTCATTCTTTTTTTCCTTTACACATTTTCTTTCTTGATAAACTGTTATTCCAAGTACCTACCTACCCAAAAGCCCTTCCAGTTAAATTCTCATCTCTATCTCTGGTCCTAAAGGACGTCTCCAGCTAGTTCTCCAATTTGCACCAACATATCAGACCCTAAGATGTCCCTCATGCTTTTTGATGTCCTCATCACCGTTCACTCATTTCCCATGTTTAAAACTTTGGTTATTTTTGATTCTTTACTTCTCTCCCAGTTCTCATATTCCATAACTTGCCAGGTTTTGTTGAGTGGCCCTTTTACGGGGACATCATGTGATGACTTCACTGTAACAGTAATAGCTGGCATTTACATGGCGATTTAAATTTGCAAAGCACTTAGCACCTGTCTCATTTTATCCTCACAACAACCCAGGGAGATAGATGCTTTATTAGCATCTCCATCTTACACTTGGGGAAACTGAGGCAGAGTGATTTGCCCAAGGCTACACAGCTATTAAGTGTTTGGGGTTGGATTTGGACTCATGTTCTTGATTCCAGGAGAATCAGCCTATTCACTGTGACTCCTCACCATTTACAACATGCAGGCTAGGGCAGAAAAAAATGCCTTATCTCTTTAGCTGTAGTAGTCCTGACTTTGAATGGATGACTTCTTCCTTGAGGCCTGGGGCTTTTTTCTTTTTTGTCTTCCTATTCCCAGTGCCTAGCACAGAGTACGCATTTAATAAGTGTTTGTGCCAGAGTTTATAGGCTACACTGATAGCCTTTTAAGCAGAACAATTCTAACTGAAACTGTGCAGAAAATGAGGGTTTGCATGGTCATGAACTGATAGCTGCCTCTGGAAAGACAGCAGGATAATACCCACTTTAACCACTGGGAAAACATTTCTAGTTAGTTTTGAAAGCCTAATAGAAGTGATACCTTGCCCTCCTGGTCCTTCTAACCTCCACCCCCCAAAACAAAATGAACAGATAAACAAGCATAGGAAACTCTAACAAATGAAATAATAAATTTTTAGGCTTGAAATGGTGAATCTTTTTAAGGCCTTGATTGGCTTTAATTCTGTCTAGTCTGTGACAGGTGATATTAAATATGGTGACGTTGACTGCTGCATTTCTAAGTATTTTTAAGAGCATTTCTTAGGGCACACAGCTTATGATGGCTACCTGTCCAAATGAATGGATGGGGATGAAGGAGAAGGCGATGTTTCCATCAGATTGGCATCTAGTGACTATCTTTCAAATCTTGTTATTTTATTGCATGTGCCCATGACAGAAAATAAATTTCCCAGTTATTCAATTGAAACCAATGAATATATTCATAATTTATTTGAGCTGCTAAAATACCACCTCTAAATTGTAATCTTGTTTGTACTTCGGAGATTCAGGACTGCTACTCTTGAGAAGACATCTGAGAGAAAAAGATACTGTTTTCCTTTAAATCTGCTGGGCAAGGAAAAGAAGCTATATGTTTTAAAATACTTATAGCAGCTCTCATTGTAGAGGCAAGGAACTGGAAATTGAGGGGATGCCCATGAGTTGGAGAATGACTAAACAAATTGTGGTATATGGTTGTGATGGAATATTATTGTGCCATAAGAAATGATAAGCCGATCAGCTTTAGAAAAACATGCAAAGACTTTCCTGAAATACTGAAATGTGGAATAAGCAGAAGCAAGGAACATTGTATACAACCACAGCAGTGTTGTTCAGGCTGGAATTTAAAATGTAACCAAAAAACTTAAGGTAAAAAACTTTATGGGGCCGTGAAGACCGTGAAGACTTATGCTGAAAGGAGGGTACGTCATATGGCCAAATGTCTGCAGAAATTCCACCTGTTCAGTAAATAATGATTTATTTTAAATCCATCTGTCAACAAATACTTGCTGAGTGGCCACTAAATCAGTTCTGTGTGCTGTGGGAGTTGTAAAAGAATTACGAGGCAGGGAGTTGCCCTCAAGGAACTTAGAAACTAGCTTGGGACACATGACTGAGACACCTGAAAAATGAGGCAGCATTAAAGTGATAAACTGTTAAATATTAGCTGTGGATGTAACAGAACTTTAGAGGAGGGTTGTCAGTCTAGTCTTGAGTATTTTGGAAATGCTTCAAGGAGATTCTTTGGAACACAGATAAAATGTAGAAAGTGGAGAACAGAGGAGGAAATTCTAGGTAGAATAACAGCACAGCAGGTATCAAGGCAGGCCCAAGTCTGGTATGTGTGTGGGGCAGGGAGGAGACCAGGAGTGGACCTGACAGACTGGTTGGTTTGCCATAAGTGGTAGGAAATAAGATGAGATGAGTGGTAGGGAGAAAAGCCAGACAGAAGAGCTGGGACTTGCTGAAGCACTCAGTTCTGCTCATCAATCTACAGCTTTATTTTTTGGGAGGGGGCAAGGCAATCGGGGTTAATTGACTTGTCCAAGGTCACACAGCTAGTGAGTGTCAAGTGCATTGGTGCTCTATCCACTGCACCACTTAGCTGCCCCAAGGGGGCAACTTAGTGGCTTAATAAATAGAGCACCAGCCCTGGAGTCAGGAGGACCTGAGTTCAAATGTGGCCTCAGACACTTGACACTCACTAGTTGTGTGACCTTGGCCAAGTCACTTAACCCCAACTGCCTCATCCTGGGTCATCTCCAGTCATCCTGATGAGTATCTGGTCACTGGATTCAGATGGCTCTGGAGGAGAAGTGAGTCTGGGGACCTGCACAGCCCTCCCTCACTCAGACAAAGTCAAGTGCAAGTCATGTCATCACGTCTCTGATGGCACGGTCTTCAGCAATGAAGGGTGAACTCACACAACCTATGATCCTGTGATATTTATTCTGTACTATTCCCCTTTCCCTAAGGAAAAGAAATCTAGTTGCACCTTTCAATTAACTAATTATTATGTTCTGCAAGTTATACTGCAAAAAATGTCCTTCTTATCAGTGACCTGAAGAGCATTAGCTTGGTTTTATTACCGTGTGACTGTGACTTGTTTCTCTCCTAATTCAGAATCTCCTTTAGATCACAGGGGGAGGTTGAGATGTGAGATTCTTAGGTCTTTGCAGTAATAAGAGGTGTATTTCCAAGTTAAGAAAGACTCTCCCATTTGGGAACTTTAGGAACTGCATTAACTCAGGTCATTGGGATAATTCTTAAGTCATCCTTCAGTGTCTGAGGATTAGACACTGCCCCTAAAACTTGTTTTTTGTTGGTGTAGTTCAGTTGTTTCAGTTGTGTCCAACTCTCTGTGACTACACTTGGGGTTTCCTTAGAAAACATACCGGGGTGGTTTGCCATTTCTTTCTCCAGTTAATTTTCCAGATGAGGAAACTGAGGCAAACAGGATTAAGTGGCTTGCCCAGGGTCACATAGCTAGTAAGTGTCTAAGGCTGCATTTGAATTCCAAGAAATGAATCTTCCTGAGATCAGGACCTACACTCTATCCACGAGGCCTCCTAGCTACTCCAAAACTCATTTATCTGCATTCAGACTAGAAAGTTATGTTTCATTAAAAACTCTCATTTTCAGTTAAATGTTTTAAGTGGAAAGTGTTTCAAATCCTGGCTTTGCTGCCCCTGTGACTTTAGGATAGTGACAACTCAATTTCTTCAACTGCAGGATGGACAGAGGAAATAGGGGATGTTAATAGAGGACATCCAAGCTTGCTTTGGGCTCAGAATCTATGATCTCGTGAAATGTTTAGCATTTGTGTCTAGAGATCTCTGCCAGACAGAGGAGAAAAAGAGTTCTCTCCTTTGTCCCCATTATCTGTTGGTGACCACTGCATTACTCATTTGGTATAAATAATCGGTGTGTAATAGCTTAGAGGGAGAAGTTAGAAAAATGTTGGGGAAAATAAAGTGAGGTCATTTCCTTTCTTTCTCCTTATTTTTTTGGGGGGAAGGGAGGATCTGGACATGTAACTTTATCAGTCTAGAGAACACCCATTTTAAAACACCTGTTGATAGCAATATGATCAACTATCTGTAATTCAGTCTTAGGGAATTTCCTGGATCACCAAGAGGTTAAATAATTGCTAGAGCAACATAGCCAAGTTACTCAGAAGTGGCACTTGAAACCAGAACCTCCAAACTTAAGATTCTCTCTCTCTCTCTCTCTCTCTCTCTCTCTCTCTCTCTCTCTCTCTCTCTCTCTCTCTCTCTCTCCCCCCCTCTCTCTCCCCCTTCTCTCTCTCTCTCCCTCTCTCTCCCTCTCTCTCTCTCTCTCTCTCTCTCTCTCCCCCCCCTCTCTCCCCCCTCTCTCTCTCTCTCTCTCCCTCTCTCTCCCTCTCTCTCCTTCTCTCTCCCTCTCTCTCCCTCTCTCCCTCTCCCTCTCCCTCTCCCTCCTATCCTATCCTGTCCTATCCTATCCTATCCTCCTTCATAACATAATAAATGATTTACCTGAAGGTCATAAATTCTAGAGGGATATGTCATGTTAAAAATATGGTAGGTAGTAAATGCAGTGCCCTTGTAGTTAAAGGCCATGCGTCTTCACATGCTGCCCAGAAGATTCAGGATGTAGGTGCCGGTTGCACAGGTGACTTCTCAGGGTCATTTCCACCTCCAGCAGTCTCGGATTCTGTGATTTCCCTCCACATTTTTGTGAGCTCGATGCCAGCTTTGGTATCAGTCGTTGAGCATTTATTAATTACGTGAGTCAGCATACTAGAGTGGGTCATGGACTGGCCTTGAAGCCAGGAAGGTGTGGATTCACATCTGATTGTGACACACACTGGCTGTATGACCCTGGTCCAGTTACTTCACCGCTTAGCGTTTAAAGCAGTTCTCTAGGACTCTAAGTTGTACACGGTCACTAAACATTTATCAAGCATCTACTATGTACTGAGCACTGCGTTAAGCTCTGTGGATATAAAGAAAGCCACAAGACAGTCCCTGTCCACATGGAGCTCATAGTCTGATGAGGAGACAACCTACAAACAGGTGTGTACAGGATAAATAGAAAATACTCAGCAGAGTGGTGCTAGCATTAAAAGGAATCGGAAAAAGCTCTCTGTAGAAAGTGGGGTTTTAGGTGAGACTTGAAGGAAGCCATGGAGGCCGTTTTGTACAGGAGGGAGAGATGATGAAAAAGCCTGGAATAGGCTAATAGACTGTCTTGTAAAAAGAACAGCAAGGTCAGTGTCACTGGATCTAAGGCGGGGGTGAGGACAGAGGAAGGAGAGGGGGTAGAGGGGATTGTAAGGTTTAAGAAAACTGGAAAGGGGGGGCCAAGATACAAAGGACTTTGAATGTCAAACACCTGACACCTGGAAGTGATAGGGAGCTATTGGAATTTTGTGTGTGTGTGTGTGTGTGTGTGTGTGTGTGTGTGTATGAAAGGAGTGAGACATGATCAGACGTGTGCTTTTGGAAGATCTCTTAAGCAGCTGAGTGGAGGAAGAACTGGGATAGGGTGTGACAGAGAGAATGATGACACCTAGCTTGCAAGTCTGGGAGGACTGGGAGGAAAATGGTCCCCTCCATAGTAATAGGGAAGTTTGGAAGGGAGGATACTTTGAGAAGGAAAAACAATAAAGTTCAGTTTTGTTTAAGATATCTACAGAACATCCAGTTCTAAATGTCTGATAGAAGGTTGGAGATGCACGATTAGAGGTCAACAGAGAAGTTAGGACAAGATAGATAGATTTGAAAATCATCCGCATGGAATCCATGAGATACAGTTATTAGTCTCATGAGATAGAACTGAGGGAGAAAAGAAGAAGGCCCAGGATAGTAGGTGTGACCTGGAAGAAGATCCAAGAAAGGAGACAGACGAGTAGTCAGGTAAGAAGAGAGAAGCAGCAGAGATCGGTGTCGCCAAACCTGGAGACAAGAGGGTAATAAGGAGAACTGACAGTGTCAAAGATTGTAGAGAATTTGGGAAGAATGAGAGCTGAGAAAAAGCCATTGAGTTTGGCAGTTAAGAGATTATACATACACACACACACACACACACACACACACACACATACACACAAAAATTGGAGATAATCTCAGAGATAAGGTATTAAGATTAAGGAGGATGAGGAACTTCTGCAGAAGGAAGAATTTTAGGTGACACTTGGAAGAAACCAGGGAAATCAGGTGAAGGTGAGGAAGGAGAGAATTCCAGTCATGGGCAACAGTCTGTGAAAATGCCTGGAATCAGGAGGTGGAGTGTCTTGTGTTAAGAGCAAAAGGTCCAGAGTCACGGGATAGTAGAGTACATGTTAGGGTAGGAAGACCAGAAAGGAACCAGGTTATAAAGGGCTTTAAAGACCAAAGAGAGTATTTTATGTTTGATCCTAGTGGTAATAGGGAGCCGCTGGACTTCACTGAATCCAGATTTGTGGTTTAAGAAGATCACCTTGATAGTTGGGTAAAGGATGAACTGGAACTAGGAGAGAAACAAGGCAGAGAAGCCGGTGAGAAGGCCCGAGGTGGAGAGGCTGCACCACAGTGATGGCAGTGGCAGTGGCAGCAGAGAGGGGGCATATCAGAGAGATGGTGCAGAGGAAGAGCAGACACAACTTGGAATGATGGGATATGAGAATGGGGGGGTGAAAGAGCATGAACAACAGAGGGTGATAGCTAGGTTGCCAGTGCGAGTGACTGGAGAATGGTAGTACTCTTGACAGGAAGAGAGAAGTCAGGCACAGAAGAGGGTTTTGAGGGAAAGGTAATGAGTTCAGCTTTGGACAAGTTAAATTAAAATGTCCTCAAAGAATCCAGTTCAAGATAGGGATACAAGATTGTATCTTAAGAGAGAAGTTAGGGCTAGATAAATACAGAATCCATCTGCAGAGAGCTGGTAATTAAATCCATGGGAGTTCATAAGATCATGAAGTGAAATTGTGTAAAGGGAGAAGAGAAGAGAACCCAGGGCGGAGTCTGGAGGGACACTTGTGAGCCACAGTGACCTAGAAGAAGAATCACCAAAGGTGAATGAGAAGTGATCCATCAGTTGAGTGAGAGCCGTGTTCCAGGAGCCTAGAGAGATGATGACAGCAGTGTCAGAGGCTACAGAGAGGTCCAGAAGAACGAGGATTAAGAGAAGATCTTTAGATTTGGCAATAAAGAGTTCAGTGGTAACTTTGGAGAGGGTGGGTTTCAATTTAATGATGTCAGAATCCATATTGCAGAGAGGGAGAGGAAGGAAAACAGAGATATTGACTGCAGTCTTCTCAAGGAAGCCATGAAAATAAAGAGTGATAGAGGACAGTAGAGAAGATATCAAAGGTGTGTTTTTTTGACAGTAGAAGAGAATTGAGTTGAGTATTTATCAGCATCAGGGAAGCAGCCAGGAGAAAGGGAGAGATTGGCGATTCGCAAGAGAGATCTTCGAGGGGTCAACCTGCTGGAGAAAATGGGATGGAATGGGATCACTTATGCATGTCGACTGGTTTGCGTTGACAAGGAGAAAGTACACCACCTTAAAGGAACAGGGGTAAAGGAGAGGGTGGGAGATATCGATATATATCCGAGTAACGAGAGGTAAAGATGGGAAAGAGGGAACTCTCACTGGCTAATGTTAGCCAACGTTCTCACCTGAGAGAGTGAGGAAGAGGAAACCACAAGAGGTTTTAGGAGGGATGAAAAAGTTTGCAAAAAATCTTCTTTGGAGAGTTGAATAGTGAATTGATTAGAGGTGCAAAAGACTGTCTTGCTGCATTGAGGACCCGTTGAAATATAGTTTAAAAATATATATATATAGTTTACCCATTCATCATAGGCTTTCGCTAACTTTGTTCAGCAGCATGTGAATAGGAGTGAAAAAATATTACCTGTATATGTATGCATATGTATGTGTGTAATGTGTGCATGTGTGTCTTTCTATACACACACACACACATATATATATAAGCTATTAGAGCTTTAAACTGTACTAAGACTTTCTGGACAGTGTGTGTGTACACATGCACACATAGAAGTATATATTGTGCATATATATACACACAGAATAAATTAAAAATTAATATAAGGTAATTATGGAGGGAGGTTGAGGGAAAAAGGAAAGACACCATGTAGATGGTGATATTTAAGCTGCAACATGAATAAGTTAGGGGTTCTGCGAGGCAGAAGTAAAGGAGGGAGTTTCTTCCAGAGCTGGGGCCCAACCAGTCCAAAGTCAAGGAGATTGGAAATGGAGTGCCCTGTGCCATTTGTGGGGAACAAGATAAGGCCAGTTTGGCTGCATCTCAGGGACTTTGAGAGGAGAGATAATGTGCAGTGAGCTTGGAAAAATAAGTCAGGGCAAAGTTCTGAGAGACTTTAAAGGCCAAACAGAAAAGTTCATATGTTGTTCTAGAGGCAGTCAGAAGCCAATGAAGTTTACACAGTAAGGGAGCGAGACGTTCAAATCTGAGTTTAAGAAGTCACTTTGGCAACTCTTTGCAGGCTGGATTGTTGGGATGGGGAGAAACTTTAGGCAAGGAAATCAGTTAGGCGGACAGTAGCAACATTTCAGGAGAGAGTTGGTGACCTAAGGTAGTAGCTGTAAAATAGAAAATTGAGAAAAGGGGCTCTACATGAAAGGTGTTGTGAAGGTTGAAACAACCAAGCATGGCGACTGAGAATATGCAAGGTGAGGTAGAAAAATGCTGGGGTTTTGAATTGAGAAATTGGAAGGATCCCAGTGGTACTTTTAATAGAAATAAGGACGTTCAGTATATGGTAGTGTTGGGGAAGGGAGAAGAGAATGTGCTCTGTTTGGGGTATTGTGAACTTCATGTATTTCCAGGACATCCTAGGCCACTGCTGATGAGGGACTGGAAGCCAGGAGAAAGACTGGGACAGGACATACAGATCTGGGAGTCATCTGCGTAGAGATAATAATTAGACCAATGACAGCTCACCAAAAGAGAACATACAGGGGAAAGAAAAGAGGATCTGGATCAATGCCTTTGGGTAAACCCACAATTAATGGTGTAATATAGATAATCATCCAGCAAAGTGAAGGGAGAAGTGGGTCAGACAGATAGACAACCAGGAGAGTAGTGCCTCTGAAACCCACCAAGGAGAGAGTAGCCAAGTGGAGAAGGTAGTTAGCAGTTTCAGAAATGTTACAGATTATAGAGATCAAGATGGGGATTTAGGTTAGGCCACCATGTTTGGAAGTTTGATAGATTGTTGTTAACCTGAGAGAGTCCTTTCAGTTAAGTGATAAGGCTGGAAGCCAAAAAAAGGCACACTGAAAGAAAATCAAGTGAGTGGAGGCAAATCGTGTAAATGACTTACTCTTGAAGTTTGAGAAAAGGAAGATGTGTCAGCCAATAACTTGAAGGGAAAGTAAGAGAAAAAGAAACGATTTTAAAGGATGAAGGAGACATGTGTGTTTGAAGATAGTAGTGAAGGAACCAGAAGATAGAAAGACATTATACTGTAGAAGGGGATGATCAGGGAAGTACTCTGTTGGAAAAGATGGAAGGAGATGGAATCAAAGGCACATTGAAAGGAGTTGATTTCAAGATAATTCAAAATTATAAACCCATTTTGATCATCAGTGAATGAGAATTCATTTATTAAGCAGGTTGCATGAGCCAGAGACCTTGCTAGATATTAAGAATTGTGGTTGATGAGTGTTTTCAGTCATGTCTGACTTTTCATGATCCACTGTAGAGCATTCTTGGCAGAGATACTGGAGCAGTTTGCCATTTGCTTCTCCAACTCATTTTACATGTGAGGAAACTGAGGCAGATAGGATAAGTGACTTGCCCAGGGTCACACAGGTAGTAAGTGTCTGAACTCTGGAATTGAACTTAGGTCCTCCTGACTCTAGGGCTGACGCTCTCTACTGGCATGCAAAGACAAAAAAGAGAAACAGTCTTGTTCTCAAGAAGTTTGTGTTCCTTTCCATGCAGTCAATGGAAAAGTGGCTTTCTTCTATTTGGAATAGAAGAAAACTGGCTTGATCATTCAAGCAAGATCACTAATAGGAATTTCTACATAAAGAACACCTTCATTTCATTCATGTACCTGCAGTATTAGGGAATGCATTCTATGGAAGAGGCCTGATCACACTGAACTCTGTGATGTGGAAGCTATGCTTTGTGTAAGCCTCAGCACTAGGGTATAGCCAGGTAGCCTCAGGAGTCTTGGGCTGAATGACCTCTAAGGTCCATCCCCTCCATTCATTCCATGGTTCTGCTAAGTTGTACCTACCACAGTGCCTTGTGCCTAGTGGGCATTTAATAAGTATCTGTTCCACTGGATTGAACTGAACTTGTCTCCCTGTTAGATTGTGAGCTTCACTGAGGGCAGGGTCTGCCTTTCGCCTCTTTGTATCCACAGGGTGTAAGCACACTGCCTGGCACATTTTTGTTGTTTAGTCATTTTCAGTCTCTTTCAGCTCTTTGTGACACATTTTGGATTTCTTTTCACAGAGGTACTAGAATGGTTTGCCATTGCCTTCTTCAGCTCATTTTACAGATGAGGAAACTGAGGCAAGCAGAGTTAAGGGAGGGTCCAGGGTCACACAGCTAGTAAGTACCTGAGACCAGCTTTTAATTCAAAAAGATGTCTTCCATCTCCCAGTCTGGTGCTCTATCCACTGTACCACCTAAGTGTTTTGCCTGCCACATGGTAGGTACTTAATAACCCTAACCTTCTGTGTGCCCTTTTAAGCGGTAGTGTTGCAATACACTCAATGTTTATACCTTGAGTAGTTTTTCTGACCCATAAAAGTGCGCTTTTTTTTTTTTTGGAGTGCTAAATAAAGAAATAGAGTCATTGATTTGGAGCTGCCAGGGGCCTTAACAGGTACAGAGTTTGAAACCCTCATTTTACACGTGAGCAAACTTCGGCACTGAGAGGTTCAACTTTCCCTGCGTTACCCATTTTTTGAGGCTGAATTGGAACTAGATCTTAGTGACTTCAGATCCAGGGTGGCATCATGTCCAGAGTCATATGCGCTGTACCACGCTTTGGCAAATCAGTTGGAAATGATGGAAGGTCATTTCCTGTCTACAGTAATGATGACCACAGCTTCTATACAGCACTCGAAGGTTTCTACAGGTTTTCCAGATATCTCATTTACTTATCACAACAGCCCTGGGAAGTAAGTGCTAGTATTATTCCCATTTTATCGATGAGGAAACTGAGGCAAGTAAGGGTTAAGCAGCTTGTCTAGGCTCCTGCCCCTAGCGAGTATCTGGGGAAGCGTTTGAATTCAGGTTTCCTGGTCTGGTTCTTATTCACTTTACCTCCAGCAGCCTCAGATTCTCCAAAAGCTCATCTTTTTAAAGCTGTATTTTTTCACGTGGGTAGTTTTCTCTGTGTGCAGAATTGACCTTCCCATCCCCCTTTCCAACTTTAGATCATTTATTTCGCAGACTCCACTATCAGTTTCATTAGGAATAATTAACTTCAGGTAATTAATTTAAAGGAGCTGAGTTAATTCTCGCCTTGTCTGGCGTTGGATTTATAGGAAAGCAAGGCCATTAACATCATTTTAGAAAAAATAGTCTCTCTTCAAGCATGAAACATTCAACCTGATTGACCAAGGGAACGTGAGCACCTTTTAAAATTTATTCAGTCCTTTAATGTTACATGTGGCATGTTATTTGGCTTTGGTAGAAATAACTGGCTCCTCCAATTCAGAGTTGATACAGCCTTTCCCAAAAAAGCTATGAGAATTAGCTTTTACTTCTCAAATTGTATTTTTATGTGATTAATTAACTGGTGTTAGCTTTTTGGCTTATGTATTCACAAGCTTTTTTTCAGTATTAGGGAAAGCAGATGTAACCTAGAGTTTAAAGAGAGGCACTCTTGCCCTCCCCAACACTCCTTTTCTTTATTATCAAGATATTCTTCACACTCTTACCATAATACTTTCAAATTAAAGCCGGGAAATCATTTTGGACTAAAATGTTAGAAATTAAGAGATAGGGATCAGATTGGTAGAAATATCTCTGAAAATTTTGCTGAAACTTTCCTCTTATGTACCTGACTAATCTAATTTTTTTGGATACTATTTCTTTTATAATTATGACTGAGAGCTTAGATCTGAGACTCATATTAAAGGAAATATTTCTCATTTGAGCAGCTTCCCTTTTGAGGTCTTTGGATATGTGTATATACATGAGTACTTTTTAAAGAAACTGTATAGTTGTCAATATCATAGTTATTATTTCTGAGAATTGAGAATCAAGTAAGTAACATCCCACGTGTCCTTAGCCCTTCTAGTAACTACAGCTTAAGAAGGCCATCGAGAAGCTTGATGGTGTCTAAGGAGGGCAGCCAGGTTGGTGAAGAACCTTAAGTCAATGCTACATGAAGATGGATCAGAGAAACTGGACATGCTTAACTTAGAGAAGACTCAAGGCAGCCATGATGACTGTCTTCAAGAATATGAAGGGTCATATCAAATTGCTCGCCATCTTGGCAGGGGGGGAGGAAGGGGGAGAAAATTTAAAACTGAAAATCTTATGGAAGTGAATGTTAAAAACTAAAAATAAATTAATAAAGAAAAAGGAATAAGATGGGTCTTCACATGACAGATCAGTTAGCCTTTTTTGGGTTAGCCTCAGAGTGCAGGACAAGGAACGGTGGATGCTAGAGAGGCACATTGAGGCTCGATGGCAGGAAAACCTTCCTGACAATTAGAGCTGTCTTGAGAGTCCTATTTATGGAAGGTGGATGACGATTTGTTGCATGTTTTATAGTAAAGATTCTTTTCCAGGCACACACTAGGTGCCTTCCAATTCTAAAATTGTGTGATTCGGAAGTTTTCAGCATGGAATTATTGATATAGTGGATAGAGGGCTAGACTTTCAATTCTGCCTCAGATATTATCTGTGTGATCTTGAACAGGTCACTTAATCCCTTTGTGTCTCAGTTTCCTTATCTGTAAAATGAGAGACTCAGCTTTGACGAGCTCCTATGTTCCTTCTAGTTTTAAAAGAAAGAACTCTTGTATCTCCAGTAGGTGCTACTATAAGGTACTGGTAAGTAATTCTGTCTTTGATTTTGTGATGTCATTCTGATCAATGAAAACAATCCCAATTACCTACTGCTCAGGGTGACAGAGAAGCTCACGTAGCTTTGTAGGGCTGAAGGTTCCTAATCAATTGTCACAAATCTCTTAGGTCTGAAACACCTTTGAACCTAACAGGGCCTGAGCATAGAGGAGATTTTAATGGTCCAAAAGATGGGCATTTGTTAGATCTCAATTTAATTTTATTGTTACTGATAACCAGGATTGGAGGGAAGGGGTGTCTTAAATAAGAAATTAATTTAACAGTTGTCAAATTTCTTCTTTTTTGTGTTGTTTATAAGCAACGTGAATTTAACAAAGAGTCATAGAATTGCAGATAATAATAGTTTAATGCTGTGTTGACCTGTGTGGTAATCCCTTGTTTACTAACTTTTAAATATATATATATGTCTGTATTTATATTTATAAATGGGTTGTGCTTAAAAAATTAGGAGTAATTTGGTTGTTTAAAACTCAGAATGCATTTACCTATGAACAAAATAATCTTGTACCTCTAGTAGGTGCTACAATAAGGTATTAATCAATAATTCTGTCAGGAATGTACAGGGTTTGAGCTATATGATGATTAATAGGCCTTTATGAGATAGTTTGCAACTTAACTTCTGTGTACAATATTTTCCTGGCAGAACACATTCAGACATTTCCTTATTCTGGGTACACATTTCCCTCTTCCCATGACAAGCCACTGGCTGCCTAGGATAGAAGAAATTCAGTGACTTTAGATCCACTTCTCCTTTGCTGTGGGTTGTCTTCTTGGTAGAACATGGAGGAGCCCATTTATATATAGAATATTAACCACGTAGGTGTTCATAAATCATTAAGAGTCTGTCCATTTTATTTGGATGGTATAGTACATGAGCTGCCAAGATTTGTTAGAGGTGAGGAAGTTGCCCCTGAATCAGCCGTCAGTGTGTAGTGAGAACCATGACTTGGCATTGCAAAGATCAGATTTAGTAAAAAGCAGAAAGAGTAATGAGAATAATAGGTGACACCGTTGAAACATCTCAGTCATAAACTGTTTACACAGGTCATCAGCTCCAAGAAACGGACAAAAGAAATTACATTGACATGGATTAGAATTTAATATGGAAGTTTAACTAATGTTAAGTCTTTTACCAAAACAAGCGCAGAAGAGCCCAGAGAGTGCCTTAGTCTGTAAACATTTGATTTACTTTCCAAATGGAGAGAGAGAGAGCCTCTAAAGTCAACATTGGTTTAAAGATATAAATTCATTTGTAAAATCACATAAAGGTTGATAGACCCTTACAAACAGTATCAATTCATAAAGCACAGAGAAGCAGTAAAGGGTAAAATCAGGTGAAAGAAAACTTGAGAAGAGATCCAGACAAGTAAAGAGATCTTAAGGGTTTCTTCAAGGTGAAAAAAGAAAAGATCTGTAACTGCTATTGTTAACAGTTTATGCCATCTGATAAGAACCATGGAACTGCCAGAGTTGGACCGTAATATTGTCATCCTAGATGTACTCACAGCGGAGTTGGAAATGGGAAAAATTGATTGGACTAAGTGTCTGTAGGGAAGATCTGTGCTAATGGAGACACAGTTCTGAGTGAGATGAGGCATTGAGATGCAAGCTATCTGAAGGAGGGAAAGATAACAAAAGGAGGTTTAAAAAATACCTAGGACCCTACTCATTAACCCCTCCAGCCAAAGACAGCCAAGGAAACATTAACTCCAGCCAGCATGTAGGACTGCTTTCCCACGTATACAGAATCTTTGTGCAAGTCATCTATCCATGAATCATGGATCCTTGATGAATGTTTTAGTAGAGAGCAAGCTGACTTTCAGAAGGAAAATTCAACAGTGGACCACTTCTTTACAATGTCACAACCAAGAAAATATATGATCCCATTATGTTCATTGTTAGGTGTTTATAAAAAGGCATTTGATTTGGGAAAAAAGCTACATGAAAGACTCTTTTCCAACAAGATGTCTGTTGTTTATACGTTAGAGCACCTTAAGATTCCTTGAAAAATATCACAGTAGGAATAGCTTTGTTTAATGAATGATCATAAACATCAAGCCAAGAATGAACAACAAGGAGATAAAATCTTGCCACAGATGTTTGCCACTGTGATGGAAGAGAGCTAGACAGTGTCTAAATTGAAATTTTTCAGTTGATATGAGTTCCAGAGATGCTCCAAGTTGTTGGTTATGTTATGTTGATTGTGTCAGTCCCTAGAACTTAGAATAGCCTCTTAGAGACCTGTAATTGCTCCAGAAACTTTGACCTGACCGTCCATGCAAGAAAAACCAAATACATGAATACCGTTGCCTAGATTCTGACATACATTTGGATGGAATACCTATAAACTCCCAGTATGTATATATGGAACCATCAGTGCAGATGGATGGTGAGTTGGAGCCAAAAGGTAAAGAAGAGGAAGAGAGCTACCTGGGATGCCTTCATGCAGTTACAAGGTTTATTTTCTCACTCCAAGTTTTCTATCTTTTAAATACCAGCATTCTCCTGATGTTTCTGGGTGGTAACTTGGAGTACAGTAGTTTCTGAAGAAATGACCTCACATAGGGGGCCGTGGAGATGGGGAAGAGCAGTCTGTCATGTGTGTCCAGTGAGGAATTTGAAAGAATAGGAGTAAGAGATGTGCCTGAGGAAGTGAATGAGGAAAAGAAAAGAAGGTTCTGCTCACCTTGTAGTGTGAGAAAAGGGCAAAGAAAGCCTTCAGCATTTTCAGTGGGTGCCCCCTGTGGGAGACGAGTTTCACCAGGTGGGCGGGCAAAGTTGGGCTGATATCGACGTCGTGGGATGTAAGTCTCAGGTCCCCTTGAATGTTTGAGTAATATGTCCGACTTCTCTGTATTTCATGACTCTGTGATTCTCAGTCACTGCGTTCCATTCTGGCAAAGCTCAAATCGCCGTTTCTAAGAACGAGTCATTCTGCAAGCTTTGCAGTTAGCTTTTGGGCTCTCTTGGGCTGCCACTTGCTAGAATTTTATACTATTTGAATTTTTTTTAACACATCTAGTAACATTTGGTTTTTATTTCATGAGTATTTGTTTAATTCTAAGGGGTCTTTATCTCTTTCTTATGTCTTGGCTGAGGGCATCATTTTTGACTGACTCCCCTCCCAAAGAAAACATGAGGAGGCTTTAAAGGAGCATCACTAGGAAACATTTTCAATTAAGAAAAGCAGCATAGCCACATCTTTTAGCCATGTTAAGCAATAATATTTTAATAATGCCTTTTTACTTTATTTCCTGCTAATAAAACATACTAGATTTCCACAAGTTATTTTTACCAATGGTCTTTGTCAAAGAACACCTGGAAAAAAAGCATTCCCTTATTTAAATACAATGCAAAATCTTTTGCATATTCTTTTTAGAAATGTTTGGGGGTGGGGCAGAGCTGCAGGTTCATAATAGCAGAATCGCAATAAAAGAATACTTGTAAATTCTTAAGTATTTTCATATTAAAATCATCTCCAAGACCTGTCCATCTCTAATTTTCTCTGGTTAGTGTCTGTAAATATAATTCATTTATTATTATTGTAATATTATTATTATATATTTATATTGTTATCCTAATAGGTAGGATTATATTCGTATACCATGTAACAGAAGTATCAATTTTAAAATTGAAAACAACCTTAGAATTCCAGGAGCCCAGCCACTCATTTTCTAGGTGAGGATACTAAGGGCCTGATAGAATTTGCCTGAGACTGTATCCTTATTTAGTGACAAAACTAGACCTTGAACGGAGATCTCCTCTTGCTTACCTGGCACTCTGTCTACCATGTCTTTTTCTGTATAGCTGCACATATTTATTTCCTATTGACTTATTTGTGAAGATAAATTCACGCTTGGTTCCCTTGTGCTTTCTTCATCGTTAGTGGAAGATCCAGTTAGGCGTCCTACCTCCATTTTGTGCTTTCCCCTCCTTGTGTTATCAGTGGTTGACATACCTCAGCAAACATCCCCACCAGCTAGCCTGACCCCAAAGAACACATGCTTCATAAAAACATTACCTATTAACTGTTAGTTAAATGACAGCCGTGAGTTTACAAGAGAAGAATGTGGATGCTCGGTGAGAGGTTTACAGGGGAATCTTCCACCTGGAAATAAGCGTTCAAAGACAGGTGGAAAGGTGGCCTTTGGGTGAGATGGCGGCGGATGGCAGACTGGGAACTGTGCACTTCTGCGGCATGTTGTCCAAAGCATGAGTCACGGATATCTTTATGGTTACACATCCGTCCTTGCATATGAGGAATAAACTTTAGAGAGAAGGAAGTTAAGAGAAAACAGAAGTGTGAATTCTGCTAATGGTGCGCTCTCTGGCTCCATTCAGTCTGCTGTTTCATCATCCGTGGGGAGGGGGGGGGGCAGTTCAGAGAGTCCCTTCCTGGCAAATAAGTGGCAACATATGTTTGAAACAGTCAATGGAAACTGTGGGGGGAAAATGACAGGCATATGGCAATAGGGAGGCGAGGGGAAATTGTTGCCCTAATGTTAGCCACATAATTGCTGCTCTTCACTATAGAGGGGTTGTTTTATTTAAAGAAACCTGCCTCGTGCATCAGTGTGATTTTTCTATGTATAGTAAACATTTTTCTAGTTTTTCCATGTCTGTTATTGAATGGAAGTCACTTTTATATCATAACTGCATGCAAAAATTGTAAGGAAATGGGGCACAAAAAGGAAGAGGTGAGGTTGGGTTAACAAAGAGAAAAGTCTAACCTAAAAAAATACTCAGTTAGTTGACGGTGGTGAGCAGACAGACCTCAGTCACTACTGTTTCATTTAAATGCGTGTGAGGACTCTACAGGACAGTGGCTTTTATTCTGTAGCTCCCATAACTGCTGTCCTTTGGACAGTCATTTGAAGTTCCAAAGTATCTAAATAGGAAATATTGACAATTTTGTGATCTTCCTTTTAATGAAAATGTATTTTAACAAATAAGGGTAATACTATTTTTTATGAACAAGTCATTAAGAAATATTTCCCTTTGTCCATGCTGCTTCGTTGCCAACAGCAATTTTCCCACACTGGTCGTCTCTTCTATGCTTTAATCATACTCTGCTCTGCCGGGGAATCTGTGGTCTCATCAGTGCAGATCATCTGTCTTGATCATACTTCTTTTTAAATGAGTGAATAGGAGAATCATTTTTTTTGTTGGTGATACTGCATTGTGGCCTAATTATTCCATCGGAGAAAAAGAGCTTAAGGAGGGAAGGAAATGAGCATTTATTAAGTACCGACTATGTGCCAGACACTGCTAAATGGAGGTTGGCACTAGTATTATCCCCCTTTTACAGCTGAGGAAACTGAGACAGGCAGGAGTCAAGGGACTTGCCCAGACCAGGGCTGGATTGGAACTCTCCAGGCCAGTGCTCTATCCTGTGTACCACTTAGCTTCGGCAGAGAAAGGTATTTATTATTCAGCTGCAGAATTTTAGCAGTTTTGAGTAATAAATTTTAATAAACTTACCAAAATAAAGTGCATTTCATAAATTCTATTTTTTAATCTTGAGCTTTATCCAGAAAATCATTATTAATATGTGTGTGTGTATGTGTGTATGTGCTCACGTCCATATGCATGAACATAAATGCACACACTTATCTCTACGTGTGTAGGCGTGATTATTGACCATAGTAACGGATTTATAGAGCACGTTAAATTTCTGTTGTGCTCACAACGGCAAGATTGACTGACTCAGAATTCTCTGCCCTTCCTATTTGTGACTCTTCCTCTTCTTCAGTTCTTAAAGTTTTGATTTTACCAGGGTAGGTCTCTCCTCCACCAGAGTCACTGACCATATCTCCTATGTTCTCTAAGAGCTTCAGTGGCCCAAAAAAAAAAATTCATCCCATTTTTGGATGAGAATCAGCCCAGGTAGCCGCTCCTCTGGTGACACACGTCTGCAAACTTAGCTAGGTTTGCTCTGTAGGCTGTCTGTCACCTGGCCCGTAATCAGGATCTTTCCAGTTTGGTAGGACTTGCCAAGACAGAGCCTACAAAGATAGTAGAATCACCTGCAAGTCATGATGAGGCAAGTGGCTGATATGTAAAAATGCAGCAAGTGGGGTTATGAATTAGGGCACTAATTATGACATATGCTATTAAATTATGTATGGGACTGGCACTGCCTCCAGTACCAAGTGTAATACTCTGCATATAGTCAGTGTTCGATAGGGTTATACTGTAAATCAGTCAGTAACCATTTATTAAGCACCTCCTACATACACACACACACACACGTTACATACAGGAGAAATAGGAAATAATTAACATAGGGGATACATGAGATTGATGAGGATTGAGAATGGGTTCCTGTAAAGGATGGGATTTTTAATTGGGATTCCGATTTGAAGCCAGAGAAGTCAGTATGCCAATATGAGGAGAGGAGGGCGTTCCAGGGAAGGGAGACAACTTGAAAGAATGGCCATCTCAAATGAAATAATGTCCTTAAAAAGTGCATTTTAGAATTGAAAGCACGGTGAGAAAATGCTTGTTCACTGTAGTCTATTGTAAAGTTCATATACAGTAACGTGACGGTTTGCTTTGCAATTTAGAGAAGACTTTCATCACGTCAGCACCGTCCACATGTGAACAGGGGCCACAGTGGAGCCTACTTCTTCTTACTCTCCGTGGGGCCCTCTGGGGCACCACTTAGTTTCTCTGGGCTTCAGTTTTGCCCTAGAAATGAAAGGAATTGGAATTGCTGAATTCAAAGATTCTGTAAAATATAGGATGGTATAATAGATTTAGAACTGAAGAGACCTTAGACATGGCAAACTGCATGGGGCTTAGGATTGGCAGTGAAAACACTGGAAACAGGCGAACGTTTGGCCTTAAACACTTTCCTTAGCCTTTTCTGGGGTTTTTTGGGAATCGGGGTGAGTCACCGTATTAGACCCTATACAGTCTTCATTCCCCAAACACTGTATAACTTGGGTTAAGAATGAGCAGTACAGTTTATGGGAGAACGTGGAAGTGGACTACTTTGTCTTCCTTCTGACTCCTGTGTTCTCCCGATCAGCCTGGCTTTTGAAGCTTTAGGGCCATCTACCTTTCTTTTCTTCTTGTTACTCTCCCTCCCCCCAACTTCTGAGCCTCCTTACCTCTCCCTTGGCTATCCAAATAGCCTTTTGGCCAGTCCTCCTGGTTCTGTTTTCTTTTTATTCTAGCCCACTTCATATGCTGTAACCAAAGAAGATTTCCAACAGCATTCATCCTTTGCTCAAAGCTCCCATTCCTTACCAAATAAAATCTAAGCCCGTTTGTCCAACATTAAAGGCTTTTTGTAATCGAAAGGAAATGGTAATGTACAGTGGAAAGAGCCCATTCTGCAGTCTGATCGCACCTCTGATGCTCACTGCTTTTGTGATCTTGGGTAAGTTAATTCACATCTGTGGACCTCAATTTCCTCAGATTTAAAATGATAGAGTTGAACTCTTAGAATTCTTAAGGTTTTTTGTCATGGACTCCTTTGAGAGTCTGGTGAAGCCTGTGGATCCTCTTTTGAAGTAACTTGAAGGAAATGCTCAGTTTCGTTCAGAGGTTAGTGAAAATAACAGTGTAATTTTTTTTCCCATCTAAATTCAGGAACCTCCCAAAATCTCTCCACGGAGCTCAAGTTCTAAACTTGATAGGCTCCAGAGTCCCAAGCCTCTGTGTGTGACCTGACTTCGGAACTTTCACTCCCATTACATACACTCCTTGTTCTCACTGTTCCCCAGACATGCCTAAAATATTTCTGCTTCTCCTAGCTTTTGTTGTTGGGTTGTTTCTTGCATGTCTGACTCTTTGTAACGCCATTTGAAGTTTTCTTGACAAAGATACTGGCATGGTTTGCCATTTCCTTCTCCAGCTCATTTTATAGATGAGAAAACTGAGGCAAATGGGAATAAATGATTTGCCCAGGGTCACACAGCTATGAAGTGTCTGAGGCTGGATTTGAACTCAGGAAACTGAGTCTTTCTGACTCCAGTTCCAGAGCTCTGTTCACTGCACCACCTAGCTGCCCCTTTGCTTGTATAGTATTACTTGCATATTGTTAATTTTATTTTATTTTTTGGAATGATACTTCCTCTGTGAGCCTACCTCCATCCCTTCCTCCAGTCAGAAATAGTTTCTTCCTTCTCTTAATTCTGCTAGCATTTTGTTCTGGCTAAATTTTGTGTGTCTTCTACCATATTATAAACTCACTGAGAACAAGGACTGTGTCTAGTTTATACTAACACATAGTAGGTGCTTGATCTGTTTGTTGAATGAATGATGAATATGGAAGGTATTATGAAATATGTGGCAGAACATTTCTGGGTTAAAAGAACACTGGCATTCTAGAAAACTGTGAGACTCATCAAGAGATTCCATTAATTTTCTGTTTACTTCATAGTTCTTGCCACGTTTTCCATTTTATATTGAACTTGATGGGGAAGGACAGGTCGAATTGTAAAGAACTTGGAGAAATTCTGAAACCCTAAGATTCAGAGTGTTTATTTACTTTGGTAACTTTATCACGGTTCTGAAATTCGGACAAACACTGTTGCCATTGGCTCACATGAAGGTTCTTCTTATTTACGGATTTTATTTACATACATTTGTTCCCTATCTGTGATTGTTATAAAATGAGAGTTGACTGTTTTGAAAAAGAAACCTTTAGTTTAGTTCAGTATGGGATATATAGTGGGAAGACAGTGGGAAAATACTGGGCTTGATTTCAGAAGAAATGTGCATCTAAATTTAGATTTTTTTATTTCAAAATTGTTAGTCTTTTGAACTTTAAATAAAATCATAGATCACAAATTTATACCCAGAAGAGACTTTAGAGTTTACCTAGTCTTGTGCTGTCATTATACAGATGAAGTGACTGAGGCCAAGAGAGAAGTGACGTACTCAACGTCACAAAAAATAATAAGTTACATAGATAGGACTTGAACCTTGATTTTCTAGCTCTAAATCCCTTGCACTTTTCAGTAGGGAAAAAATTAGCATGATTTTATTCAGTCCTTATTTATCCAGTGACTTGTGAATCACTGGAATGAGAGAAGTTCCAAAATAATTTTATTATGTTTTAACTAGTGGAATTCTATTTCTCAGCAGATTATGACCTACTGGCAGGCTGCCGTACGATCCATCCCATGTCCTAACAATGGTAACAGAAGGACAATCTAAGCAAAAGTTCTTGTGTGATCACAAATCTGTAATCGATGGACTCTGACGCACACATACACACACACGTACACACATACACACACATGTGCACATACACACACATGTGCACACACACATCAGCACACGCACACACACAAGCAGATGTTAATTTTGTGGAATATTTCAGTACTTTTTCTTGTGTTTACCCTTTGCTAACACACAGGACTATTAATGCAGCATAGAAATGAATTTACATTTCACATTTCACGAAAACAGACAGATATTCAGGTGAGATTTTATAGAATTTCATGAGCTAATCTTCTGTTTATTTAATGGCTGCTCATTTACATAGATTTAAAGAGCTGAGCGTATTGTACTAAGAGCTGCAAATTCTTTTCCTTGATCATGTTAGATAAGATTTTTATCATATGGAGCAAGTAGGACGTATTATTTCTCAGATAAGCATAAATCGAATCATTTAAAGAAAAAATATCCATAATATTGTTCTCTTTTAATCTTTGTATTGTTTTGAAAGAATCCAATCAGTTTCATAAAACCTGTGTTATGGTTTATAAAAACAAGCTTCCAAGATGAAAATATTTGCTTCATTATTTTTTTTAAAATTATCATTTCTCATTGTTGGGGGTGTAAGCTCAGTTCCATGTGGACAGTCTCTGGCGGGTAAAGGTGAGAACTTCTAAACCTTAGAGTTCTCATGAGGCCCCCCAAGGAACAGCAGGGAATTGAGGTGTGAGACCGGGATATCTCGTGCATTTCCGCCTCTTCCCGTGAGAAACGTGATGGGAGAGAGCATCCCCGCCCTCGAGATTGGCCCAGATCTGAGCACACCTATTGTTATCTAACAGGCACGGTATTCAGGTGCAAACTATGCAGCAGGAGAGCTTAAGTAGGGTCAGGAAAGCCTGAAGGCACTCACTCTTAGCGCTGAGGGACCCTTACAGGACAGAAGGCCCCTCTTCCCTCTCTCCTTCCTTCTCTCCTCCCTCTCCCCTCTCTCCCCACTTCCACTTCTGCTTTCATTCTCTTACTGTAAGATCTTTGCCTCCTTGGGAGATTTCTCTCTCTCCTAAGGAAGAGTTCCCCCTGCACATGTAACCAAGACCCTGAATAAAGCCTAACCCTTGTTCGACTCCGGAAAGTCTCTTCTCTCATACGTTTATCCGGTTTGGCCAGCCGAAGACCTGCGATAGGTAAGGTAAGACTCGGGTAGCCCTCAGGCCTCTAGGCCTGGCATCTCATCATTGTGGATCTCTTTCTGTCTCCTTAAATGTTAGCTCCAGAATCAGATATAAACTCCTGTGTTTGACCTTCCCCATCAGCCTCAGTCTATGTGTTACACCTTCGCCTTCTGCCTCTCCTGGACCCACATGCTCTGTGACCCAGTGATGCTGGTGTCCCTGTGATTCCTGGATTAAGACTCCAACTCCTCTCTCTGGGCATTTTCCACTGGCTGTTCCTGGACTATTTGGAACTCTTTCCCACCTCATCTCTGCCTTCATATTTCCCTAGCTAAAGTCTTCTACCTTCCACAAAAAGTCTTTGCCGATCTCACTTAATTCTTGTCCTGTCCTACATATAATTTTTCTGTAAAGGATTGTTTGCATGTTTTCTTGTGAGGTCCTGGGGAGCAGGAACTGTGTCTTACATTATTTTTCTCCCTAGCACTTAGCTTAATGCCTGGCAAATAGAAGGAGCTTATTTAATGCTTATTAACTGCCATTAATAATGCACCAAAGTGAAAGGGAAAATTGACAAGCTGAAAGATAATAGTGGAATTATGCATATGTTATTAAAAGTAAACCATTTCCTTTGACCATGTAAAGTACTTTGTTACAAAGTTATAGTGATAAAAGTTTCATATATGTAAAAACACTATATTTTTGATGACTTGCTCTGTGAGCATTGTTCATTATCTCATAGTCACTTAAGTCTGTTGTACATCTCTTCACTTCCAGTGTATAACTCTTTCCACTTAACCATGTTGCCTCTCAGGCAACCAAGTGGCAAAGTGGATAGAGAGCTGGACCTGTTGTCAGGAAGACTTGAGTTCCAATTTTAGCCTCAGTGTGATCCTGGGCAAGTCACATGACCTCTATTTGACTCAGTTGCCTCAGTTGTAGAATGGGGATAATACAGCACCAGTCTTGCAGGGTTGTTGTGAGGATCAAATGAGATAATGTCTGAAGGCATTTAGCACAGTGACTGGCACCTAGTCGGCACTACATTAATACTTATTCGCTTCCTTATAAAATGCCTCCCTAGATCTATGTTCTCTCTGAAATGCTTAGTCATGCATATTTGTTGCAGTGTTCCTATAGATTCTATAAGCTCTGATCAAGTAATTGTAAGTCTCTTCACTTGACATATGGGACATATTAATGCCATAAAATCTCAGAGTACTTCTTCTGTCTTTGAGTTTTGATTTCACACCTGCCTTGCTGATGAGTATCAGAAATCTTAAGGACTATGTGTAGCGCCTTATTCAGAGTGTTTTGTGGGGATGCAAAAGAGGATTAGTAGTCCTTTCCCTAAAAAAGAGCTTGTATTCCACTGTCAGGATCAGAATCAAAGTTGTGTCCCTAAAATGAGTTCTCTTTGAAAGGGAAAAATATATACCTAGATATAGATCACGAGTTCCCAACCTGGAGTTGAGAACGTGTTTTTGTTACTGTTTGTCTTTTTTGAACTTTTAAAAATATTTTCCTAATTGGATTCCAATATATTTCCTTTGTGTTAGAGTTGGGAAGGCGAGTTGGAGCACCCAGACTGCATGGGGCCTTGAATACCAAGCATAGAGAAACCAGTGTTTACTTGGTAAAAGTTGGAGAGCCACTGAATGATTTGTGGCACTATGTGATGGGATCCTCTGTGTGCGTCAAGATGTGCTGCCAGCCGAGTGTCAAGTCGGTTCCAGGGAGAAGAGGGTAGAGGCAGGGAAACCTGTGAGAAGATGGGATGGGATCTAAGTGAAAGGGAGTTAAGGCTTGCACTGATGTGTCCAGAGTGGGGATGGAGAGATAAGACACTGCAGAAGTGGAGTCAAGAGAACTGAGCAGCCCTTTTGTTGAAGGGCAAAGAAGAGGGAAAGAGCCAGGGTTGCCTCCAAGTTCTCAAGCACAGATAACGGGGAGAATGGAGCTGGGACAAGTGTGGGATTGGGAGAGAAAAATAGGAGCTTGACTTTAGGCCGTGAATCCAGATGGAGCCACTCTGGCGTTGGACGTAGTGGGCGGGAGGGCCACGAATAAAGTTCAGAGATGGAGGAGAAGACTTGGGAACCATCTCTTTTTACGTGATAGTTGAAGCCCTGGGAGCAGATGAGATCATCAAAGGGAGCATTTAGAGAGAGGAAAGATGGAGGCACCTTGGTGAACACCTGCGTTAAGTAGGCAGGAGGAGGAAGAGTAGCCTGTAAAGGAGACCAAGAAGTAGGAGGTTACCGAGATAAGGAATGGGAAACTGTGTTGTCAGAAAGACAGGGTGAGTCAGAAGACTTGGACCCTCTCAGTTGGCTTTTGACTGTTGTTATTTTTCAGTCTTCAGAGTCATAGTAGGTCATGCTACTTTTCTGAATCTTTGAAAGTTGAGAGGATTGATTTCTAAAGTTCCATCTGCCTCTAAGATTAGGCAAATAAGTCTATTCTAGACCCAAAAGATATTAAAGCAGATGGGTGGCCAACAATGTCGAATGCCATAGAGTTGTCAAGGAGGATAGAAACTAAGGAAAGAGCATTGGATTTGGTGATTGGGCTGGAGAGGGTCGAGGGTGACCCCTTGAAAAAACAGAGATGCCAAAGGTTATTTAGATGCCAGCCAAAGTGTTTTTAGTTACCTTGGTTAGATATTATACGTTTCAGCATCACCTCATAGCTGTTCTTTTCCCAGATCAGATTTTGTTGAACCTGGAGTAGAGAGTGGGGCTCATTTTGGTCCATAGACCTTCCATGCCTTGTAGATATTCCAGACCTAGTGCTAAGCTGGAGGGCCTTGTGATTCTTTGTGGGGGCATCCAGGGAATGATGCGTAGAAAGGTTTTATTTGTTGGTGGGAGAGAAGGCACTTGGTTCTCTGTTTGGCTTGTAGGAGAGTATTTTTGTCAAGCATTTCTCACATGGATTAATTAGCATGCCTAGCATAATAGGCTCAATAAATGTTTATTGGCTGACATAGTACAGAAAAGAGATGAAGTGGGAAGATGTTTCCAGAACTATCCAGTTCTAGTAACTCTTGGAGAAAGACGGGGGTCAGGGGGAGGTATATTTCAATTGGTGTTCCATTATGTTTGATTTTCTCAGTCTTCTTTTTAACCTGATTAAAGTCTGTGATATGGACACATATCCTCCAATTTTCATGGCACATACCCTGTTTTGGAAGCAAGCAGTAGATTTCTGAAGATTGGTTGTTTTTTTTTTTTTAATTTAAGTGTCTAAGGCCAAGATCTTTGGCATTTGGTTTTGAGTCAGGAAAACTGGTTTCCAGAATCTGGTTTGTGACTATCTGTGTGCCTCAGTTTTCCCATTTGAAAAATGATGCCAGTGTGTGTATTGAGTATGAAAATAAAATGATATAACAGATACAAATGCTTTTCAAAACATTAAAGCACTTTGTTATGTGTGTGTTGGTGTTATTCTGTGTTAGGGTTATGTTTTCTTGGGGGTAGAAAATTATTCAACCACCATATGTTTGAAACTGAGCATTCACTTCAGTGCTCAGTTACTAGTGCTGATGAGGTATGGGTAGCCCAACTGTGTAATCTTAATCAGCCATTAGGTTAAGCTTCTTTCCCCTGGTTCTTCAAACAGGAAACCCTATCTTCCATTTTCTTGTCTCTGCCCTGGTCATCCCTCCTGCCTGGGATGATGTATGCCCTCCTCAACTTCCCCTCTTAGAGTTTTTTTCTTTTCCAGTGAGGTACACCATCTTCCACAGGCTGCCTTGTCCTGGTCCCTCCAACTGCTAATGATTTCCCTCCCAAACTGTACCGAGTACTTTTTTTTGTTGAGTGGTCCTCAGTTTTGTCTGACTCTTCTGTGACCCTGTTTGGGGTTTTCTTGGCGAAGATACTGGAGCAGTCTGTCATTTCCTTCTCCAGCTCATTTTACAGATGGGGAAACTGAGGGTTTAGTGACTTGCCCAGGGTCACACAGCTAATATATGTCTGAGGCCAGATTTGAACTCAGGAAGATTCTTCTTCCTGACTCCAGGCCTGGTACTCCAGCCACTGTGCCACCCAGCTGCCTACCTAGGATTTAGCCACGTATAAATACATGCTGACATGTACACATAGAGACTTACATATAAATGTTTATTTGTCATTGAATATTAGGTAGTTTGGTGTATACATATGCCTACACTTATATGTTTGTTCATTTTTGTTTACTCCATACATGTTTTGTGTGCACTTCTCCCTCATTAGAATATAAGCTTGTGTAAGTGGGGGTTGTTTCATTTTTTGTGTTTGTATCCCCAGCACCTGGTAAATAATAGATGCTTAAAAATACTTGTTAATTGATTGAACCAAGTAATAGTTTGTATAGATTAAATTGGCCAGGAGAAAGTAGGAATGAAGGCTGGGGTTTATGTGGTTCATTGACTTGAAATCCTTAAATGCATCAAAAAGTATTGGATAGAATAACTTATTTCTAGCAGCATTTTAGAATGTATTATTAAAGAAATGGCCGTGAGCATTTACAAAAGACTGGCAATGTCTGTGTACCAGAATTACTTCCTTAAAAACAAGTCGTGCTGGGCTAACCTCATTTCTTTTCTGGATACGGTTACTAGACTGTGACTTTCAGTAGTGTGCTGTAGATCAAGAAAAGGTGTGCTAGGGTTCAGCAAAGCGATTGACAAATTCCCTCCTAGTACCCATGTGGATAAGAGAGAGGTGTGGGTTCCATGATAATGCAGAGGCCGAATGACAAGACCTAAACAACAATTGGTCATGAAAGGCTTGATTTACCCATGTGGATAAGAGAGAGGTGTGGGTTCCATGATAATGCAGAGGCCGAATGACAAGACCTAAACAACAATTGGTCATGAAAGGCTTGATTTCAGCTCAAAGAACCATTTCTAGTGGAATGCCCCAGAGATCTTTCCTTGCTCTTGTGTGCTCTACACAGTGACTTAGAGGAAGGTGTAGTTGACATGCTAATCAGATTTGCAGAGGACATGAATCTGGGAGAGATGAACTAGCATGTTTGCTGAGTCAGGTTCCAACAGAAATTCTACTGGCAAGAACATTGAGACGATTACAAAATTTATTAGTGATAAATGTAAAACTAGCATAAATTTATTTATGAGTGGTGGGCAGGTAGATGGCACAATGGAAAGAGTGTCAGGCTTGGAGTCAGGAGGCCTCATATTCCTGAGTTCAAATCTGGCCTCAGCCACTTACTAGCTGTGTGAACCTGGGAAAGTCACTAAACCCTGTCTGCCTCCATTTCTTTATCTGTAAAATGAAATGGCAAGCCACTCTAGTATCTTTGCCAAGAAAATCCCATATGGGATCGTGAATAGTTGGACATGACTGAAAAACGACTGAACAAAAATTTATTAGAGATAAAGGTAAATTAAAAAAAATGCTTCACAAACATCAGGTGGGGAGGTGTGACTAGGTAATAGTTCCTATGAAAAAAATCCGATTGTTTTTGTTAGACTGCGTGATAGAAGAAGTCAGTATGATCTTTGGTGGCATTGTAAGGAATAGCCCAACATCGGCAAGGAGAGAGGTGGCAATTTGTTGTATTCCACTCTGGTTCTGTCTGCCGTGTGTTGGGAAGGACATTTACAAGCAGGAGCACCAGCAGAAGGCATTCTGGGTGGGAAAGAGGACAGGAGTACATGCCGTGTGAGAATCAGTTGAAAGAAATGAAGGTGTTGACTTTGAAGAAGATGGGTGACATCATAGCTCTCAAGGGTTTGAAGGACTGTCATGAAGACGAGGCACTGACTTCCAGGGGAGAGATGGAATTAAAGGAGAGGCACTCTTGGAAAATACTCAAGAGCAAAAACTCAACTACCTCTCATCAGGGATGTTGAATAGGGTGTTTTTGTCCCATTGTGGTGGAATCCAAATGGCCTCCGAGGTCACTTCCAGCTCTGAGAGTCTGTGCTTGTGTGGATGTTCTTCATCCTTTTGCCTCATATTCGTCATTTCTTATGACAAAATTGTAAGACTGTAAGTTCTAGAAGCATTGTTAGTGTTCTTTGGAGGGAAGACTTTCCATAGAGATTCTGTAACCCAGTGAAATCGCAGATTGAATCACTGGACCAGAATATATCGTGATGGGAGCGCTCCTCTGTAAACCCTTCCCTCTAGGTTGACCCCACTCCATTAATACCACAATTTATTCAGTCTCAGTCATCAAATACATCAAATGGATCGTTTCTAGATTTGTTTGTTTGGTGGTGGTGGCTGTTTTTTGCTATAAAGCTGTTAGGAATAGTTGAGAATTCGTGTACTCCTTTTAAATTTTTGTTTTGGTGAGGGAAGACAATCAAGATTAAGTGACTTGCCCAGGGTCACACAGCTGGTAAGTGTCTGAGGCCAAATTTGAACTCAGGTCCTCCTGAGTCCGGGGCTGCTCCTCTGTCCACTATGCTACTCGGCAGCCCTGATATCCATGTACTTCTAAGGTCAGATAATCTCATTTACTATGGATTTTTTTTAATTAAGATAATTATGCTACAAATTCTAACTTGATTTATCGTTTTGTGGATTGTCTAGACTAAAAGTGATAGAACATCTTCAGTAGTGAAGATTAAACTCAGAAGTGTGTGGTGGGGGCATTTTCCTCGCCAGGGAGCTGGTTGTTAAATATTTACCAGCACACTGCTGCTTAGATACCAGGCATAGAAATGTTAGTCATCATGGAAAAACTCTGCATCCAAAACTAAAATTTGGAGGAAAAAACAAACAAAACGAGCATAACTGGGTGAAGAATGTCGCCTTAATTTAGCTGTTCAGGCTTGGTGCCACAATGGAAAGAGTAGCATGACTTTACAAAACTGCTTTAAGAGAATTGATATTTCATTTCCAATGTTTATACTTTATTGTCTCAGAAGATTAATGCCAAATCCCGGAAAATGTAATGACGAGCGATGACTCATTTTAGCTCATGTCCAAACAATGCGCTTTTGTAATTTTCTGGTCCCTTGAGAAACTATCAGACACTAAACAAAATGTTTCAGAAAGAAACTTATTGAGTGTGTTAAATGATGTCCTCCTGCCTGGCTGTGTGCCAGACGCTCTTTGGGGAAGGATTACTGCGAATCCAGGCCTGTGATTTACACTGACAATGATAATGCACCGTTTACATTGCTTGAATCTCCACAGTGTGCATTTTAAAGTTAAATAGTCAAACAAAACTTCTGCTCTTTCTATAAACAATTTGTGTAACTCTCTCCCCAGCCAAGTGGTTTTTCCTTTGTGAAGCTCTGGATGGGATGTACTTAATGGAGAAGGTATGCTGGCTGCTTTATCTTGTTGATAAGTTGAACTCGGAATCCTAGTGAAACGCTTAGCTGGAACCCCCCCCCGACTTGATGTTCTCATGGGGTTACATTATTTTTTCGAAGCCTTGTGCAGATCACCCTTGTGTCTGGCCCCCAGTTTATTCCCAGAACCAAATTACTTATAGTAATATTTCTGTCTCCGGTCTCAGACCACTATATCATTTACATAGACAGTTTTATTCATTTGCATAAGAACATTTTTCTGAGTATAATATCCTTTAATTGTTTAAATTACCAAATTGTTAATTACCAAGATGCAACAAATGGTGTTAAATACCAACTATGTGCAAGTTGCAAAAAAACTGTCCTCTAAATCTTCCCTATGTTCATCCTCTGTGGTCTTGGAGGATAGACTCCATTGAGATCCATTTGGGCACGTCTTCGTATTCTGCACAGCACCTAGGGGGTGCTGACAGGTACATTCAGTAAATCTTTGTTGAAGTGGCATTAAGGGGGCAGAGTGGTACAGTGGACAGAGCTCTCCATGTAAATTTAGAGGACTGGGATGTCGTTCTTGGCACTCCTGCTTAGAGCCAGAATGTCCTTAAGTAATAATAACAGTTAACATTTATATAGCACATACTTGGTGATCGGCGCTGTGCTAAGGGCTTTACAGATATTTCATTTGATGCTGACCACAACTCTGAGAGGTAGGTGCCATTAGTGTTCCCATTTTACAGATGAGGGAACTGAGACAAATAGAAATTAAGTCACTTGCCCAGAATCATAGACCCTAGTGAGTGTCTGAGGCCAGATTTGAACCAGGTCTTCCTCAATCCAGACCCACTGCTCCAAGAAAGATTCTGGCCCTCACTTTCCTCATCTCAGAAAAGAGTTGGTTGGACACAAATGAGCAGGTTGGATTCAGAGGGTCTCCAGAGGTCCCTTCTCGCTCAAAATCTACGATCTAATGATGGGAATGAGCTTCCTTGATTAGACAAAGGTCCTGTAAGACTAATAAATGGGCAGAGATGCAGCAGATAGAAGATGCCATAATAATTACAGCAATTTATAGTTCAGAAAAAGATTTTAAATATATATGTATATACACAGATACAGACATGTATAATGCATTTCTCATAACAACCTGGGAGGCAGGTGCTAATATTATCTACATTTTACAGATGAGGAAACTGAGGCAGACAGAGGTTAAGGGGCTTCGCAGAGTCACACAGTTAGCGAAGAGTTTGAGGCTCTATTTGAACTCCAGTGTTCCTGATTACAAGTCCAAGTGTCAGATTAACAGTGTCAAGTGTGAGTTTAGTGCCTTTAGAGGGAAAAATCCAAATTGTTTTATTAAATGATGGACCCTGTTAACTGGGGGAAGAGCTTTGCTGCAAATTCATTTAATAAAAATCTGATATCCAAGATAAATAGGGAATTGATATAAATATATGAAGGAAGAAGGTAGGAGCAGCTATCAAAACAAGAAAGGCAAATTATCAGCCACCATGTAGAGAAATTCAAATAAAAAAAAACAACCCCAAGTTCCCTCGCATGGCCATCAGATTGGTAAAGAAGACACAGAGGGATAATGACAGTTGTCAGAGGAGCTGTAGGATAATAGGCACTCCAAAACACTGTTGTGCTATCATGAAGTGGTCTAACCATTCTGCAAAGCAATTTCTAACTCTGCCTCTAACGGTCCTTAGCTAGTTCCAAAGTTCCCTTTGACTCATCAGTGTCACTACGAGACTTATCCCCCAAAGAAATCAAAGAAAGGAAAAGTGTATCTATGTGCACAAAAAACTTATCTCATTTTTATTTTAGCGAAGAACTGGAAAAAAATGGACTGATCATGACTGAATAATTATGGTAGGTAAATATAACAGAATATTGTTGTGCAGTAAGGATGAAAAAAAGGATGGATTCACAAAAAACTAGAAAAATTTATTGTTATGAAATGAAGTGAGAAAAATTTATGCAGTGTAACATTGTAAAGGAAAACAACTTGAAAGGCTTAACTCTGGTCAGTGCTGCAACCATGACTACAGAAGGCTGTTAATGGATCATTTCCCACTTTTTACAGAATGTGACCTATGAAGCCAATGAATGAATTTGTTTTGCTTATCTTTACTTAAATATTACTCTGTGTGTGCATGCATGCATATGTGTGTGTGTGTTTGTGTGTGTGTGTGTGTGTGTGTGTGTGTGTGTGTGTGTGTAAACTTAGGGCAAAGGGGGAGTCATTTAAAGCTTTTTAAAAAAAGTCCAGTGAATTTTTTTTAGATACACAGAAGACATTTAGGAAGAAGTTCAGAAAGGGACACAAATAGATCAATGTGAGAATTACCAAATTAAATTTGACATGTACTATTAAAACAAAATCAAACTGTACCTACTTGGTGCGATGTACAGTCACTCTCCTGTTCATTGTATGAGGAAATACTTGTATTTGTTGATGTTTGTTAATTTCATAATTAAAAAAATGATGGGCTCCCAGTTTTGACCCAGGTAAGAGATCTTAGACTATGGCCAAGTCTTCTATTAAGAAATCGGATTATTCTGTTCTAGCAAAACATCTAATAAAATGCGTCTGATTGTCAGAAGGTCTTGTCAGTCAAAACACCCTGAGAGTAAGCTTGTGGAAAGCTCTAGTAGCAGCCATGCCTGGACTTCTGGACAGTGTATATCGAGGAACAAACAATTAAACTGGACAATAGCATGCAGAACGATTGAGGAGAGACCACAACATCTGTAGTTAATAAATTAGGTTCTTTTAGATTTTAAACTCCTTGAGGGTAAATACTGCCTTTGCCTCTTTTTGCCCTAGCATTTAGTACCGTGCCTGGCATGTAGTAGAGACTTAATAAATACTTATTGATTGGTGGAAATTCTGTACTTGAAAAGTGTAGAATGAATATGAATGAAGTCTGAAATTTAGAATAGGCTGGGTAGGGTAAGTGTAGACTTGTTTACCAAATTCCAAACCCCTAGAATGAAAGCTTACCTACTCCCTGAAACATGAAGTACTCATTTACACAGTGAGTAGTAAACATATGTATCTCGGTATCCAGAACAGTTATAGATATGGAGAATATAAATAGGATTAAGAAGGGTTTAACTTAATTCATAGCCCAGGAATCTAAGGAAATTATTAAGGTCCTTTAACTTTTGAGGACTGTGTCCTGAAACACAGTTGTCATTCTGTCCCCTAAAATGCCCTTTCTCATGAACAGCGCAGTTCTTCCCTGTTTTTCATGTTAGAAATTACTTTTCAGCTACGAGTGAGAAGTATGAGAAATGTAAAGAAATACAGAAGGATAATAAGTCATGAAGAATTTTAAAAATAAAACTGGAAGATCAACCTACACAGCTGGGATATATAGTACAAGGATTAAGTTCCTGACGGGGAGAGGATCTTTTGCTTCCTTTTATGTCCCCAGCATGCTTAGCTCATAGCAGGCACTTAATAACGATTGATTGATTGATTGATATATGTATCAGTCGCAATCAGATGTCATACAAGTGAGATTTCTAGTTAAAATGGCAGCATAAAAGGTCATAGATACCTTTCTCTCATAGACATACGCCTGTTTATATCTGTAAAGGATCCCAGAAAGGCCACTGATAAAGAACACCAAAAAGATGTAAGCGCTTCCATCCAACTCAACACTGCACTAGAAACTAATAGGATGTGGATAGAAGGGGTCTGACTAGGAAAACATTGTGAACTGAGGCAAATGTGGAACCTAGAGGAAGTAGAAAGAGGGATTTTTCCAGGGAAAGCAGCATGAATTCTGGCAGGCAGAACAGCGTGTAATGGAGATAGGAAGAGGAGCTAGCCCACAAGATCAGCAGGAACTCTCCAGAAGGGACCTAAAACTAGCTCGTTTGAGTGTTCCGAAGAGTGTTCCAAGCCTGCGCAAGCTCTGATGATCCAGAGGCCATGGACAAACCCCTACCCGTGGCCTCTCAGAACAAAAACTGGGAGTAGAACCAGGACACATAAGCAAAGCCAGAAGAGAACAGCCCCAGAACACCTACAAAAAGCAAAGTCTCAGAAGAAAGAGACAATGACTGCTGCTTGGACTACAAGAGTAGCTGGAAGATAGGAAGCAAGGGTTAAAAAAATGAAATTGTAAATGAAATGAGAGGCTGGGAGGAAAAATTTTAAAGGACTCAGTAGCTTAGATCAGAAGGTGGAAAGCTTTCTTGAGTACTGTCCTTCCTGAAAAATGGAGTGGATCAATTCAGTATCTTCAGGAGATAGCAAGGAATACAGCAAAATCGATAGGCTGAAAGATTAAGAAGGAGAAGAGCTGAACTGGAAAACGTGAGAGACAATTTAAGTATCAGGCTCTCTTGACAACCGTGACCAAAAAAAACCTGTGTTAAAGTTTGTTGTCTTATGTGTTTTTAAAATTTTAAGTTATCTATAAATGTAAGGTCAGTTGGTTTAGTTCCTGCTTAAAGTTAAATTCACAGAATTTCTTTTTAGGTGGCAATCAGGTTGCTCCCCACAACTGATGCATTCAAATGGACCAATTTGTTAGAAGTGAAAAACTGCTCATGTTGGCAGGACAGAAATATACCTTCAAGGAGTAAAAAAAAGGCCTCGTTTATCAAGTTAATCAGATTCTTTGTTTTGTCAGAAAAAATAACAGTTGAGATTGGCATCTTGTTTTTCCAAACAAACATTCCTACTCTGTGATCTGAGTTGGTTTTCGGATACTCGCCCTGCTCTCCTCACCCAATTTTCAGACTACGTTTGTGGTACCAGGATTGTGATTGTTGCTTTTAATGGTAAATACATGTTTTCAGTCCCTGCTATAAACATAGTTCTGTGAAAGATCTTAATTAGGCCATATTGCTTTTCAGTTGGGAAACTTCCCATATTATTAATACTCTTCCCCCCCACTCCTTCCCCATCATTAGCTTCAGCGTAGGATTTCCAGGCAATGGGGAAAAAATACTCATGAAATCTCACAGTTGGAAGAGCCCATCCCATCCAGCCTATACTTCAATAAAAATCCCTCCATATTACAGTTAGTCAAAAACCCTTTGTTTGAAGACTATTAGTGAGAAGAGGAATGCACTAGTTTCTGAAGCATTTCATTCCATTTTTTGACAACTCTATTAGCAAGTTTTTCCTTTCAGGGTGGTAGAGTGGATAGAGTGCCAGGCCTGGAGTCAGGAAGACTCATCTTCCTGAGTTCAAATCTGGCGTTAGACACTTACTAGCTGTGTGACCCTGAACAAGTCACTTAACCCTGTTTACCTCAGTTTTCTCATCTGTCAAATGAGCTAGAGAAGGAGATGGCCAACCACTCCACTATCTTTGCCAAGAAAACCCCAGATGGGGTCATGAAGAGTCAGACGTGACTGAAACGATTGAACAACAAACCTCTTAGTGGTTTCTTACTGTTCTTACTTGCCAACCTGGACATATCTAATTCTTCTTCTATATGGTAGCCTTTTAACTTGTGAAAGAGAGCTGTCATGTCCCCTGAAATGCTTCTCATGACTAAGTATCTCCATTTCCTTCAACAGTAGCACTTCATAGGGCATAAGGTCAAGGCCCCTCACCATCTTTATCTCCCTCCTTTGGACACCATCGATTTCATCGTTATCCTTCCTAAAATAGGGTGTTATGGAATTAACACAGTCCTTTCCATGTAGTCTAGACAGGGCTACTTTGCTTGGGTGGCTCTTTGTTAAGATTTAGATGTGAGGCTGATTAAATTTAAAGCTCCTGATTTTTGGACTGCCAACCTACCATACCCCTCTATCTAGAAGGAAACAAAAGAGTCAAGAGTTTCTGTTCATGGTAAATAATGTGTTTTAGGTATTATCTGACGGCTGCTTCTCTTTAAGTTCTTACACTTTCAATATAAGATCTCGTTTTGGTCACTTTTGAGGCAACTTTATGAGTCTGCCCTCAGAATATCATAACAGATTACTTTCCAAGGTAGGAGTTGTAGGTTTATTTTAACATAAAGGGGTGGCCAAGTGTTATGAGGGAAATCAATTCTCTTCCCCTTATCTCCAGGATTGTGGCTAAGATTGGCCGATCATGTGCCTACTAGCAGATTCAATCAGAAATCTAGTGTCTTCACAGAATTTCTTCGAATGTACTTTTGCATAAAATAAAAATCCCCTCCAAATTAATAATATCTTAAGTGTGAACCCAGTGAAATAAGAAATAATGTGAATACCCAACATAGTTTCTTTCAGTAGATAACCACTGTTCAGTACTTAGGGCATTTCCTTGTTTCTTAAATTCATTATTTTCCTTAATTAAGGTATATACCTGCCTCTGTTTTGATTTGAAAAACCCAGGAGTGGTAGTGGTAAGCTTGCATGACTTTCCCAGCTCAGCTAACTCTGGGTTTCATAGTAATGGAATGCCAAGGGGCAACTAGCCACATATATTATGTTTGACCTTTAATTTCAGTCTCTTCCCACACCAAAACAGTTCTCAGAATTATAAATGAGAATCTCTTGTCCACATCTCTTTCCTCCTTTCCAGCCTTTATTTAAGGTGCTACAGAATTGGGAGACAGCCAAAGCTAGTGGAAGAGATGGGGCACGAGTGACAGCAGCCAAGGGGGAGTATACACAGAAACAGGGTAATTCATCCTTGAATTGTGGACCATTGGCAGTTTTCAGCCCTGTTTACTTGGGGATGAATTTTCCTTTGCCCCTTGATTTCTTTTAGTCTTAAAAAAAACGACTGCAGGAGGTTGAACACCAAAGAGAAAAGTATGTTGTAACGTGCACAGTGGTATTCTGATGGGCAGTTGCACAGTGCTTGTCAGTCTGCTGGCCTGAGAATTGGGATGGTTTTGCAGATTCTGGAGTCATAACTCTGGTGCCATGTATGGATTGTAGCCTGTACAAATACAGGAGGCTCTTGAGCTTTCCTTCTAAGGCCCATCACTTGAGTGTTTCCCTCCTAGGTGTAGGCAACAGCAGGATTTGGTGGTGACATTAATAAAATGGGACATTCATTAATGGGGCAGGTAGTGGGAGAAGAGTGACAGTAAGCATCTTGGGAAGATTAGAAGTGGACGAAGTTGTGTTTTTACTTCCACTGCCTTATACAATAAGCGTTCGTTTTTTTTCATCATGGTTATGTTGTCAGGGGTCACAGATATTTCAGTGACAGTCAGCGAGGAAGGTTTGTTCTGTGGCAGAGGAAGGGAAATAGCCTTTCCTGTCGTGACTAGAAAGATCCTTGGAAGCTACTAGACAAGATCTGATTCTTGTGTGACCGTTTAGTTAAACGACTAAGTTAACGAAGATGTCCTGTAGAACTGGTCGTTCATGCCTCTCACCCTACTCATTAAATACTCCATTAGGGTGTAAACTGTCAGTTACCTGAGTTGCTTTAGGCTAGTTCAGTCAGATCATTTACTCTATCACGACACTTTTTAATTTCCTTTAAACTCAGCTAACTGGCTGTTGTATTTTCTATTCCGAGGTGTCAAACACAGCTAGCAGCGCAGCCAGAACCATTAAAATGTCAGTAAGAAACATTTAACAAAATAAGGAAAATACAGCGGAACAGAGATAATGGTAATGTGTGGTTTTCCTGAAGTGCGTGTGAGTGACGCCCATTTCTCTTCGAGTTTGACACCCCTGCCCAAATTCACGTAAGCAATGAGAACAAGGGTTCCCAGTTCCACTTCTCCTCCTTCCGAATAGAAATAAACTCCTCACATGTAGAGCCCGTTAATCATTATCAAGAAGACCTGTCAGCATCTCCCCAAAGTGAGAAAAGTCCTTGTTCTTAAGACAGATAGTTTGTGTGTGCCTTGAGTTTTCATGATGGAGTCTCAGATCGAAAGGATCTTAGAGGCCAGCTGGTCCCCCTCCCTTTTCATTTGACAGATGAAGAGCTCAGGTCTGACTTGTTCAGAGTCACACAACCGTTTATATGTCAGAGGTGGGCCTTGAACCCAGTTTTTTGGACTGTAAAACTAGAACTTTGGTTGCTACCTAATTATGGAACTTTTTTGTTAGTTATAAATATGGGCTTAGATTTAGAACCTAAATTCCCACATTACATTATCGAGTATTGGATTCCCCTATTTTATAGAGCCAATGGATTTTTAAAAAATATTATGGTTTTCTTAAGTTTATTTATAATCTCTACTCTGATTTGGCCAACATGGACTTAAATTCTGCCATGAAAATCTATATGGATTTCAGAAGTTTGTGGAAAATTAAAAGGATATAAAACATTAAGAAACTCCACTCCATGAACGTGTTTACCTAAATGTGTCATCAGAGTTCTCAGTTTTCTTGTTAGACGGTGGGGTTGGGACAGACTGACTCACACTGCAGATTGATACAATGCAAACACATTGAGAATTTTGTTGGCGAGACTCATGCAGTGAAAACAGAGTTTCTCTGAGTGTTCACAGTGAGGTGGGCTTCATTCCTTTAATGACTCTTCTATCAAGAAAGTCTTTGAAAGTAAACAAACCTGTGTCTTCACAATTGTTCTCTTGTGGGTTTGCGTGGCAGTTCCTTACTATCCTATCTGGGATAAACTTGTGATGAAAAACACACAAAAAACGAACCACAAAACCTTTAGAGCACGCTGAGATGCTTTTATAGCAAGGTCTACCACCCTGTTGTTCTGTCCTTGGAAAAGACACTGAACTGGAAGATAAAAGAAGTGCATTCTTGTCCTGGTTCTGTCCCTGACATAGGTAATACAAGTCACCTCCATTCTCTAGGCCTCAGCTTCCTCACTTGTCAAATGAGCACTGGCATGGGGTGATTTGAAGTGGCCAGTGTGCAATAAGAAAATGACAGAAAACACAGATGCCAGTTTGGCTAATGCAGGTATTTAATAGAACTGATAATATTTTTTAAGGCTCCCCCAGCACCCATATGGCAAGACCTAGTCTCCTTAGACCATGTTCTCAGAGGAAAGTTGCCTAAATAGCAGATGACTTATGTGAAGGTATAGGAAGTGAAGTTTCTTCTTGGCAGAGCTGAAGTGTATGTATAAGCTTAAATAAATAGATACTCCTGTTCTTTCTTTGTGGAAGGGTGGCTTCTCTTCATTGCCGTTTGTTCAGCAGCTGCTGTAATTAGCCACTTTAGGGCCAGGAGAAAGATTCTTTGGCACATTGTACACCCACACTTCCCTTCCTGGGATTTAGGATAAGATGAGATTCATTTTTCCATTTACTGTAAGGGCCAATACCAACATAGCCCCCTCCCGTACCATTTTTTCTTTAAAGTGAACCATTATCTGAATCAGCCCTGAGCTTCTAGTTTATCATTCACATGGTAGCCCCATGTTAAAGGGCCCTGTCCCGTGTTGTATTTTGCTTTCCTGAAATGCTTCCTGATTCTTTTTTCCACAGACTTGACTAGATATCACCAGTCGTGTCAGTATGTAGCATTGCTTTGGCATTATGTGCACACCCTATTTATTAGAGAGGATGATGACTTAAATTGTTAAGGCATCTCCCTTTGCCCTTCCTGACCTCCTTGGTTATCCCAGATCTCTGCTGTTTCTTTCCTCATAAATAATTACCTGTCCCTGGCTCTTTCCTGCTCTCGTATCCCCACCTACCATTTCCCTTAGGAGCTGTTCCCTGGTCAAAGACCAGGGATATCATCTATCACTTCAGAGGCCCTTCATACAATACCCCAGGGGCTTTGTCATACCCACTTTGGGTTCTACAACTAACCCATTTTACCTCATTAGAGGAACTTAGTTCGATCAGTCTTTATCGTAGCTGACAAAATACTGACAAGGTATTTAACTAAATATCCTGGATAGAGAATCTAAGAACAGACTGCCAAAGGTAGTCCTCTAATCAGAGTTTATTTGAGATGCTGAAGGAGTAATTGAATTTCTGTATTTAGACATTTTATCCCCTTGCCAGACAAGAGGAGAAGAGTGAGATGAATGAATGGGGGTTGTTGGCCAGATAAAAGGCATGGCTTTAAAAGTTACAAGATAGGAAGTCCTTTGACATTGGCTCTTTAGATTTTCATACTTCATATGCAAAAAGGATTTTGGAGATATTCATTTTCCTGAAAGTTCACTAGCCTGGTCTCTGGTCTTTGTAGGTTCTTATATTAGCTATGTTGAGCTATATGTGATCTTTTATTGGTTTCTTTTGTCATCAAGACATCCTTAAATAGTACAGATTGTGTGGGTATGCTCTTTTTACCATTTCAACCAAAAATGTGTTTGCTTACAATAGATGATAAATGTTTTGAATCTTTAGTGCCCTCATTCTTTGAGATCTGTAATTTAGTTTTACTAAAAGGATTATCTATGCCATTCTCTTTCTGACAAAATTATGTGATGATGACATAAAAGCAGTTAACAAATTCACAGCTTCTATACTCCAAATGCCTCTGTAGACTGTCTGGTGCTTTAGACCTTGCTCCTTCATTTAAGAATAAGATTGGAGAGAACTTTGCAATTATCTCCAAGGACCCATTTGTATGTCGTATTTAGTGGATTTGTACGTAGCGCCATAAGCTATCCTATGAATCAAGATGAAATTCTATAGAGGTTCTTCTCTTTGGAATGTTATTGTCTAATTAACATTTTTTCCTTTGATTCATTTTTATGAGCATCTTACACCCTTCCTCGGGTGTCTGCTACATAGATGAATGCCGTTTCTGATTGTACAAGAGAAGTTGTTGCTTTTGGGTTAAGTCCCACCTGTGTAAATAAACTTGCCTTGTTATGGGTAGTTTGTACTTTGAGTCAAATCCAGAGTCCAGGATCTGACCTGGACCAGCAGATTTTATCTTATGGCTGCAACTGTTGTATATAATATTGTTCTTATTTCACTTCTTTACATCTCTGAAGATTCTTTTCTGCTCTGTTTTGGGAGAGAGTGGATAAGACAACCTTTCACAGTTTACCACGTGGCCTCATGAAGATACTGCCATTGGGGTCCCCAGCCATGTCCACAAACTATTCTTAAAATCCCCTTAGTCTTTGTAAAAAAAAAAAAATAGTTGTAAAAGATAGTCATTTGTTAATTTTTTTCTTGGTTCCATTTTTGCAATTATCTTTGTATAGTATCAGTGCAAACCATACATGATACTTGAAATTAGTAAGATTTGGGGATGGGAATTTAATCTTCAAAACTTCATTCTGGTCATTTTTGGAAGTAGAGAGAATTCCTTTTAGCAAAGTAGTTATTTGAAATGATTCCTTTAGTAAAAGTAGTTAATTAAAATGGCGTCTACAGGTACTCATATGCCTTTTTTTTTTTCATTAAAAAAATATAAAATTATAATTACATCATGGCCTAAAAAAAATAAAAGCAGAATTCTGGAAAAGGATTCACAACTTAGTTCTAGAAATATTTCTGGGCAGAATCAAATCTGATTCTCCTCAACCATTTCTCTTCTGTGACTGGGGTGTATGAATAAAAAATTAATATGCTTTATCCTTCTATAGGTCTTCCTACCACATGTAAACAATTTATAGCTACCATCATCTTCAAAAAGTACTTAATACATACATCTGCATTCATAACCAGCTCCCCATGCCCATTTTTGGTGGAGGTAGTGATAGAATTGTTTGTCCAAGGAGGTTCCCATTTTAGGTATCCAGATCAACAACCTGGCCTTCCTCCATTTCTGACAATAAATTAATCATCTCTTCGCTCATCATAGAGAAGAGCAGGGGAATGAATATGAGTAACTTCTCAGGATTCTTTGAGCTATTAAAAGAGCAGTAGGATGATTTAGAATCTTTGGGAGGAAATGGAATGCAGAACAATATGCCTTCTGGATGACTGCCTAACCGGTACAGGGCCAGGGGTGGCGAATCTGTGCACTCGAGGATCCATGTGGTCTTCTAGGTTCTTGGTGCAGCAAGTTTTGCAGAAAAAATTCTTTTATTTGTTCTTGGAAGTTTGGATTCAGTCAAAGGGCCACACGCTTGAGGACCTAGAAGCCTTAAGGCCACAGGTTCCCAACCCATGGTGGGCCTTCAAGGTTGAAGATTGCACAGTATCCCTTATACCTGATCTATATTTTAATAACTTTCAGTATTGAGAAAATTCCTTATTTTACCTAAGGTAATTCTATTGATTTCAGTACGAGAAGCGCGTTTTCTGTTGTGTTTTTCTCAGAGTTTTTGTTGCTGGATTGGTTTCTTAATATTGCATTACTTTGATGCTTTAATAGTGTCAAAGGGGGTTGCAAGTGTGGTAGAGTAAAAGAATACAGAACTTGGAGTCATATAGGTGCTGAGTTTGAATTCTGGCCCTGTCACTTATTACTTGTCCAAGAGTGAACAAATCATTTAACCTCTTTGATTTCATTTTCCTTATTTGTAAAATGAAGCGCTCAAACAGGATGTACTCTGGCATCCTTATCAGCCCTCGAGCTGTGATCCTATGCAGGATTTCTTTGATGTATGTAGGTACTCTCTCCACCAATATGGACTGAAGCCCCTGCACGCCATCTAATGTGAACGAAACATTAAGAATGTGCCTTTTAATTCATCTGTGGCCTTTTTACACATGAGAATTTCTTATTTCTCATTATGAGTATTGACAAATTTCTTGTAACTTCTATTGGGGAATAGAAAAACATGGTATTTATCTTAAACCTTATATTTCCCACTATGATCTATGTTAATATGCATTTTTTTGTCAATAAAATGAAGTATTTCCATCTAACAAGAAAGGAATCATGAATCCAACAGTTGAATAAAGTTGTTTTAACATGCTGCAAGTGTTGGGAAAGGTCTTGAGGTGTACTGTGTTTCAGTTTAGGTCAGATTGGTTTGCTGCTAATAATTTGTTAAAATATTCTTATATTTGGGGTTCAGTTGAATTTTTTAACCATAGTAATTTGTACCTTGAAAATTTTGTACTTTAAAAATCTTACCTAGATGGTAAAGTCAAAGTGCAAAGCTTAATCAGCCAGTGGTATTTGAGTTCTTATAGTTGTTCTTGCATCAGGAAAGTTTCATAGTGGTGTTACCAACATTGCATTAGAAAAATTGCAAATAATATTAGATTCTCAAAGGTTCTTCTTGGAACTGGAAGAGGAATTAGAAGTGCTTATCCCACAGGTTGCTTTAACAGTCCAAAGGACCGACCTTAGACAACACATGGAGCCAGAAGAGAGAAGCATAGTGAGTTGCAAAGTTAAAGAGAAAGGCGGTTAGGGTTGGAGCTGACATAGAAAAGGTGGCAAAGGCTTAGCCTCAGAAGGAGCTACACTTTTTTGGTTTCTTCAGATCATTCACCTTTGGCCCCAGAAGATCATTTTTTTTTTCCAGCATGTGCTGACTGAAGAACTTCAAGATGTTGCTTCATCTGATTTGCCTCTAATTGGTTATTGTTCTAAGACTGCTTTTCTTAGAATTAAAAGAAAAATTCAAAAACAACCCATTTTTAAATTCCAGTTTTTTGTTATTGTTTATTTTTCTAACTTTATCATACATAAGATTGTAAACAGTAAGGACCGTTGAGAATGAAACCATTTTATTCTTTTGAAAGAATAAGTCAGAACTTTCCCTACCTCCTCCATAAACAGACCAAAAAAATGCACAGTTTCTGCCACTGATTGATGCGATCAGATTTGAACTATGATTTCCTGAGGAGCTTGAGGTTTTGTGAGTGATTGAAATCAGCAAGTAGGGTTTGGAGTGAGTGGTTAAGAGATCTGTTTACAGTACAAAATAACTCAGTGTGAAGCAAATAACTGGGTTTGCTGGGCCACAGGAGTGGAGTCGTGGAATTTTTCAACAGTAATGTTGAGATTAATCTAATTTGGTCAAGTAGTATTAATGTTGGTAAACATTCAATTGTTGGAAATCGTTGGTATTTGATAAAGGAATGCTTGCTTTTATATGTTAATGGGCTCTTTTGACTGATGTTTTTCCATTGCTCTAAGTTTTTGAATTTTTTTTTTTTGAGGCTTGTTGTGACATGAAATTCCATGAATGTTTTATCATGTTCCTACAGATCAGATAGCAGAAATTATAATTTGGCAGAAGTGAATTAAAAATAATTTTATTTATGCAAGAAAAACATAAGAAACACTTAAGTAGCATATTTGACCTTCAAATTTCAACTTGCACAACCCTTTGAAAGACCTTGTATTTAGGAACTATTCCAGCTTTACTCCGGTATGATACTTTATGTAATACATATAACAATATCATTTTCAGTATATAATTTACCCCATATGATAATTTGATATTAGAAGTTACAACTGTTTCAAGTTGTTACTGAGAAATTAATTAAACAAATGGGAAACTTACAAAGCATCTGTGTCTCTATGAGTGAGATGGAGTATGTTGCTTAAGAAAAGAAATGGAGAATGAAATTTACTGCAGTGTTCAACATGAGACCCTAAAGCAGTAAGCATAGGTTTTCTTCACACAAACTCATTTTCTACTTCTGTGTACTTCTTCCTCATCTAATATAATCCTCCGCTTCCTTTAAGGCACTGCCCGGGAACTATACCTCTTACAGAAGGTCTTGGCTCACTCTTGAGGTGGTTAGGGCACCTGTTCCTTTGAAATTACTTCTTTATTTTTCAGCAAAGCTGTTAGATCTCCCTCCCCCAATTAAAAGAAATATAGTTCTCTTGGAATGGCTTTGTATTTGCTTCCCTGCATATCTATTGGATGAGCCTTGAGGACAGGGACAGCTTTATTTTGTCATCTTATGACTTGTGCCGAGGCCGAGGACAATGCCATATGTTTGTTGCGGTTCATCAAGGTTGTTGTGAGGCTGTGTGCAGTAATGGTCTATAGATAGGTTTGTTAAAAATAAAAAGGCTAAGTAATAGATGAGACGGTCTAACCCTGTCAACTTTTATCTCCTTCACCTACTATTTTTCCCTGATGACATCTACATACAGCACCAACGGAAAATTGTAGAAGAAGTGCTTGTCAGTTGGGGGATGGCCCCATCGGTTGGGGAGCAGAAGCTTAGAATGGGACGTAAACAAGCAGTACAGTAGTTGGAATATATATGGGGTGTGTGTGTATTTAAACAATAAATAAAAGCACAAAATTCTTGAGTAATTATGGATGTTACTTATTATTAAATAAGATCCTGCATTATTCAGCACATCATCTGCAAACAAGACCTTCCCTCACCACCTCTTAGGAAACCCCACCTTGATAAGAATCCTCCATGACAGATATACATAAGTCAATCAACAAGCATTGATTTAGTCAAATATCTACTATGCCTTCATTTCTGTGCTAGTTATTGTGAACACACATACGAAGAATGAAATAACTCCTGTTCCTGAGGACCGAACATTCCCACTAGCACAGGTACATCATCATCATCACCACTACCATCATTGGCATCATAGTAGTTGACGTTTATATTAGCACCTACGCTGTGCCAGGCACTGTCCTATTGTGGTTCAGTCATTTCAGTCCTGTCTGGCTCTTCTTGACCCCATTTGGGACTTTCTTAGCAAAGGTACCGGAGTGGTTTGCCCTTTCCTTCTCCAGCTCATTTGACAGATGAGGAAACCAAGGAAAACAAGGTGGAATGACCTACCCAGGGTCACACAGCTCGGAAGTATCTGAGGGCAGATTGGAGCTCAGGAAGATGAGTCTTCCTGATTCTAGGCCTGGTACTCTGCTGTGCCATTTGTTGGTAGTACTTTATAAATATTTCTTTTGATCCCTAAAACAACCCTGGGAAGTCATCTCCATTTTTTAGATGAGGTAATAAGGTAAAGAAGGTTAAGTGGCGTAAATAAGTGTATACAAAAATAAAATCCAGAGAATAAATACAAGGCAGTTGGGGAGGGAGGTCACTGGCCATTGGGAAGGTAGAGCACCAGGAAAGGCTTCTTGTGGGCCTTGAACTGATCCTTGAAAGAAATTAGGGATTCCAAGAGGTCAAGGTGACAGCATAGTACATTCCAGGCATTGGGGACAGCCAGTGTAAAGTTCTGGGAGATGGAGTTTGTTTGGATTACAGAGTACAGGAGGGGAAGCAATGTGTAACAAAACTGAACAGATAGAGTAGGGCTCTATTGTAAAGATAAGGACTTTAAAATTTAAACAGCAGAATTTATATTTTGTTATACCAGCAATGGAGAGCCACTGGAGGTAATAGGGGGTAGGTATGGTGAGAATCTGCTCTTAAGGAAAATTGTTTTGGCAGCTCTACATGGAAGGGATTGGAGGAGGGAGAGCCTCATAACTGAGAGCATTCACTTGTGTTACTCTTAAGCTCCTACCGTGTGACAGGTGATAGGGATACAAAGGCATAAATGGAGTAGTCCCAGCCCTTGCAGAATGTATCGTCCAGCCAGGGAAGACTACATGTTCAAATATAATTTTATGCAAAATAATTGCAGAGTAGGTACAGGACCCTGTTTGCCTTAGTTCCTCATCTGTCGAGTGAGCTGGAAAAGGAATCACTCCAGTGTCTTTGCCAAGAAAACCCCAAATGGAATCACAAAGAGTTGGACACGACTGAAACAACTGAACAGATACAAGATGATTTTAAGGGGATGGCACCAGCAGCTGGGGCCATTAGGAAAGACTTCATGAAGAGTTGGTACTTAAAGTGAGATCTAAAAGAAAAGTAAGGATTTTAAAACATGGAGGGGAAGAAATAATAGTGTGTTCCAGGCAGTGGGGAGGAGATGTAAGACCATGTATGAGAAGTAATAAGGAGTCCAGTTTGACCTGATCATAGTGTGTGTATGAAAGGAAATAATAGGCAATAAAACTGCCGCAGTCAGAGATTGGAGTCAGGCTGTAGAGTGCTTCCAAACAGAGACGTCCATATTTTATGTTCCAGGTAATGGGAGAACCTAAACCATGGAAATTTATTGATTAGGAAAGTGACATGATCACTTTCCCAGTTTTATGCCTCACTAGATATTAATATCAGAGGGTGATCAAATAAGGTTATCTCTCCTGTAATGTATTTTATAGAGTCTTACATAATTTTGTGTAAGAAACACTGGTGGAATATAGAATGTAGCCTTTCTGAGATCTCATGTTTTAGCAACACGAGTAGAAGACCCATTTTTGGAGTTCGGCAGTGAAAGGAAGAAGAAATAAAAGACCATCATTTGGGACTCAGGGTTAAGGGATGGTTTTTAAAGGATGGTAGAGACTTGGGCTCACTTATTGATGTCAAAGCAGGAGCCATTAGAAATGGGAAAATCACAGATGAGAGTAAAGGGGGAAATAATGATTGAGGAAAGCTTTCAAGACATGAAAGAAAACTGTATTAAGAATATAAGTCAAGGGGTTTTGTCTTGATAAAGATAAGGGTCAGCTCTTCTCAGAGACTGGAGCAAAGGACACCAGGATAGGTAAAGATATATATGGCTTTTGAAGTGTGGTGGTCTCAATGTTTTTAATAACATTGGAAGAGAAGAAAAAGTTTGCAGTAGGACTTGTGGAAGATGAAGTAGAGCATCCATCAGGAAAGAAAAGGACTGCCATTGGCAGTACTGAGGCCCAATTGACATTAGATAACATGATTAATAGTTAACAATTGCCTGACTTCCCCTTCTGCCACTCACACCCTGAGGCACCTCCTCCACATTTGCTTTTTCTGTTCCTATTTTGACCTCCTGAGCTGAATTCTGTTGTAGGAAATCAAACAATGGTGCCAGTTAGGTCCATTACAAATTCATGATATGTAATCTCCGTTTTGCCTTATTTGCTGCTTGGCATTCTTTATTTTTTCTGCCAAGATTGATTTTCTGAGACCTTAAAAATCATGTTATCTGCTCTCTCTTTCTGATAAATGAAAGCCAGAAATTTATTTTGCTTGATTTTGTATATGTGTTGTAAGGGTTTTCTTTTTTTCTCCCCCATGATAAGGTGGAAACATGGAAGGGAAAGAAAAGAAATTATTTTTAATTGAAATAATTTTAATTATATATTCCAAAATAAGTTTATAAAATAAACAAAAAACAAATAAGGCCCACAGAGATGAGTAGTGACTTGACTTGGATCACGTAGTTTGTGATAGAACTGAGACTGAAACTCCGATTTCCCAACCTTTAAACAATGTTCTTGTTATTACACCATGCCACTCAAAAATTTAGTCACCTTTTAAGATTGTTGGTAATATTTCAAGTGTTTTTTGAGTAAACAGTATATGAAATGACAGTTGTAACATTAAATCCCCCAAGTCATGTGAGATTTTTTTTTCAATAAAAATTTTAACTTGGTTTTTTTTTTTTGAAGACTCATCAGATAGCATCAGTGGATGATTTTTTTATCTTAATTAAACATAGCAAGAGAGAAGCCATCAAACTGCACAGTTATAAGTGTATGGATTCAGGACATCTGGAGAAAGTGAAGTTATGCTTTGCAACTGTAAATGAGTTGGGTTTTTTGTACCATAGCATGGGGTAATGAATCTCTGTGCATCACTGCCCAGATCCTGTCTTAATATCATGGGTGTATAGATGAACACTGGTCTGATCATATGAGTCTATTAGATAGAGTTACAATGCTGAAGCCCATGTTTGTGGCAGGTCCACATATTATACCTATGAAACACTGGATAGCCATGAAAAAAAGGTCAAATGTATAGAGATCTGGCGTCCAATTCACAATTTGCAAGACGTAGTCTCCAGCATGTGTAATATGTGTGTAACCTGTTGCCAGAAAACCCTGAAAGGAAGTGATTGCATTTGAGTACAATGCATTCTACAACAATAGCTTAGTGTGCATGAAATTAAAAACTGCTGGCTGTCCACAAATGATAAATAAGTAGACTTAGTTTGCTTTTGTTAAATTATTATACAAATGACTTATGCTTTGTAATACGTCTAAAATACTGGTATTTAAGATCAGTAAAATTGCAACTCTTAGTAACAAAAGTGGGTTGCCTGGAGTTGAAATCTCTAACAAATCACAAGTTCATAGGATAAGAGTTTTAGGTTTGGAAGGGAGGCCGTGTGGTTGGATTGAGGATACATGAGCTTTCTAGGGTCACATGGCTAATAAGTGTCCTAGGTAGGATGTGATTCCCACGTCTGCCAGATTCCAAGCCTGTGATTCTACCTTCTACCACACGCTGTCTCTACAGTGAGGTTCCTAGGATCATACATCTCAAGCTGGAAGGAACCTCAGAGCCCGTCTGTTCTCATCCTCTTATTTTACAGATGAAATAACAAGGGCCCAGGAAGGATAAATAATCTGATTACAGTCAGCCAAGCAGTGAAGTACCCAAGTTCTCAGACACCAGAGCAAGGGCACTTCTTTGCTACATCACATGTTAAAGCGGGGAACTTAATGTATTAAGTGGAATATTCTGGATATAAGATCTTACTGAGCAACCTGTGAAATTCTATTGACAACCTCACAGTGTCTTAAAGATATCCATCATCTGTTGATAAAAACATTAGTTATAAAAATACTGTAAGATTGGAAGGGACAGCTAGGTGGCTAAGTGTGTAGAGCACTGAGTCTGATGTCAGGAAGACTCATCTTTTTGAGTTCAAATCTGGCCTCAGAAATTTACTAGCTGTGTGACTGTGGGCAGGTCACTCAGCCTGTTTGCCTCAGTTTCCTTCTCTGTAAAATGGAGAAAGAAATGGGAAGCCATTCCAATATGCCAATAAGACTCCAGATGGGGTCACAAAGAGTTGAATACGACAGAAAATGACTGAAGAACAACAGGGCAGGGAAACTTCAGTTTGGCCCAGGACAGAACTGAAGAAAACTAGATTTAAAAAGGATTTGATATTTTAAAGGGAGAGCTTAATATGGTGGACGTGGACAATGGCAGGGATAAATATAGAACTCTTCAAAGAGAAAAGGCAATGTTTCAGACATCAGAGTTTATTTCACTGTGATCTGTGCCATCGTTGAAAGTAGTCAACATGAGAGAAGGGCAGTGCCCACTTTACTGAGGAAAGCAGAGTTCTAATGCAAAATAGGCCACTGACTCATTTTGTGACTCTGAGCATCTGGAACAGTGAATACAGCTCCAGGCCTGAAGTCGGAAAGCCCTGAGGTGAAATTCAACATCAGATACTTACTAGCTGGGTGACCCTGGACAAGTCACTTCATCTCTGCTGGCCTCAGTTTCCTTATCTGTAAAGTGGGGATAATAATAGTACCTCCCTCCCAGAGTTGTTTGTGAGGCTAAAATGAAATGATTATAAACTGCCTACCACATAGTAGGCACTACGTGTCACCTGCTGTGATTGTAAATTACCTCATCCATGAAATAAAGGGATTGGATTAGATGGTCTCTAAGAATACTGCTAGTTCCTACACTAAGGTATGGATAGTAAGTCAAGTTCGGTTCCCATTGATTGTGATGGAAGGAAATAGCTTTTTATTCCTGTCTTTAATGTTAATTGACTAAAATTAATACTTGGTTTTCAAGCAACTGGGCCCTATAGCACAGCAGGATTTGGAAATTCTGAATCCAGATCCATGATTTGAAGTCTTATCTTACCAAGTACCTGTAGAGAAGCTTGGTGACTGACTTGTGTGGCCGTGTTGTCCTGCTCCCTAAAATCAGAATATTGGTGTGAGCCTGCTTTGTGGAGTCATTGTAGAATTGAATGTAGACTTCTAAAGCCCTGGGACAGTCATGATCTGAAGCCTGACTCTCCATAGGATACCTATAATAATGGTTTTTAACCTGCTTCCTTAGTTATTTCTGAATTAGTGTCAAGACACAAGACACAGGAACAGTCGATGCCCTTTCCTTCCCAAACGTCCCCCCAAACCCCATGATCCAATTTGTTATGCACTCTGATTTCATAAGAGCCAGTGTTTTAAATTTTGCTTAACAAAGCAAACTACTCCCAGCGATTTAAAAAAAAATCGTAAGCTTTTTTAAAAGCACTGACAAAACTGGCACTTCACTTATGGGAAAATTTTGCAAAATTGCCCTGACTAAAAGTGATTTTTGTTTTGCCTTTCCTGTAAAGTCTTCCAAAAAAGCCCAAATGGCTGCCATTGCTTTGTGTATAGAACTTTTCACATAGACTGTACTTGTGCACCAGCCAAATCAGTTAATTCAGGGCATGGAGTGACACATTTGTCCACGTACTGGAACTGTGCAAAGAAGCTAAAGTCACGAAATTCGTATGTGCACCGGTTTTATAGACAGACTAAACTAAATGGTATTACAGTAAAGGAAACTTTGTATTAATGTCCTTGAGAATGGGGTTTCCTGAACAGCTCCCCTCCCTTCCACCTATCCCACTCCCCTTTCAGTAGGAAAGGCAGTTGCTTAGTGATTACAAGGACGACATCGCTTGGCGAGTATTTTGGACTGAACTCAGCGTGTGACATCAGGTTCCTTTAGGGTTTTCCACATAAAATGAATTCTCCAAAGAAAACATAGAAATTTAGCCTTAATCTGAAATCCATTATTACATCCTCCAAGGTCTCATTAGCCACCTCAATAAAGTGTTTTCTAGTTTTTACTTTATTTCCAGGCAGATATTCATAAACGTTGCACATAATCATGGTAAACTTTTGCAGTATTTTTTAGGATTTTGTTCACATAGTTCGTAGAACCAAATATTTAGAACTAAAAGAAACCTTCAAGATTCTTCAGTCTGTGTCTGTCGTTTTTCAGATGAGGAAATTGGGCCTCGTGTTTAGTGATTTGTTTAGGATGCATGCCACCAGTAGAAAATTAGCATAAAATCAAAACTCTTCTATCTGGAGATCTGTCTTTCCAGACCCCTCATTCATGGTGTGACCCAGCCAGACTCTTCTCATTGCTGTTCCTTGTACAGAATTTTCCATCTCTTACCTCTTTGTCTTTGCATAAGCTGCCTCCTGCTGCCATTAATATGCCCTTCTCTTTACTCCTGCTTTTCCGAGAAAACTGAGGTCCTGGTCTCTTAAAAGCCATCTCTATTTTCCTTTGTCTCTTGTTTTGTACATCCCTTCTCACCCTGTCCTTTTTAGAATACTTAACTTTATTTTTATCACATTTAACTTTTTTAATGACATGTAAACAAATTTCTTTAACATCTTTTTTTAAAATTTTGAGTTCCAGATTCTCTATGCTTAACTTTCTTTCAAAATACAACCTATATATCACTTTACACTGGAGGCCTTTCCTGATCCCATCTCCTAATTGTTAGCGCTTTAAAATTTGTTTACTCATTATAAGGTTTGTATTTACTTATCTGTTTATGTATTGAATATAAGCCACTTGAGAGCAGACCCTGTTCCCTTCTTGTCTCTGTATCTCCAGCTTCTGGCTTAGGGCCCAGCATATAGCAGCAAATGCCCAGAATTCAGTTAAATTGAATTCTCCCCCTCCCTTTTATTGGAAGTTTGTAATATCTTCTTCTGGATGGAAATCTTTTTTTTCCCCTGTAATTCATATCACTTACTTTTGGGAGAAAATGAAACTTATCCTAAAGGATCAATGGTCTTAATGCTTCTGGCGAGGGCTCTTTGAGTCCTGGACAGGAAATAACTCAATTAAAATGTAAAAGCAATTGGAGTTGTTTTGTGGCTTCTTTAAGTGGGAATGTTTTGTGTTACGTAGAATGACCAAGAAGAAAACTAGCTAGGGTCCTCACTCCATCTTGTTGTAGGACTGTACTTAAAAGCTTTAAAACTTTTCAAAACTTGTTCTCTTTTTTCTCCTCCCTCTAAGGTTACGTGGGGTTTCTTTTCACGGTTTGATGCAGATAGCCTCGGCGAAGGTTAAAATCACATATGTAGGATCAAGTGTTTGCAGTCAACCTGAGAAAGGAGGCACGTGCTCGAAATGCCAAGATGTGTGACTCACTATGTGACACAGGGGAAACCAAGGGGGAATTATTGGGGCATCCTGTAAGTGGAGAGTAGATTTAACTTTCTCACATCCAAACATTTCCATCTGGAAGTTGTTCCTAAGCAAATGATACTGTCTTCTCCTATCTTCCCCAGTGGCAATCCAGGGAGGGAGACACTCTCCTCAGTCATTTTTTCCTATTCCTTCTGGGTGACATTCAGTTTAATCTTTCCTCCAAGTTGGAGGAAACTGCTAATTTTTGTCCATCAAAAGGTCAGAAATCCTAGGAGTGAGACATTTTAATCCTAGTTATTGCACCAAGTTGCACACTTTAAACCCATCTCATTTTTGTCCATCTACCTTTTTAAAAACTTTATTTCCATCTCTGTTTTTTCACACTGCTGAGTTCAATAAATTTACCCCATCTGCCCATCACACTTAACACCCTTCTCCTATAAAACCTGCCTCAGATCACACTTCCCCTGGATGCCCCTCACCTAAAGTTCCTCCAAATTTTGGACTGGGACCTTGATTTTATTGTAGAGAACTCCTGAGGAGGGAAATCCTTTAGCTGATCCTGATAGGCCCCAGTTCTGCACTTGGGAGTGTTGGAGTTTCCTAGGGAACTAACTGAGTGAAGTGATTTGCCTACTGTCACATAGCTAGTTAAGTACATGTCAGAGGTAGGCTTCAGCCCACATCTTACCAACTCGTAGACTATCTCCAAAGCCATACTCCTTGTCAGGGCTGGATGACAATAGCAGTGAAGCAGTAGACATTAGAGTCATGCATGTAAGGGTTGCTTTCTACCCTGTCTCTGAATCTCAGTTGCTTTATCTGTCTCTGCTAACGTAGTTAGGATAGGGCAGTGAAAGCCCATGGCTCTCAGTGCTCCTCTGGGTCAGCATTTTGGCAGCATTCAGTAAACGGTCATGATAATGAGATATGAAAGATGGTGTCTGTGTTCGTCAAGTTACTGCTAGACAGCTATTAAAGCTGAAGAAGGCCAGGAGTGCCAAACCACGGGGGGTCCAAAATAATATTTAACATAATATTGTTTCTTTGTGTGACAAATGTAATATTGTGATGACTGAGACAAAAATCTTGCCACCAGATTTTCTTTCTTTTTTTAAAATCAGAGCTAATATACATTTAAAAGTCCAACCAGACAGCTAACAAGACCACCACAGACTACTGAGTAGATAATCAACCTATTCTGAGAATGGAAAAATATGCCAGATGTGTGAAGGACATGGAAATTGCTGACAGAGAGGGCACATATCTCTTGCCAGTTTGTATTTGAGTAGACCTTTCTGTACCATCTGTTGCCAATTGATTACAGAATTGTTGTTGCTCAGTCCTTTTCAGTCGTGTTTGACTCTTCATGACCCTATTCAGGGCTTTCTTGGCAAAGATAGTGGAGTGGTTTACCATTTTCTTCTTCATCTCATTTTACAGATGAAGAAACTAAAAGAAATAGGGTTAAGTGACTTGCCCAGGGTTACCCAGCTAGTAAGTTTCTGAGACTGGATTTGAACTCAGGAAGATCCTCTGTGCTAACTGATCCTGATTACAGAATTACAGATGGATAAACAAAGTAGAAGAAATTGCTCACTGCACTCCCACCTCCGTGGTACTTTTAAGTACATTTTCTATACAATTTTGCAAAAAAAAAAAAAAATAGTATCAGTTTACTAGACGTTACTGTTCCCATTATATCTTCCTTCAAATATTCATAAAAGTGAATAATTCTTGCTGTAAACTTAATCCGAAGTGCTACTCTCCTTTATTTAGAGTCCCCAGAGAAGGTGATAATTATACTTTCAGCATAACATGAATCCTGGCACTTTCAAAAACAAGTCAGAGTGGAATGTTAAGATGGCGCCCAACCATCATCCCACTGCTTAATTCCAAGATTTTAAAGTATTTCCACCACCATTTTAGAAAGAAGCTTACCGTTCTTGCTCTTTTTCCATCAGATTTATGAATTCATCACTCTTCTGAACGTATTCCGTGTGTTTTCTTTTTTCTTCCTCTAATTCCAATATTGTTTGTCTGTGAGCTTTTCCCACCATCAGAAGCTGGTCCAGCATTCGTTTGTAAGACTCCTGTTGTTTTTCAACAACTTTGTCCAGCTATAAAGGAATTAAAAGCATTAATAATTCCTGCAGTATGTTCCACAGCAAATTATTCATATCCTTCTGGAAATATACGTTATGACTTAATTTCTTATTGACTTTCATATACAGTATTTCTAGACTCCTCAGAATTTTTTTTTTTTTATTGAGGTCTTATGTATTCATCTGATGGTCAAACCTGTGGATCCCAGGGAAGGGAAAAGAATTTATTATCTCTCTTTTTCTGAGCATTAGGACACAGTTCATGTACCCACCTCTTTCTAGAAAAATGAAGCCTGTGGAAACCATCGAGGGCAAAATCTGATGAACATGTTTTCATTCTTTGGAAACTTTGACCTTTGCCCATATTCATCAGAACTATTCTCTCCCTTCTCCTGAGAGCTCTTAGAACCACACTAAATATTCCTCTCTGGATCCATTGGCCTGTCTAGGGTTCAGTTTCTCATCTCTCAAATGGGGGGACTAATTCTGTAAAACTGTGACTCATGTTATTGATGTGCTTGTCAGGGTTGTGATCTAGGATGATAAGGGGCCAGTTTTATTGGCTTAGGAATCTGAAATAATAATCACTTAGTTTGAACAAATAGTAAATAGCTCATGGAATGACAAACTTCTCTAATGTGATGAAGCTTTCAAAGCTCACCTTTTGGGAGATCCACATGATGATCATAGAGAAATTAGGTTTTCTTCCCAGATTTTTATGGGAGAGTTTTTTATGTTATCAAGGGTAAATGTGGAAGTCAGGCTGGAAAAAAGAAAACCTAGGTCTTAAGTCTCTTAGGACAGTAATTGCTTTGCATAATATTGAAGTCTGATTATCTTTTCAGTAAAACTAAGTCTGGGCCTCTTTAGTCCTTCATAGGTACCTAGTGTAGGGAACTTCTCTTGAAGAGAGGTCATGTTTTCCACAAAGCTCACGGCTCAGAACCTAGGAGAAACTGAAATATTAGGGGAAGTGTCCAAGGAGGGAGGCTGTAGGATGTAAAACCATCTGTTTGCCTTTCTGAAGAGGTAGACAGAGACAGGAGATGTTGACTGAAATGAATGAGGGAAATGAGATCTAAAGTATCTACTCCTTGTACTGCAGCGTCTCTCCCCCTCCTTTTTCCTCCCCTGAAATGATTTGGGGGCTTTGTTTAAAGAAAAATCCTGTAATTTGAATCACTTGCTAGACGCAGGCTACTAAACTCCTCTTTTTAATAGCAGAATGCCCTACAATTCCTTGTTTTGAGAAGTGCTGCACCTCCCAAATGTGGGCTGGTTCTTCCCTATTAGCAAGAGGGGAATGGAAGAAGGAAGGATTCTGTGGTGAAGATTGAAGTATAAATGAGAAGATTTTTTCCTTTTCATTTTTTTCCTGCACAATTACAGAATTATGCAGAATTCCAATTTAATTATGATTTAAGACATCTCAAGGACCACCTTCTTCAAGCCTTTCCTGGTCCCTCAACTGCTAGTAACTTCTCTTCCCCCAAATGACCGTGTGTGTGTGTGTGTGTGTGTGTGTGTGTGTGTGTATGTGTATGTATGTGTTGTCTTACTCAAGAGAATGTAACTCCCTGAAGGCAATACTGTTGCATTTTTCCCTTTGTATAGCCCCACTTTATGCGGTACCTCCCTGGCACACAGTAGGTGCTTCCTAAATGCTTGTGGATTCATTGACTACAGTCATGAGAGACTTCTAAAGTTCTCTATACTGAGTAGTTTTAAGAGAATTTTCCTAAAGCTCTTCTGTTCATTTCGAATAATGAGTTTATTTAAGGTCATGTATTGATATATTTCTATGTGGTTTCATTGCTATGCAGATGACATAACTGTCCAAAATGCACTGTAACAGCTCTTTGCCATTTATCCTCACCACATCCCTGTAGGGTAAATATTATTATGATGATCATTGTTTGCCATAAACAGTTTTTCTAAATGGACTAGGTTTTCATGTAGATGTGAAGCTCTGACGTGAGCAGGACCATGTTCTTATTACAGCTACCATCCTTACAACCCTCCCCCCCCCCCCCCCCCCGCTCCTTCTACTATATTTTCCCCAGTGAATTCTACTGATTTAAAAGATTCTTTACATTTAAAGGTGTATAAGATGCAAATCTAGGCTCCTCTGTCAAAATATTATACTTTTTAAAGCTGGATTCTATGGCAAAGAGCTATTAGAGCGAGCATTTGGGGCAGTTATGTAACCTACACAATCAGTGAAACCATATATCAACCATAAATTAATCATTTAAAATATTACATCACTCTCAATAACTGGAATATCTTGAGGTACAACTTTCAGCAGTCTTACTGATGTGTTTAGGAAACATGTCACTGAGATTATTTTTAGCAGTGTCAAGCAGGAAATATAGCACAATTAATTTTGGCTAAAGACATACTTCTTTCAGTAGGTTTCACTTTGCCCCTGTGGGTATTTCCTCACCCTACAGAGATCACAGACATCTATAACTCAAGCACTCTCAGTGATACTATGACCAGACAATCACCGTGACCACCCTGGTAGTGAACCCCTCCTAATATAAGCAGGCTGGCCATCAAACAACAGACATCTATGTAGAACCATCCCTGGGACTATATCTAAATCCTTTACAGTCTTGGTGGGACTCACCTCCATGTCATCAAGAGGCAAAATAGGGGAGCTTTTTAGTAGAGGGGATTTAGATCTGCTCTAAATCTGTAAAACTCTGTTATCGGAAATGTTACGTGCACATAGAGACAATGAGGTATATTATCAGAAATCAGAAGGTTTGAGTTTTGCTCTGGTGCCCCTAGGCAGGCAGATCTTTATTTCCCTACCTGCCAAAGGAAGGAATTCTATGAGACTTTAAAATTTCCATTTCTGTTCTAAGAACCTAACATGCCCAGTGAGTGACAGAGTGCAAGTTTAATTCCAGGCCTGCTCACCATCATTATAAAAGCTCTGTGCATAAGTTATTTCATTTTATCTTCACAAAAGCCCTGTGGAGTAGGTGTTATTATTATCATCCCCAATTAACAGATGAGATAATGGAGGCTGACAGTTAAGTGACTTTCCCAAGGTTTCACAGCTAGTAACGTCCGAAGGAGTATTTGAACTCAGGTCTTCTCAGCTCCACGTCTGGCATTCCATACTGACTTCTAAAACAATCCATAGTTTCACCTTTTTGAATCTCCACCCCGAAGATGGCAGCCACTCTTATAAATTGGCTTTTATGAATCGCTGGAGTTTGTTTGTTTGAGTTTATCACCCAGTGGTCAATGGTCTGGTAACGAATGTGCTCAAACCTCGCTCAACTGTTTGTTCAATAACAGTCATGGTTCATCACTGGACCCATACTTGAAGTCTTTCCAAGAAGGACTATTTTGGTTTGGAAAGTTAGAACGCTGGTAAGTGGAGCTTTATTGGAGTATATCAACATGTTTTTCTAGGAGCAGTGAGAGAGTTGATTTGATTATGCTTGTAGACCTGGAAAGAGGGCAGCGCAAGGCATACAAGAGTGGATGCTATGGCAATTGCTTAGGAAAAATTAAGGAAATGATGTAAAATATGGCTAGAATCCTGGGCCTAGAAGGAGCTGACGCAAGCACCAATATAGATAGATGGTGGAGGGGACTGGGAAGTGGGAGCAAGAATGAGAGCTCTGGTCCTGAAAGGTTAAGTTCTGATGGTTGATGAGGTAAAAAGAGCTCAGAATCTGAAGCCAGAAGAGATATGGTTCCAAATTCTACTCCTGACACTTTGCAGCCATGCATAAATCACTTATTTCTCTGACTCGGTTTCCTTATCTGTAAAATAGGAATAAAAATACCCATAGCAGCTATCTTACAAAGTTGTTGTGAGGCCCAAATGAGATAACACGTACAGAGTGCCTTAATGCTGTAATTACATAATGTGTTCTTATATAATATATAATGTAATTATGTAAAATGTGCTCATATAATGGTATAATACCTAATAATATAATGCCATTACTAATATCTTCTCTTACTATCTCACGTGCCTTCTGTTTCTTCCTCAGCTAGGCTAGCTCACACCAATCTCCGTGATATTCCGATAATCTCTGAATTTCTGTGATACTTATTACTTATACTACAGAGAATATGGCTTTATTCTTCTGTGCCTGCTTAGTTCGTCATCTGGACTATGAACTTCCTGAGAGCACAGGGCTTCTGTCACATTCCTAGTGTGGGTCCCTGAAGAACCTTAAAACGTAGTTCTTGATGGCATATTTGGAGGTTCTTGGGTACTTATCGGTCGATTGATAGACGTACGTGATGTACGTATAGCTCTCCATGTTCTTTCTCCTACCACACAGTGTTTCATATAGTATATACTATTTTATATGTATAATATATATTTGTATGTAATATATTTGTGCACACATATACATAGATGCGATTACACATGTCAGAACTCAGTTTGTATATTTCTTCAGTAAGTATTTGATTGATGGCCATAGAAATAAATCAGATCGTCCATATGGGATACATAAAGCACATAAACTCCTATGTAAACTCCAGAAACAAAGGTAATTTGTATTTAGTGTACATGTTACATCTGTTATTCTTTTGGTTATTACTTTATATTCATGTATAGTTACCTGTCTTTACAATACTACCTGCTGTAATGCCTCATTGTGACATAGAAGTGACCATTGGTTCTTGAAGGTCAAACCAGCCCAGTACAAGCCCTGACAGGTCACGCACCTCATGAATACACTTGCATTCTCTTCTAATGAGTATTGCCCCTCTTTTATCCAAGCAAGAGATTTCTGGAGGCTTAGAGTGATGCCATTTCTGGTGTAATATTTGTCAGGTTGTCATCACTATGCCCAGCTGGTAGAATCACACATTTGTGAAGGACATTAGTATCAGTACACTTAATCTCAATGGCTGAATACAGTGATTGGGAGTCCTTGCTACCTTGATTTACTGTGTGCACACTCTCTGAATCAGGCTTCACCCTGGATCTCAAACTACATGCCTCTCCTGCCCCCACCCCACCATCCATCCATTGAGCTCCCAGGTGATCTACATACAAAGTCATCCACAAACTTCTTGGGATCAGCACTCGAACCATACTCTCAGATTGTCCTCGCATTACCACTTCTGCCAGAACAGACTCTGGCTTACACTCTCAGCTTCCGCATAGTTATGTTACTGTTTACTTTGTCTCCCTCTCACTTTTTCCATTTCACCTCCCCCTTTCCCCCTCCACTGAAAAAGCTTTTACTTGACTTTTTTGTGAGAATTACCTGCCCCATTCCATTTCTCCCTTTCTTCTCCCAATATATTCCTTTCTCACCCCTTCATTTTATTTATTTAGATATCATCCCTTTCCATTTAACTCACCCTGTGCCCCTGTGTGTGTGTGTGTGTGTGTGTGTGTGTGTTATCCCACCAACTACCCAGATACTGAAAAGTTTCAAGAGTTACAAATATTGTCTTTCCATGTAGGAATGTAAGCAGTTCAGCTTTAGTAAGTCCCTTATGACTTCTCTTTGCTGTTTACCTTTTCATGCTTATCTTGATTCTTATGTTTGAAAGTCAATTTTCTATTTAGCTCTGGTCTTTTCATCAAGAATGCTTGAAAGTCCTCTATTTCATTGAAAGACCATTTTTTTCCCTTGAAGTATTATACTCAGTTTTGCTGGGTGGGTGATTCTTGGTTTAAATCCTAGTTCCTTTGATTTCTGGAATATCATATTCCAAGCCCTTCAATCCCTTAATGTAGAAGCTGCTGGATCTTGTGTTATCATGATTGTATTTCCACAGTACTCAAATTGTTTCTTTCTGGCTGCCTGCAATATTCTCCCCTTGACCTGGGAACTCTGGAATCTGGCTACAATATTCCTAGGAGTTTTTCTTTTCGAATCTTTTTTCAGGAGGTGATTGGTGAATTCTTTCAATATTTATTTTACCCTCTGGTTCCAGAATATCAGGGCAGTTTTCCTTGATAATTTCATGAAAGATGATGGCTCTTTTAAAGCATTCTTCTCCTCATTGGCTTTTTGGGCCTCTTTTGCCATTTGAGTTAGTCTGTTTTTAAAGGTGTTAATTTCTTCAGCAATAATGAGAAATTTTAAAGAACAGATGCAAAAGAAGTCTCTAGGAAAGATTTAAAACAGGGAAATCTTAACTTTTTTTGTGTTGTGCCACCCTTTTGCAGAACCATGATTCCTCTGAACTTCTCAGAATTGCATTTTAAAATGCACAAAATTGAATACTTAGAATTACAAAAAGAACCAGTTATAAGATTATCCAGTTGTTAAAAAAAAAAGTCAAGGTCCTCCTGAAATCTCTCCATCTACCTCTTGGGGAAAGGGCTCTGGTTTAATGGGAGAAGAAAATAGGCTGATATATGTGGCAAAGGCAGAAGATGATGGATAGCTCAGATGCTCCACTGGTGTCCTCACCAGGAATAAGTGAGAGAGACCTCTGAAATGGTCTGTGGATATTCTGTAATGAACTTCTGGGAGACCATGGACCAGAATTGCAGTGAATGGGCAAGTATTAACCTTCATTGTTGGAGAGAATATCTACAGTGATGAGATTCAGTTCCATCTAAGATATCCAGTGTTTTCCAGCAATCAGACTTCTACATTCCTTACATTTTGAGGTATTTTTTCTTGCTAAATGCTATCCACAGTGACAAAAATGTGAACTCTCTGCATTTAAATACCTTAGAGTTTAAATGGAGTAATATATAACACATGTAAGACAAGAAACCATCAGTGTTGAAGAATGGGTAGAACATTGGAGTTGACGTCAGAAGACTGGGGTTCAGTTTTGATTTTGTCACTGACTAGGCGTTTCACTATTCTGATACTTAATTTTCTCATCTGTGAAATCAGGATAGTACTTCACATTTTTTTAAAGAGTTGCAATATATATAATCACTTTTTAACTGTAACCTACTTTACAAATGTAAATTATCTCTATTAATTCTCAAAGAGACTATTCCTCTATTCCATACCCAGATTCATAACAGCGCCTGAGAAAGGAAAAATATTCTTTTTCACATGGAAGAAAAGAAATGGTAATGATTCAGGCAACTTGTAAAGGTGTCCTGTTTACTATGTATATTCCCACCATTTCCCTCACATCGGCCCAGAACCTCAACTATAGCTTTCAGCTCAGCCTCTCCTTAGTTACTTTGTTTTCTAGATCTATGTAGTGCAGCAGTCACTGGTGTTGGAATTCAACACTGTCAATTCTTTTGTCCTCTTCTTAATGTTAGAGAGGATTAAGGGTAGATTTCTTTGCTCTTTCTTGTCGTTCCACATAATGAACCATTTGCTAGGCTATTGTTTTCTTATATTGTTCTTAGAAATGAAAAATAATTATTAAGCACCTGCTGTATGCAGAATTCAGAGTGATACAATGATATGTCAGTAACCAAACATTTAGTAAGCGCTTACTATTTGCCTGGCACTGTACTCAGAGCTGGGGATACAAAGAAAAGCAAAAACAAGGTCCCTGCCTGCCCTTAAGGAGGTCAATGTGCAAAAAGCCAAAACCACAAGTGGAAAGTGATCTCAAATAGAAGGCAGTAGCGGGGGAATAACTGCCCTCAATAAGGTAAGTAACCCTCAAACACATACATAACTGAAATGCAAGCTATTATATCATAAGTGTGGAAGAAAAAAAGTGCTCTGAAATTTCAGGGAAGATTGTTATCACCCGGAGATTCAGAAAAGGCCCTTTGGAGGAAGTGGTATTTGAGTTAGCTTTGAAGGATGGATAGGAATTCAGCAGGTGAGGAAAGGAAAGGAGGAAGAGGCAACAGGCTGGTTTAATATTCCCATCTGCCTTATATACCTTGTGTCTACAAAAGTGATCTGTTGCCTCTGAATTTCTCTTAATTCCATAGCACTTGTCTGTGTCACTTACTCAATTCCTGTGTTATGCTCTAGGTCTGGACCAAAGGGAAAATCTAATAATTGTTTCATAGGTAGAACATAAACTCCATTTTTGTTGTTTTAAATATCCCTGCTGCCTAGCACGGTGCTTTGCGTATTCCTCCTTTATCTTCATGATTTCCCTGTGTTTATTATGTCCAATTTACCTTTCATTTTCATTGTACTCAGTTGTTTGCACGTTGCCTTCTGCACTGGAGAGCAAAGACGCCTTTTGCCTTTCTTTATCTCTCTAGCACTTAACACAGTTTCTGGCACATAGTAGGAGCTTAATATATTATTTCATAAGCACTTGATCAATATTGTTATATTGAATCATTATTATTGTTATTTGGAGAAGAATAAAGCATAGCAGTTACCTAGTCCAATTTCCCTTTCAGCTGATGAGAGAGTAAATGAAAGCGCCCACTTAGCTACAACTAGAAGAATCAGAATTGGAATCCAGGTCTATTGAATCCATGTCCTGTGCTTTTCCTCCCACCCCATTTCTTCTCTTTCCATTAGTTTAACAACTGACAATTTTGTCCTATAATCTGTCGCATTTGTTCATTCCGTAAATATTGTGGTAAGCAGAATTCCTGACTTGGGTGGGAGTTTGAGCTGTATATAATATTGTGATTTTATGAGTCTTGTTATCAACTGGTTGCTGTCTATGCTATTTTGTATCTCCAACAAGGCTCCCCTCAAGACTGGAAGATAATAAGCATTCAGGAAACACTTGTTAAATGGAAAGGCAGGCTAAGTGGTTTACGAGCTTTAAGTGTTTATAATAAGCATTTCCATAAGATAATGCATTCTGGAATATAGCTGAGAGAGGTTCTTGACAAATTCAAAGTGGCATTATATTGAGACTTGGCACCTTCTCTGCAGGAGCTCAGATTACAGTATGGCCATCAATTCCATCACCCTTTCAACACTCTTGTGAGGTATGTGACAAGGATTATTATCCTCCCCTCAGGACTGAGGATGTACTTTAGGCCAGGGATAGAGGTTGGGACAGACACCAGGGCTCCCTTAGTCTCCTTATTATGGAAAGGAAAGGCATACCTTACTGTGTTATAGGTTTCCTTTCATTCGTTACCCTGTAAGAAGGAAACTTAACTCCATCTAACTTAATATATTATATGTTTAGTGCCCTGAAAACTTAATTCTTAAAGGGAACTACCACTCCCCCCTTTTAAACATGTTCTGCTTACGAGGATGTCTTTCTGTGGCATTCATGCATATATGGTACATTCCTGTGCATGAAATAGACTGGAGCAGAAGGAGAAGTAGAATAGAGAAGAATAAGGAGCTCCCGGCTTTCTTCCCAGTTTTCTCGATTTGATTGCATTTCACCCTGGGTTAGCAGGTTCCTTCATTGGTGGTAGATGGTAGTAACGTTATCAGAAATTTTAGGATGTGACCGTTTCCAGAGACAGCAGGGATACACTTAAGAGCACCTACGTGTTTGGGACTATGCAAAGGTATATGATACTAACCCGAACCCTAAATGCCCATGTCACCTATGTGTCTGAGAACTGATAATAAGGGAGAGGGTGATTTTTTAGAAAGCCCCTTTTCTTGGAAAGATCCTCGACCTAGCCCAAAGGTGACCTGTGTAGGGTATAACCATGCATACTTATTTCTCTTATCATTGTGTTTATAAATTATAAGGTTTTTCTCTTATTAGACTTGTGCTGTTATGTAAATTTCCCATGTGTAGTCAAAATCCAAAGGAGACAAGGATAGTTAATGGTATCTTTTCTACAAATGAAAAAAATAATGTTTTATTTACTTAAATGTTTTTACCATACATGGGCTTATAAAAAGAAAATAGATATAGACCACTTAGTGGTTTATCCAAGGTTTTGGATCTTCTCTCTCTTTTGGCTTAATTGTAATCCGTAGTAAAATGCTGTATTAAAAGTAGACTTATCTTTGTAGAATTGCACTGCCTGGAAAGATGTGAAGTCCATCAGGCTAGATTTGAACTCAGGTCTTCCCAGTTTCAAGTCCAGTGTGCTTACGTACACCACACTACCTAGCTGCCTCCTATTTGAGAGTTCTCTACTCCTTTTACCTCCCACATTCTAAGCTCCTTGGGGAGAGACACTGGGCTGACTTGTATTCCTTTGCTTCACATTTTACTGATGAAACTGAGTCCATTTGCCAAGGGCTCCATCTTTTTCCCTCTTCCCTATCTTCTGTCTTTGATGCTCTGCCTGCACAGGTGATGCCATTTCATCGTTTCCTCTAACAGATCGTCCCTTCTGTCATCCTCACCCTCTCACTTAGCATCGGTCTCTCTCTGTAGTTACTAGCTGTTTCCTTACTGCCTTACAAACATGCCCATGTTTCTCCTATCCTTAATAAACCCCTTACTTGACCCTTCTATTTCTGCTACCATCCTATATCTCTAATATCCTAAATTTAGCCTTTTGTAACTAAACTTTTTGAGAGGGTTTTCTGCAATAGTTGTCGCCACTTCCTTTCCTTCCACTCTCAACTTTCCGAGGCTTCTTATGACCTCCTTATTCAACCAAAACTTCTCTCTTCAAGTTACAAGTTATTTCTGAATTGCCAAATAGAATGGCCTTTTCTCAGTTCATATCCTTCTTGACCTCTCTGCAGCCTTTGACACTGTTGATCAACCTCTTTTCCTTAATAATTCCTTCTTTTTAGGTTCTAGGGACACCACCGTCTCCTGGTTCTCCTCCCACCCATCTGTCCACTTCTCTGTCTCCTTTGTTGGATCTTCACCCTGGTCACACCTGCCAACCACGAGTGTTCCACAGACTTCTGTCCTGGGTGCTTTTTTCTTCTCCCTCTTTTTCACTTGGTGATCTCATCACCTCCCATGGATTCAATTCTCTCTGTGCTAATGATTCTCTGATTGCTTATCCTGCCCTAACCCCTGTCCTTCCATGTCATCATGCATTTCTAGTTGTAAATATCAAACTGGATATTCTGCAGGTATCTTAAACTCTGCATGTCTAAAACTGAAATCGTTGTCTTTCTCTCCAAAATTCACTCTCCCCTCCAAATTTCCCCATCGCTGTTGGAGTGCTCCACCCTCCTCCCAGTCACTCAGCATCACAAACCAACCAGTCGTCATCCTTGACTTCTCACTCTGTCTTATTCCCTAAATTGTATATGTTGCCAAGTTCTGCAGATTTTTACCTTCGTAACATCTCTTGAATAGACACCCCCCCCGACATTGCCACCATGTCTCCCCTATTGTGGAGTCTACTTGCCACAAATGTCTTTCCATTCCAGGCCATCCTTCTATCAGCTGTCAAAGTGATCTTCCTAAAGTGCAGGTCTGACCATGTTACTCTCTGCTCAATAAACTATCATCTCCAGAATCAAATATAAAGTTCTCTAGTGTTCAAAGCCCTTCCTAACGTACCCCTTCCTTTGCAGTTGAATTACACTGTGTTTAGTGATGGACCAAAGTAGCTTACAAGCTTCTTGAAAAGACATTTTTAATTTTAAAGACACTTTAAATTTAATTTTAAAAAGTAATTATTAGCTAGTAAGATAATTTATGTGTGTGTATATATGTGTGTGTATGTGTGGGTGTGTGTGTATATGTGCCAACTTGTGTAGATAATACATGGAGGATGAGTTCAGAGTAGGGGTAATGTCATGTGGATCGAAAAGTTCAAGAAGACTCCATTGAGGAAAATCTGTCCTGGTGTCAGGGCATGGATGAGGGTTGAGGCTGTAGACAACAGAGCTAAGTAAGAAACCAACAGAATGTGTAAGAAAAAATAGTAAAGGAGTTCAGCCTGACTACACTGAGGTTTTATACTGAGGAGAAAGGAGAGTTGAGGTTGTCTAGGTGGGATAGGGCTAGATCATAGAGAGCTTTAAATGCCAAATGGAAGAACTTGGATTTTAGGCATTTGGAGAAAAAGAATGGGTTTTTAATTTTGCATGGCTTTTATAAGAATTATTTCATAACTGAAACTTATGTTGTTGGAAAGAGTTTATTTAGCTCTATACCATAGCACCAAGGTTGATCCATTTCTCAACTGGCATGGAGTTTTTGTTACAGCATATGTCCTATGATTATTAATTGGTATTGGAGGAATGTGTTGGCCCACTAGTGTGGAGCCAGTGATGGGGGTTCTTATTGCTAAAGTATTTGGAGATGTGTCTGTGATCCTGCATTGCTTTTAATTTGTTGGGAGCCAGTTTAATATTCCTGAGTTTTAACTTTGCCTCCCCCCCTCCCCTTGCTTGAAATTTGGATTAAATCATAAGTCGGCAGACTTTGGGTGGTCTGGTCCCAACCCCTAAGAGATGCTGATCCACATGACCAAACTCCTTCACAATTTGGCAAGACTGGGAGTCTTTTTCCCAGGAGACACACAAGACGAGAATAGCAAGGATATTAGAGGTCAGTGCTGAACCCTATTGCCAAAGTCATACAGGGAAGTTTGTCTAAAACTTGCCTTCATGATCTGCAGCTTTTATGTGTGCTTCTAATCCCTTAACTTACTTTAAAAAATGAGAAATTGATGAAAAATTCCATCAAGGCTTCAGAGAAAAACAAAAAAGGATAAAACAATCCTAAGACATTTGAGAAGTGTCAACAAAAGGCTTAGAAGCCACCATATATTTGCACCATGGCAGTCATGTTTAGAACTTTATTTATATCTGTGCTTGCAATTGCCAAGCAAACTTGGTGTTGAAAAGTTTTTTAGTTGCCTTTAAAATTTTGAAGGAAAAAGAGAGTATGCACTTTGCAAAGTACACGACAGAAGTATATGTTTTCAAAAATTATTTCTTGGATAGCTCCTCAGGTCATTTCCATTCATGCTCAAAGTTCCTATGACATAATACCTCACAGTATAAAAGAAAAATGAACCTCTGCCGTTGAACTTTATCTGTTTTTTATTGTTGCCTAAGAGGCTAACCGACAAGTCCCCAAAGGATGTACTTGCCTTTACCCTCTCATTTTTCTGTTAAACAAATTCTGTATCATTTGGTCATTTCCGTTTGATTTCTGGGGAAGAAGACTTAGCAGAAGAATGCTGTTACTGTTTTTTGTGTGTTCCTGATTTTCCTTAGACCATGTGGTGTTGAATTTCACCTTGTTGTATTCTGCCTTTAGTATGCTTCCTCTTGTAGTTGTTTAAATATTAGGAAATACAAAAGATAGCCCTCGCAGCTAAGCCTGGCACTTGGCTAAGCTGTCCCATCCTTCTTACAAATATATTTTAAGGTTACCTGTTAGAGCACCTTATATGGTACATACCTCATTGATTGGTTTCTCATAGATGTCCTCCTGCCACGGAGCAACCTTTGCTTGAATAGCGTCTCGCTGGAGAGCCTCTAACACCTTTTTTGGAGTGACAAACCCATACTGGGCTTCCAACAAAGCCAAGTCCATTTTTTCAGCCTTTAAAATGCCTATGACTTCATCGCGAGCCTGTTGGAACACAAGGTACATGAAAACAGGCTGTCTGAATTAGCAGCAAGTGACTCCTTTACCTAACAACATTTCTGACATTTCAGGCATAGATAATGTTAAGTTAGAGTTCTTGTTGAAAAGATAGCCATGGAACGAGTTTCCTTTGCCCTCCTCTCATCTTACCTTTAGATATTTAATTAACTTGGTGCCTCTTTTTGGACTAGCATCTGTCTAAGTTTTTATTTCACTGAGTTTTCAAACGTGGGCAACAAGATTTTCCAGGTCTTAACAGTTGCTTTTAGGCTTTTCCAGTAGGTTCGCATGTTCCAGTGAAGTGTAGAACCTGCTTTGCACTGGGTACAAAAGCAGCTATTGTTACTGAAAACTACCCCAGAAGTCACTGGTATTATTGTGATAGATGCATGTTTGTGCATTGAAGCCGAGGATGTGGCCTTTCCCAACATGCATTCCAATAGCGTGTCTTAATGACAGCTCATTTAAAAATGATTAATTGATCTCCCAGTTGGCAAAAGAGATGTGTGTGAGTATGCTTGGGCATGCAAATATACACATAGCATATGTATTCGTGGCAGGATGCAAACCAAATTCAAAATTGGAACATGGATAATGAGTCAAAATGCAGCTGACCTGCACCTCCCCCTCCAGAATGCTTAGGAGGAACAGCAGGTCGTCTCTGGAGAGATTGGCCTCTTTGGGAGAACTTCCATTCTGTGTTGGATCTGATTTGGAACTTCGGAGGACAGGACCAGCGGCAGAGCCATGTTCACTCCTTGTATTTCCCCTCTGCATTTCTCTGACTCCCCTCATGGCGGGATCCTCACTGTATTTGCTTGTCTGTGTTTGGGGCATGATCTCAGGACAGCTACTTCTGGAAGGCATTTTTCAATATCTAGAATGAGAAAAGAAGCCATTTTATAACCCTTGGCAGAGGTGACTCTTCCCATTTTTGACAGAACATATCTGTATTCCTGATACATTTGTCAAAGCTAAAGACCAAAAGACAGAAACGATGTGGAAGAATCTTAGCAGATTCCTCACCTGAATCCTGTTTTATACTTCCATGTCAAACTAGCCATCTGTTTTAAAGTATTTGCTCCCTTGATTATGTTAAAAAGAAGTATATTTGCATTTCCATAGTCTTAACCCAGAAGGTACATGATTTTTAAAATATTTTTGATAACTGTATTTCAGTATAATTGGTGTCTTTTGTAGTCCTATGCATTTTACTTTATGCATTTAAAAACATTATTTTATGAAGGGATCAGAAGTCACTAGGTTTCCAAAAAGATCCATGATGCAAAAAAAAAAAAAAAGATTAAGAAATCTTATTAAAGAACCAGTCTTTCTTAACTTGTCATTTGCTATGCATTCATTTTCGTTTGTGTCTGACTTTTCACATTCCCCTTTGGGGTTTTCTTTGCAGAGATTCTGGAATATCTTTTTTCTTCTTCAGCTCATTTTACACATGAGGAAGCTGAGGTAAACAGGGTCCCACCACTGGTAGTGTCCGGTATTAAGGCCCTCGGTGAGGCATTGGATAGAGCTCAGGACCTGGAGCTCTATCTGCATTCAAATCCAGCCACTAAAACATAGTAGCTTGGTTACTCTGGGCAAGCCATTTCACTTCTCGGTGCTCCTGGGCAACTTTCTGAGATGAGAAATTGCAGATGAGCCACTGAGTTGTGTTGGTGGAGAATGTTTCTGTGGTGATGAACTCCTTGGTCCCATTATCTCCCTTCCCCAGATTCCTCCCAGGCGTAGGATCTTGGTTCAAATAACCATCGAGTTGAGCTATCAACAGTGAAACTGATGGACAGTCTTCTATCACTGAAACCACAAGCCACAGTTAAATGGAAGAGGATCTCACAAGTGATCCTCAAATAGGGGATCTACGTTAGTGAAGGAAATACCTGCTTTGCTAAATACATCAAGATCTCTTTGATTTCATCTATCTAGACTCCCATAGAAAAGAAATCCATGTTCAGCCATGCTTTTTTGAGCTTCCATATTCCTTTAATCAAGGCATAAATCTTTGTTAAATTAACACTTAACTGATATCAATCGGTCAACATTTATTAGGGACATACTATGTGCCAGGCCCTGTGCTCAGCTCTAGAGAGGCAAAAAGAGACTCAAGACAGTCCCTGCCTTCCAGGTGCTTACAAGCTAATGACTTTAATGATATTAATTAGAAATGTGTATGTTAGTGGAACCCTAACTTTGGATTTGATCGTTTTTTCTTGGCCACAATGCACATAGTTTCCTTTGAAAGAATAATAATAGTTAGCATTTACATAGCATTTTAAGGCTTGCAAAAGACTTTACATGTTATCTCAGTTGATCCATACAGTCTATGAGGTGGCTGTTAGTATTCCTGTTTGATAGATGAGGAAATGGAGGCCAAGGAAGGTTAAGTGACTGTCCAAGGTCACACAGTTACTAAGTATCTGAGGGAGATTTGAACTTGGATCTTCCTGATACCAGCTCAGCACTCTATCTACTGACCCACCTGGCCATAGCCATAGCCTTAGACACTTCTGTGTGTTTTGTCTTCTGCCACGTGATTCCACTAATGGCAAGGTAGTCAAGAATGACCCCTTATCCATTACAAAGAGGCTTGGCAGAGTGTTCTGTACTCCTGGCAAAAACTGCTAGGTCCAAGAATCTTGCATTAAAATAGTAAAAGGCCTGGTCCTAGTCCCTATTCACGTTCCGTGACTGAAACTTTGCACTACAGTAGTGAAAAGAATGTTGGGTTAGTGTGGAAATGAGCATTCTTCTCTTGGTTCTGTCTCCGCTGTGTATCCATCCTTAGAAAGGTAACTTAAAACCCTTCAGCATTTTTATCTATAAGATGAAGCAGGGATAGTAGAATTAGGGGTTTTCACTCCTTTAATCTTCATCATGGACCCCTTTCCCAGAACAAAGGTTTTAAATACATAAACATTTTGATAGAGGCTTCCAGTTGGGATGATAATTCTCAAGTAAATAATGTCTTTGATACTTTTGTTAACATATCAATATGGTCGCTCCTTTACTGGGGCAGATCACAACTTTTTCTCATTCTATGGAAATCTTGTCCATATCTTTCTTTAGTTCATTCATAGAAGAAATACCTAAAATTACGTAGTCCCCAGTGTCCTAGAATCATTTCTTAATTCCTTGTTCTAGATACATTGATTACAAATCTTTTATGATGTTTTCATATGCCTCTTATTATTATCATTGGTAATCTATTGCAGTCTACTTATATCCTCCAGAGCTTTCCATTAGGTATTGGTTCATCAATGATTTTGATTCTTTTAAGATCCTTGATTCACTACAGCATAAAGGGAAGAAATGGCTGTTTAAAATGTAAGCCATTTGCAACAGGGAGCAGCCTGGGAACGCTGAAAGCAATGCATAGCTCTGCAAATATAATCTAGCCCACTTTTCTCTCCCTTTTCACTTTTGGTCCTAGATCATTATTTGTGTGCAACATCTAGACTGTGTGTGTGTGTGTGTCTCATATTAGTCTTATATAGCACATTTGGAGTTATTCAGCAAATTCAAGTCCTCCTGATTTCAAGCGCAGCACTCTCTATCCACTGTACCACTTAGCTTCCCCTTAGAAGCAACCTAGACACACAAAAGAATGTTTCTCAGCGTTATCTCAACGATATTAACTTCTACATGATGATACTCCTTCCCTAGGTGGATCAGTGGATAGAGCAGGTTCCCCACCCCAGGGATAGAGTGTTAGCCCTGAAGTCAAGAAGACCCAAATTCAAATGCAACCCCATACACTTACTAGTTGTGTGACCCTGGGCAAGTCACCTACATTCTGCCTGTTCTCTGTTACCTCACCTGTAAAATGGGGATAATAACACCTGCCTCTCAGGTTTGTTGTAAAGATCAAGTTGGATCAAAATTATAAAGCACTTTACACAGTGCCTGGCCTGTAATAGGTGCTGTATAAATACTTTTTTCTTTCCTTCCTTTCTCAGTACATGGAACTTGCAGCCTGCCCCTCCTGGATAATTTCAGGTAGTTTTCACAAGTTTTCTTTCATACATTCCTTGTGTCACTAGTCTCATTACCACTCTTACATCCTTTATCAAATGCTGGCGTTTACTTCAGCTATTATACCTATTTCGTCTCCTTGAGGCTATAAATTCACAGATCACAGGTACTCTGTGTTCCCTCCGAGTATCTAACAATGCTTTCCTTCCCTTCTCAGTGTTTATTAAAGGCTGGTTGTGTCTCAAGGACTATGTGTGCTAGATACTGGTTACTACAAAAACATGAGACAAACCCTTAATGCGTCTCCTTTGGCTCCCCGTATCCAAAGGTAAATGCGATTTCTGTTGGACAGATCAGTCTCCTAAATAGTACCCTATCCCAGGGCCCCTAAAATGAAGCACTTGAATCAGAAAGGCTTTTTGTGGAATCTTTATAGAGATAATATTAGTCTTCCATGACACATTCAGAATTTTTCAACAAATCCAACAAACATTTGAATTCAAGTTAAAACGTACTGAACTCACAGAACAGTTTATATACTGTAAAATATCTAAACACAGGCATGACTTACTTGAGAATTTTTTAATGGTATAAATTTATGTCAAAATTCATTTGAGTGCTTTCAGAACTCTGATCTTTTAGGGAGTCGGAATAGTTAACATTTTTACCCATTAATGAAGCCAACCCCATATTGTTTTAACAACATTCAACGATAACCAATTATTTGTAGTATAGAAATGGCCGAAGGGGAGGAGTGTATATGTTTGCTTGTTTACGGTAGCTGAGGTTACCATGTTCCTCTGCCAACAACCACAAATGAGAAATAATGAGAATATTAAACATCCTGATGGAGAAAACAAAGAGGCGAATTGGACGATGCTCTCAAACTTTGTAGGATCGGTGACTTCATTGTTTCTCTTGGCAGATTCCTAATGCATTGGTCATTGACTCTGGAGGACGGGCTGGGAAAGAGAATATATTGAGATACCAGGGGTGGTTTGGGATTCTCCCCCTCTCCCCTCAGCAGAAAAAAAGTTGCATCTGTTTTGTTTATGTGAAACGACAGTGCAAATCTGATTTCTTTAGGCAATTGTAGAGGGGAAAGATGCTGTTTAGTTTTCAATTTTTATTAAAATTTTCATTAGTATTTTCTGACTGCCACCATTTTAGTGCTGTGCCCTTTCTATCTGAAATTACTTTGTATTAGCTTTTATATATTTTGTATATTGATCTACATGTTCTATTCCCTCTTTGCTCCTCAAAATTTACACTCCCTGAGGGTAGAGATTGTCTTTCTCTCTGAACCTTAGCCAAGTACCTTGCGCATAGTAGGCACTTATTAAGTATTTGTTGGATGGAATTGGATTTAATTAAATCATGTTGAATCAAGCAGCACTTGTGGTGGAGAGAGAATTTTGCCAAGCTTCTGGTTTTGGCGAAGCCCTAACCTAGACATTTTAACATCTGATAGCTTCAGTCTTCTTACCTGCAAAGTAGAATGTGTGGCTACAGTTGTTCAACAAGTTAGTCACAGTCAGCTGGTTAATCAGCACAGAACTGGACGATCTTGAGGTTGTACTCCTCCTTGTTCCTTCCCTTCCCACAACCAACACTTCTACTCCATGGTTTGACTTCAGTAATAACATGCTTTCATCACAAAACACTGGTCTTGGATTAAGTCTTCTAGCATTAAAATGGCGTCATTTTATGTCATCACAATAGATGACTTCGTTTTTATGGGGACATTGTTCTACTTGATAGAAGTGACCATTTTGTTTTCCTCAGGTGGTGTTCAACATTAGTTTGGATGGCAATCTGATTCAATTTATGACTGAACCAGTTGTCCCAAGTTTATTTCCAGCTGTTTAAGACAAGTGGGGCTTGGCATTTATTTCCCTGACTTATTCAGAGGCAATTAGCAGATTGGAAATTTCAGCCCATGACAAAAACCTCACCTTTACCTTAAAAGTAGTTTGTCTTTCTCCAGTATCAGATTGACAGAGTAGAACGATTGCTCAGTCTTATCTTTGTCTGTGTAGATGCAGTTTGTGGAGTCCCTAGAATCTCTGAGTAGAATGCAGAATTTGAAAGGGTGAGATTTCAAAAAAAACATTTGTTGCATACAGTGATGTTGAGCTAACCAAGCAAAAATAACTTGGATTTTAGGTGAACTTTACTCATGCATCTCCACGACAGATGATTGCATGAGAATTATGTGATAAATGTTATCATAATAGCTAGTTTGGTTTAATAAGACTATGTCTACGTCACAGTTGACAACTCATACTAATACGCTTTTTGCTGATACTTGCACAGCTATTTCTTTTTAGAAAAAAAAATTCTTCTCTAATCTGTTCTCAATTCTCCACCCTTTCAGCCGTTAAGTGAAGATACTTTTATGTATATAACACACGTTTGTGAATGTACTGTTTGAGTTCTTTGTTAATAAACTTTTTCAGACTTTTTTCAAATGTAGAGCACTTTCCACGGGTGGAGATTTGTCAGGCTGTAGCCCGGTGGAGCCAGTGCAGTTTTAATCATGAGACCATGTTTTGGCTAGAAGACTGTCAGAATTATTAAGGAATGGACCAGAGATAAACCTGATTAGACAGGGAGCATCCAAGTAGCTTAGCAGAGGGCAAAGTGAAGGTTAGTTTCAGGACACCTCTGGTATGTGGATAAAAGTAATTTGATGATGGTACGAAAAACATCCAAGCTTTTAGAAGTTGTCGTTATTTTTTATTTTCATGTTTTCAGTTAAGCCTTTTTATTGATCATGTTAGCTATGAGTCTGATAGCGGCCTAGTTAGGCGAAAGGGTGTGGAAAGTGGGCAGCTTTTCTGGGCATACATACAAATTACTTTCCAGAACAGGTCAATATGTAGCTCCTCCCCCAGTATATTAGTAACTGGTTTTCCCATAACCCCCTCCAAAATTTGTCATTTTCCTCTTTTATCATCTTTGCCAGTCTGATAGGTATGAGATAACATCTCAAAGTTGTTTAATTTGCCTTTCCCTAATTATTAGTGGTTTAGAACATTTAAGTGCCTTCTATGCATCAGACAGTCCGCTAAGGTCTGAGGATACAAAGTAAAGCAGATATTCCCAGATGCCAAGGAGCTTACAATCTAATGAGGGAGAGACAACTTGCAAACAACTATGTAAAATTTGGGGGAGTACGGGGGGGGGGGGTACATTGGAGGTAATCTCCAAGGGAGGGCACTCTCATTAAATAGGGCGGGGAAAGGCTCCTTGTAGGAGATGGGATTTTAACTGAAACCTGAAAGGAGCCAGGGAATACAGGAGAGAGAGGTTTAAGAAGGAGAGAATTCCAGGCATGGCAGTACAGCCAGTGAAAATGCACCAAGGTTGGCAGTTAATAGCCATGACTTAGGAGGTTTTGATCTGCATTCTCTGAGATTCCCATTCCTTATGAACTAAGCATCTTGATTCACAACTCGCCTCCATTTGGCCCTTCTTTTTATAACAAGGATCCTTATTTACCCTTTTATCTACTTCCCAGCTCTACCCATTAAGAGCTAATATTCCATTTGGAGAACACAGGTGAAAACTCATCTTTGTGCTAATTCTCCTGGGCTTGAGCAATATTTAATCCTTGGATAGGAAATAAGGCCTCGAGTGCAGATGATTCATTGCTAAACATATGACACTGACTTCCACAGTCTTAAGTTTTTATTTGATAAACATCCCATACTTTATTGCATTTTGGAGCAGTGTCTACTGGCTTTCCATTTGAGTTTCATCCTTCTCATTGAGCCATGTAGTAATTCAGTTCCCTAGAAGGGGAATGGAAAGAGGGGTTGTGGGATGACCAGTCATCAGCAGAACTGGTTGGGCTCTGGATATTAACTGTCAAATGGTAAATGTGATTCATCTATAAAAATACTTGCTAAAAATAGACTTTTAATACTGCTAAGTTACAGAAGGGCCAGGTTGTTCATTGCATAGCCACATAAGGGAAAAGGAAATGTTGGCTTTTTTTTTTAGCTTGTATATCTTAAAAAATAAGAAAAGAACATTGTTTCTGTGTTTAATTTTGTTTCCTACTACCCCCTAGACACCAGCATTTGAAGACACTAAATCCAGCCAACTACAATAAAACCTGATGACTAAAAAAAGGCATATTGAGAACCAGATAACCTAATTTAGCAATTGCTTGTCTTTATCTCCTTTCTACCATTTTCAGTCAAGTTATGTGAGTATTCCCTTTTTTGTATCCTGCTATTTTCTCCATGGAGAGGGCTACAGAGGGAGAAAGAGACAACAGGATGCTCACTTCAAGTTCACCAGGGGTTCTGGGTCCTCAGAAAACTTCACATTTTTTTATTCTTAAGAACAAATTTGTCACAGAATCTTTAAGTTGGATGGGTTCTTAGTCATGGAGTCTATCCTTTTATCCGGTTAATTATCTCTAGCAGATGATCATCTAGCTTTTGTTTAAATACGTATTAGACAGAATTCGGTGGTACAGGAGAATTCTTGTTAAAAATCCGTTGTTAAATAATTCAGATTTGTCAAAAATACTTTGTTCTCTTTAGCCAAATTCTGTTGCTTTTTAACTTTCATGCGTTTGTCCTAGTCCTGACTTTTGCAGCAATACAGAGCAAGTTTACGGCCTTCTACACAGTATACATCTCTAAATAATTGAAGGACTTCCATGTCTAGTTTCTTATTTCCTAAGGGATGAGCTTCCCGAGTTCCTTCAGCTGGTTTTCATGACTCAGTTTCCAAACCCTGTACCATCCTGTTCACATTCTTCTGGTTATATACATTGAATTGTGATATGTGCTCAATTCAGTACCCCAGATACTGAATTTATTGTTTTAGGGATTGAACCCAACTGAATTGGGTAGGTGAGAGTATATCTAGAAAGCATTATCTGCTCTGATCTTCAGGTTTTTAAAGTTTGTTCATCATAGAATCAGGATTCTAATGATAAATATTGAACGAAGTATTCTCCCAACCTCTCTCCAGATAAATAGGTAACCATCTTTAATCCAATACGTATACTGTCATTTTCATCTTGAATTTACTTGGTGATTTGCAGCTGTCATTCTGTTTTTCTCTTAATGACTATTGAAGGTGATTTTGGATTTATAAAGTGGAAGATTTGCAAAAGACATCAGAGGTCACATAGTCCAGAAATCTGTCTACACAGCATCCTTGACAAGTGACTCTTCAGTTTCCAACTGAAGAGTTCCATTGATGGGGAACTGAGTGACTTCTAACATAACTCATCCTACTTTTTGGCATCTGTAATTTTTAGCCAAGTCGTCAGCCTGCATTTATTAGGTACCTATTATGTATCAAGCACTGTGCTAAGTCCTGGGGTCACACATGCTCTAATGGAGGAGAAAACATGAAACAACTATGTATGAATGAGATAGACACTGGATAAATTCGAGGTCGTAAGTGGGCAGTAAGATTAAGGAAAACTTGAAAAGGCTCCTTTGAGAGATTGGACTTTAGCTGGGACATAAAGGGTGCAAGGGAAAGGAAGAGGCAGAAGTGAGCATGGAGAAGGTTCCAGGTATTAGAGATAGCCAATGAAAATGCCCAGAGAGGAGAGATAGAATATGATTGGATTGTGTGTATTCGTCCTTCATTGCCGAAGAAGACCATGCCATCAGAAAAATGATGACATGACTTGCACTTGACTTTGTTTTGAGTGAGGGAAGGCTGTGCAAGGTCACTAGCCTCACTGTCTCCTCCTGAGCCATCTGGGTCCTGTGACCAGATATTCAACCGAATGACTGAAGATGACCCATGAGCTACTCATCACTCTCCTGGTTACTTTCCTCTGGACAGACATACCCTAAAGATATAGTGCCAGGAACCAAATAAAAGATTCCAAATGTGGTCTAACAAGAGCGGATTTTAGTGCGTTTGCATCGGCTGTCTTTCATGACCATGATACACTTCTGCAAATCTGATCTTTTTTCCCAAGGCCCAAGTACCACTCCTTCTATGTACTCTTTCTCATCCCTCCCCCTTCCATTTAAATCTTTCATCCTTTTTCATTTTTTTTTAATTTTAAAATTTTTTTTTTTATTTTTCATTTTTAACACAGTTCATATGACATGAAACAATTCCAACTTTTGGTCAGGTGATACTTCTTTTAAATCATTTACAATATAAACCACAAATGAATTTTTTTTTTTAACATTAACCAACTGAGACACAAATAATAATTACGTATTCTAACTTCACAGGCCCTTGACCTAATTGTCTCCACACTATTACTAAGAATTAAAGGACCCTAACTTATTGTTGTTGGTCTAAAATCCTAAGCCTAATAGCTTAATTTTAGACTTAACCTTGGATGTTCCCCTGCCAACAATCTCTAATTTAATAGATCTGGTATTAAGCTTACAAACCTTTTGACTATAGGAAATTGCCACCAAGAGTAAGGATGTTGCAGGGAAACAATATCTCCCCAACTTCATGTCAATTCCAAGCAGGGGTAGATTGTCAGCTTGCATTCAGCCAGGCTTAAAGTCTGCTAAGTGTCAGTGGGGAAAGTGAGTCAAGAGAATCCTCCATCAGCCCAGGTTGAACAGCCGCTCTCCCACCCTTCCCATGAGATCACCTTTTTCAGTTCATACCAGCATCTCACAGGCTTACTGGCATCATAGGTTTGGAGGCTCAGACCACCTTTCTCACTATCTATACCTGGAGTTAGACTCAGAAGAACAGTCACTTAATAGTCCCATAGCATCTTAAAATAGCAAGTCCCAATAACCAGGTTTCAGATATGATTATAATTTTACTTTGGCTAAGGAACATCTTTTGAGGGAAGTCTTAAGTGGATTACGTGCCTTTCTATACATGTTCTAGTTCCTGATTAAATAACAATCATAAAATGAAATTTACCATTAAAACCTTAACTTTTCCATCAATGCCAAATTTTACCCGAGGTTACCTTCCTACAGGAAATTTAGACTAAAATTTTTTTCCCCAAACTAAAGATATCCCTAATTTAGTCTCAGTAACTAATTACTTTTGCATCACTTTATAACATGTCCAATTTTTCTCCCCATCTCTCCCCTTCCCCCACACCCTAATACCTTGCATTCTGATTACCCTTTCCCTCAATGTACCCTCCCTTCTATCACACCCCACCCTTCCCTTATCCCCATCTTCTCTCTTTTCTTGTAGGGCAAGATAAATTTCTATACCCTATTACCTGTGTTTCTTATTTCCTGGTTATATGCAATAATAATTCTCAACATTTGTTTCTAATACTTTGAATTCCAACTTCTCTCCCTCCCTCCCTCCATACCCATCCCCACTGAGAATGCAAGCAATTCAATACAGACTAAATATGTGTCATTTTGCAAAAGATTTCCATAATAATCACGTTGTGTAATAGTAACTATATTGCCCTCTATCCTTCTCTATCTCCCCTTATTTTTTCATTCCCTCATGTGACCTTGTCCCTTCCCAAAAGTGTTTATTTCTAGTTACTCCCTTTTCCCATTTGCCCTCCCTTCTGTCATTCCCCTCACCCCACTTGCTGCCTCCACCCCTGCTTTCCTGTGGTGTAAGATAGATTTTCATCTCAAATTTAGTGAGCATGTTATCCCCTCCTTCAGCCATATGTGGAGAGAGTAGCTTCACTTTTCCCCTCTCCCCTTCTCCCTTTTCTCCTCTATTGAACAAGATTTTTCTTATCTCTTTTATGAGTTATAGCCTGCCCCATTCCCTTTCTCCCTTTCTCCTCCCAGTATTGTCCTCCCTCACCCCTTAATTTTTATTTTATTTTATTTTTTTGTGGATGTCATCTCTTCTGATTCAACACAACCTGTGCTCTCTATCTGTGTGTGTGTGTGTGTGTGAATGTACAATCCCTCCATCTACCCAAATACTGAAAAAAGTCTCAAGAGTTATTAATATTTTCTTTCCTTGTAGGAATGTAAACAGTTGAGCTTTAGAAAGTCTTTTATGATTTCTCTTTCCTGTTTATCTTTTCATGCTTCTCTTGATTCTTGTGTTTGAAAGTCAGATTTTCTCTTCAGTTCTGGTCTTTTCATCATGAATGCTTGAAAGTCCTCTATATCATTGAATATCCATTTATTCCCTTGAACTATTATACTCAGTCTTGCTGTGTAGGTGATTCTTGGTTTTAATCCTAGCTCCTTTGACTTCTGGAATATCCTATTCCAAGCCCTTTGATCCCTTAACATAGAAGCTGCCAGATCCTATATTATCCTGATTGTATTTCCACAATACTCATATTGTTTCTTTCTAGCTGCTTGCAGTATTTTCTCCTTGACCTGGGAACTCTGAAATTTGGCCACAATATTCCTAGAAGTTTCTCTTTTTGGGTCTCTTTCAGGAGGTGACTGGTGGGTTCTTTCAGTATTTATTTTGCCCTCTGGTTGTAAAATATGAGGACAGTTTTCCTCGATAATTTCATAGAAGACAATTTCTAGGCTCTTTTTTTGATCTTGGCTTTCAGGTAGTCCCATAATTTTTAAATCGTCTCTCCTGAATCTGTTTTCCAGGTCATTTGTTTTTCCAGTGAGATGTTTCACATTATCTCCTATTTTTTCAAACTTTCAGTTTTGTTTTCTAACTGCTTGGTTTATCTCATAGTCATTCATTTCCCTGAACTCAATTCTCTCTTTCCATTTGGCTAATTATGCTTTTTAATTAAGCCTCCTTCTCCTCATTGGCTTTTTGGACCTCTGTTTCCAATTGAGTTAGCCTCTTTTTAAGGTGTTATTTTCTTCAGCATTTTTTTGGTTTTCCTTTAGCAAGCTGCTAATTCGTTTTTCAAGCTCTTCCATTTCATTAAGTTCACTTTGGAGGCCCTGGAGGCAGGGGCCGTGACTTTCTCTGACAGTATGCCTTGTTCTTCCTCATCCGAAATGATGGGGGTAGACATCTGTTCACCGAGAAAGTAACCTATGGTCTTATTTTTCTTCCCCTTTTTTGGGCATTTTCCCAGCCAGTTACTTGACTTTTGAACCTTTTGTCAAGAGGATGGTCCTATTGTCCTTCCTCTCCTGAAGACTGAGATTCGACTGAGCTGCTTGATTTCCCAGGACTTTGGGTGGGGGTAGAGATGTCACTCAGGGCTGAGGTTTAGATCAGCTGCTCCCTACTGCCAGAGGCTTTAAGCTGCCTAGACAATGGACCCAGGTTGCTTTCTGGCCACCTTAGCTGCCTGCAACCTGCTGCCGCCACGTCTGCCATTACATGGGGCTCTTGCTACAGGAACCTGGTTCCCTCTCACCCAGCTGGAAAAGCCCTCCCACACTGACCTTTGGAGCTTTCTTTGTCACTTGTGGGTTAAGGTATTGGGGATCTTCCCCGCTGGGAACTCTGCCCCAGAGGTCTGTTCAGGTCCTGTTCCTCCCAGTGCTGTGTGGCCAGGGCTGGGCTCTGCTTGGCTCAGCGTCCCATGAGATGGACCTTTCCTGTCAGCCTTCCAGGTTCCCTTTGGCTGGAAACCTCTTCACTCTGTTATTCTGTGGCTTCTGCTGCTTTAGAATTTGTTGAGAGTCATTTTTTACAGGTATTTTTTTGGTTGTGGGGGAAGCGCTAGAGTATGTGCGTCTTTCTACTCCGCCATCTTGGCTCTCTCTTCTTTTCCAAATTTTCCTTGTCTAGTTCTTTCCTTTGCCCCCCCCCCCACTCCCTACTTTGTATATCATAATTATCTTAGTACTTATTGTATTTCTTCCATAATAGTAGCTGATTTTTATGTAGGGCTCTTAAGGTCTACAGAGCACTTCACATGAAATATCTCATTTGATCAACAGCCGTGTGTGGTAGATACTAGAAGACATCGTTATCCTTATTTTACAGACGAGGAAACTGAGACTCAAAGTCTTGCACCTCGATCCCTCTGGATTTGAAGTCCAGCATTCCTTCCACCGTACTGCACTGAGGGCAGGTGTGTGTCATTTTCTGTTTTTGTCCCCTGTGCCTAACAGCACCTCCACGTAGGCACTTTTCCAAGGGTTTATTCATTGGTTTGAATTATCTCATTGATTTTTTTTATTCTGTTCAGTCGTCTGTTCTAAGCCATTGGGATCTTCCTTAGGTCTTCTCTCTACTTTCCTACATGTTAACTTTCTCTCTTAACTTTACGTTGTTCCCAAATTTGATAAATATTGGGTCTGGCAAGTGTAGTGATTGTGCCCAGCATTCTGCAGGCAGGGTCAAGCAACTTCCCTTTGTGTCAGTTTGACAAAGGGTCTCCTCTCCTTGTCCTGCATCCTCAAAAGCCTACCATGATGACCTTCGTTTGAACACTGACCCGGGCTTATGCCTGTTTCACACAGCGAGTTCCAGTGCCTTATTTTTTGAAAGAGACTTCACATGGACTTAGAGGGAGGTGGAGAGACAAGACAGAAATGCAGAGAGGGACTTGGGCAGTGACCTGCCTCGTAAAGGGAGATCTACTTATCCATGAAGCCCTCTTCAGGGAACCATATTGACCCAAGGAAAGGAATAAAACCAGAGACACACAGAGAACAGGAGCCACTGTTAGATGGATATAGTGAAGGAGAGGAGGCAGCGTCACTAGATGGAGATGCAGAAGGAGCAAAGTGGTGATCAGCATAGATGGAGAAGGACAAGAATTGGCCTGGAGGAGTGAGCTGGACCAATTCCTTCCCTGGAATGGACCTCAGAGATCTTCTGGTCCAGTCCCCGCATTTTACAGGTAAGGAAAATGAGGCTTAAAAAGTTAAATGACTTGTTCAGTGTTCAGAATCAGGTCTTTTGACTTCAAATACTCCCTTGCAGCCCTGAATATTTTACTCCTGGCGAGCAGGTACTCCCCCAGGATAATACCATAGGTTAGGAGGACTGTATAGGTCCCTGGGCAGGTACAAGCCCATCAAAAAGAGAGACTTGACTTGATTCTTAAGTAAAACTAAGTTATTTCCTTTTGCATAAAAACCTTACCCAAGGTACCGCTATAAAGCAAGGGGAATGTGTAGGTCCCTGGGCCTCCTGAAGAGAAAGGAAGTGTCTTGACTCTTTATTAGCTTGTGTGTTAGTCCTGTGCATTTTCTGTGTCATATTAAATCAAACCTGTCCTATACGCAGTATTTTGTTAGCCTGTGGCCTTTCATGGAAGCTTAGGGCTCTTAATCCAAATTTGGATGTTGCCAGGGGAAACTTTATGTTGGGGGCATGAGCCATGTAAAATTTGGACAGAGAGTCTCAAGATTGAACCCAGGCCAAGGGAGCCCAGAGCTTTGGGAATGGCTTGCACAAATCACTAATAAAAACACTGAATACAATAGAACTAGTCCCTGAGGCAATTCCCTAGAGAGCTCCTTCCACATTCCTACCTGTCCATTAATCACTCATTTTTGACGATAGGCCTGCATTTTAAACTGTACCTATCTAACTGTACTGGAAGCCAGGATACTTCTCTCCTTCTAGTTCGTGTTGATAGAAGGAACTTTTTCCAAAAGTCTTGCTGAAATCCAAGTGTACTATATCTGTTGCAACCTCTTGATCTTCCAGTCTCTCATATTCTGAGAGACTTCTGGCCTTAGATAAGAAATAAGCAGCCAGTACGGTGATCTCTAATGGAGCAGCATGACATCATGGCATTTCTCTGCTATGTGTTTATGAGACCGTTGGAGGACATAGAGAAATATAGAAATTACTACATATAAATAGATGAACTATCCAGTTTTTCCATTACAAATCAGTTACTCTTTAAAGACTGTTTTCTTATTTAAGAATGAAATATGAATAGGAATTTATTCTAAGACCTTAGTAGAATAGGGCAGAAAAAATTCTTTTCATATAGTTGAAGGTCATTTTTTAATATATTTTAGAATTCCATATTTTTTGCCCTGGGTCAGAACTCTTGGATGTCAGATGAGCATGTTTTTAACGACCTAGTGACCTAAGGACAATGTCACTTCTCCCTTCGGTATCGATTCTCTGTTGGTCTTAAACCTGAGGTACCAGTTACTTAAAAACTGAGCTTTAAAGTGAGCATGATGTCTTATGACAATATATACAGAAAGCTCAAGCCAGTGTTCAGATACCCCTGCGAAACCGATGTCTTCTGAACGTGTTGTACAGCCCTCTGTTTAGAAGCCTTACAAAGCTAACTCCGCTTTCTGAATTAAGCAACATTTTCTTGTTTTCATTTATTGACACATCATCAAACATAGTTTAGCGGTAGACTAAATTCAAGTGAAATCAACATAAACACTCCCAAATTTCATGATGTGCTGAGTGCACCAAGGAAACAGGTCGCTCAGATATACATAATGTTAGGCAAAATTCCCAGGGACACCAGGCTATGACTGCTCTCTCATGTTCCAAGAAGTGGGCATGATACATGACAAAAGTTCTTTTTTTCTTTTGGTTAGTCCAACCCTACCTATATTTAAAGACACTATATCGAACAAGGTGGACAGTTCAGTTCAACAGATTTTGTGGAATATCTCCTTCCATATTGCTAGATGTTGCATGGGGAAAATGCTTCAATTTCTCCCCCATCTCCTGCCCCTTCTCCACAAAAGTACAAAATAGTGCCACACTGTCGCTTCCTTACCTCAGCTACATGGGAGCACCAGTGGTTGAGCTAAGCTCTCAAGGATGGGTAGTGCTGAAAAAAAATGCTAACTCTATTTAAATCAAATAGTCACATTCGTGTTCTGTGTTTAAGCTCTACATTTCCCTAAATCTGGCTTTGACAGAGCTTTAGTATGACTACTGCTAATTGTGCAGTTGGTAAGAGAAAAGCAAAAAGCCTCATTAAGAGCAGGAGAGTCGTGATGACAAAGATGAACAAAATATCTTCACTTGAGTTGAAAAGTTGTTAAAAAATAGTTTCATAGTAATATTTTTAAAAGAGTGGCTAGGTGGCATTGTAGTTAAAGAACTGGACTTGTCATCAGGAAGATTCTTCTTCCTGAGTTCAAATCTGGCCTCAGACACTTACTTAGCTGTGTGACCCTAGACAAGTCACTTAATCTCTGTTTGCCTCAGTTCGTCATATATAAAATGAGTTGGAGAAAGAGACAGCAAACCATTCCCAGTGTCTTTGCCAAGAAAACCCCAAACAAGGTCATGAAGAATCTGACATGACTAAAACAATTCAATGAAAATAGTTTTAATTGGGCAGTGTGTATTTCTTAGGAGATCCCTCTATGTGTGTATATTTACATATATGTGTGTGTGTGTGTATATGTATCCTCCTTTAAAAGAGGACTTTTCTCACAGCTGTATTCTGTGTTTGTACCAAGACAAACCCTCAGGAATGTTTGTACCATGTCATGAACAAGAGAAGGAATAATTTCTTTAAATTCATTGTTTGCATCATTCTTAACAAGTAAGAAATGGAAGAGATGGGAAAGCTGGGTTGTCACATCTCTTCAGTATCCTTTTCTGCATCATATCCTTGCCTCAGGCTCTGCGCACGTATACACACACGGGCATGCGCGCACACACACGCTCACTTACACACACTCTCACATACCAGCTCTCCATCCTGGACCTTCTTCCCATCTTTCCCAACCCTATCAGTACTCTTATCAGCTCCCAGTGATTCAGCTGTCACCTCTCAGGCCTCTTGGCCCCAATCGCACTTTCTGGCGTCACTGGACATTATTTTCCCCTCCTGTCTCCTCAGATCAAGCCAAGCTGGCTCTGTCTTTGTCCCTGATAGGCAGCTTTCCATCTCCTCTCTCTCTTTGCTTTTGCACTGGCCATGCCCCATATCTGAAATGCACTCCCTCCTCACCTCTGCCTCATCTTTCATGCCCTGGTCCAAGTATCACCTTCTGCTCAAAGGCTTTTCTGATCCCCATTCCCAAGTGTTACTTCTGTTCCTCCCTCAAATTTAATTATTTTGTATTTGTTTATTCTCTTTATATTTATCCTGTGTGTATGTATGTATATAAATGCTATTTGTGCCCCCCCCCCCATTAAAGTGTAAGCACTTTGTGACTAAGAATAGTTTCGTTCATTGTATTTGTATCCCCAGGATCCAGCATGGTGCTAGGCACATAGTAGGTGCTTGCTGAATTACTGATAGACTGACCTGTAAATCCATCCCCAGTCTCTTTGCTAAATTCCAGTATCACAGTGTGATAATCCCAGATTCAGCAATCACTTCTGTATCTGTAAGCTTGTTTGGCATGTGTAAGAGGAGATCTTGAAATCATCTCCACATCATAATGTTCAAAACAGAAGATATATCTTTCTCCCAAACCCTCCCCATTGACCACAGATGTCCCTTCCAATTCTGTTCCAGCCACTCTCCTCTCTGTATTTGCCTTCACTTAGTGATCTCACCAGCTCCTTATCCAGTTCTGCTCTCTCTCATGATCTCCATTTCCTTGTCTCCAGCTGTACATTTTTAATTAGACGTAGACATGTTCATCTCAACGTGTCCAGAGCTGAACTCTTTCTCCACCCTCTGTTACCCCATAAATTTTCTGTGCTTCCTAACTTTATTCTTGCTCTGGAGCATACCTCCTTTCTCCAGTGACCCAGGCTTGCAGCCTTGATGTCATCCTTGACTTCTAACTCTCAGAAAGCATGTCTTTTCCAAGTCTTGCAGTTTCTACACATCTCTTGTGTACACCTCCTTTCTCTCCTCTGGCCCTTCCACCACTCCAGTGCAGACCCTCATCACCTCACCCGTGAACAACTACAGCAACCTGTTGATTTATTTCCTGCCTCAAGTTTCTCCCCAGTATGTTTCCATATGGGAACTCCTTCCCATCTTTTCTCCAGAATTTCTTCCGGAAGTCCTGAGAAAAATAAGGTGAGAAATTGGAAGGAAACATGAACATTTTAATGTGAACATTAAAAGTTAATAATCAGTATGCAGAAATTACTGGTTTGAAGACATTCACTCATGCCAAGGCACAAGTAAGAGCAGGGAATACTTGACATACAAAGCCAAAGGTTTAGATCAACACTTCTGGAAGTTGAAACAGAAGCCTGGGGGAAACAAGAAGGCAGGATCTGATCAGTCTTGATTGAGCTGTTGCCATATTATAAGTGTATGTTCATGACCCTGCCAGCTGCTAATGGTGAAGTATCCTTGCAAATAAAATAAAATTTAAAAAGTTTATATGCGTAGCATGCCCTATAGAAATCCTTTGGATTATGTTCCAAGAAATAAATTTTGAAAGCAAAATAAGTCTTAAATTGGGGGGGAGGGAGTGTCTCTTCCCACCTTTCCAGTATTATATCTTATATCCTTCTGCTGGATTCAGTCAAAGGGCCACACTTGAGGACCTAGAGGGCCACACGTGGCCTTGAAGCCCCTAGTAGACATTCCATGTGCTAACCTCAGGTGTTTGCACTGGCAGCTCCTGGCCTTGCCACCTAGTGTCTTGGGCTCTTCCAGACCTCAGCTAAAACCCCACCTTTACCCAGAAGCCTTCCTCGATCCCCCTTTCTGCTGGCACCTCTCCTTAGTTGCTTGTCTTCAGTTTATTTTGTAGATATTTGTTGGTATGTAACTGTTTGCATGTTATTTTTCTAATAAATGAGATTGTGGGTCCCTTGGGAGCAAGCACCATCTCGTCTTCTTCATGGATACCCCCAATGCCTATCAGCACAGTACCTGGCACATAGTTGGCGCTTAATAAACGCCTGTTGACTGTTGTTGGCTGTTTATGTTCTTTTCTCTCGAGCAAGTTGGATGAAAAGGAAGTTCAAGTGATGTTCACTCCCCCCACCTTTCCATGTTTTGTGTAGTTTTACCTGTGACTTCTGATTAGGGGTCAAGGTTCCCCCATCTTTCCTCCTGTCTGCCTCATTTTTCACAACAAATACAGCAAAGTTCCAATGAACACAAAGAATGAATCTTTGAAGGCTGGAAAGACAGAATGAATGAGCAGATTGATATCCCTAAAGCACAGGTCTGACCATGTCACTTCCCTACCCTCCAGCCTCGGGTGGCTTTCTCCTCTTCTCCTCTACTTGACTTTGGAAGCCTGTTGCATTCTGCCTTCATTCTGTCTTTCCAGTATCATTTCTCATCATTCACCCTCATACACTCTGTTCCAGCCAAATTGGCAAGCTTACTGTAACCTGCATACAATGTTCTGTATCCTGTCAATACAGTTTTACCCAGGCTGCCTTCCGTGCCTGCGATGCAGTCCCTTCTCATGTCTGAATCCTTAAATCTCAAGCTTCCTCCAAAGCTTACTTCGGGTGCCACCAGACGCTAGCTTGATCTCCTCTCCCCCCTCCACTCCAGTGTCTAGAATCCTCCCTCAAGAATTTACTTTGTGTATGCTTTACATTTCATTTTCATGCACATGTTGTTTCTCCCAATAGAATGTAAGTACTTTGAGGGCAGGGGTTGTGTTTTTGTCTTTATATCTCCTGTATTTAGTAAAGTGCCTGGTCCAGAGTAGTCATTTACTGAATTTTTATTCAATGTCTTTACAATTTTCAGTGAAAATATTTTATGAGAAATGTCTCGAATTACCCGGACCTTCAAACAGATTTTTATCTGCCTGGGTAAAGCAGGAGAACAAAATTGCTTTCAAAATGTTAATAGAAATGACTTGTGAGGTGTCCCGTCTGGGGCTGTCAATACTCTTATATGGCTCCATGAGCATGGAGATTCAAAGTATTTATTGTGCTATACTGGTTAGTATGAGCTCATCTTAAAAGGTCTGTTAGCATTCAAATGGTACTATAATTTAAGTTCTGTGACATCACAGATGTGCTGCAACGAATCTCAGCCTTCTTTTGAGTATGTTCACTACCAAGAAGAAAGAGGTGCCAATCGGACTATTCATTCTCTGCCTGTGTTTTCACATGTGTACATATTGTCTTCCACTGAAATTCTATTCTGATGCCCATTTGTGGCACCAGGGAAAGTTACACTAGGAGAGATCCAGTTATCACAGGCCCTCCCAAGCAGAGAAGACTGACTGCAAGTCCCAATTAGCCATGGATAGTATCTGGTCTCTGAGCATCTGTTTAGTTTTTAAAATGTGAAGAAATGTATTCCAGAGGGTTAGCTAACTACCCTAATGACTGTCTGTTTTTGCCACCATAAGAATAGACAAGTTGGAATGGTGGAGAGAGTAGGTGCGTGAGGGACATCCCAGTTCTTGAAGTACTAGAGATAAGTATGTGTGGTTCTGTGTTCCATTCTACTAAGTATAAATACTTAGGTCACTCTTAAGTAGTGAAAGAGACAAACAGGAGGCAGTCCCCAATCTATTACATCTGCTTTGAGGCAGAATTTAAACTTTTCCAAAGAAAAGTCACTTAACCACTAAGTGCTTTAATGTGCCTAATTCAGCACATTTTTAACTCAGAGAAGCCTTGCACAGCTTGACGTAAAATCTGTTGGATTATGAGCAAAGGTAGAGATATACCTGGATTGAAAATGATACAGCCAGATCTGGAGGATGCGGATCCAAGCCTTAGGTGAGTTGATTATAGGCCCTGACAGGAGGAAGGATGAGATAGATGATCTGGGGAGAAACAATCGTCCTCTTCAACCTGGACCAGGGTTATTTGGGGCTTTTATTGTACCTTCTGTCTAATAGAAGTTCTTAGGTTATATGGATAAGGACCAGAATTTTATAAGAAGGAGTAAAATCCTGTTCAAGGGGCATGTCTGATTGGATTTCTACTCCAAATAGGATGTAGGAGAGAGAGGTGAGAGGAGGATGTCAGTGGTAATAGAAAATGCACTAGTGTGGTAGCACTAGACAGAAGGAAAGAGCATGTCTGGAATGTCTACTGGAAGAAAGACTAGATCCAGAAAACTGGAGGTTTTTCACTACAGTAAAGACACTGGAGAAGTCTGAAGGGAGAGTGTATTAGTTTAGATATGAAAATAACAGGATTCTACTTCATTGACTCTAAAATGGTGAGGCTTTTTTATACTCTTTCATCTCAAAGTCCCAGAATGCAGGGGTTTTGGGGGGAGTGTACCCCAGAGACCACCTTGTTAGCTCCAAAGTGCTTTGATGTAGTATGTCTTCTGGATGACTCATCTGGCCTTGCAGTTGATTGCTTGCAGTGATCTTACTGGGGACTTTAATCCATATGGCTTCAAAATGTCTGGCTATTAACCCCTTGCTTCCCTGACAGATTGTTTTCCCACTGTGTCTCATGCATTGCCAGCCCATCTGAAAGAGGTGACATGGTGGAGAGAGTCCAGCTCTGAACCCCATTAGCTCGGTGAGGATGGGCACATTACTTTCCCTCGGAAACTGAGTTTTCTCTTCTGAAAAAGAGCGATGATAATACGTATCCTTCCAACCTCATGGTGTCATTATAAGCAAAGTGCATTAGAAACTGTAAAACCATGTGCAGTTGTTATAACGTGGCCATTAAGTGATGCAGTTTTGCCACAGAAAATGAATTGGGAAGGAAATTCCTTCTAGGGAACTTGGGGACCTTTTGCTTTCTCCTCAAATTACAATTTGTGTTTTGTTTTCTTTTTGTGTGCCTCATTCCTGGCCTTTTTATTCGTTGACTTTCTTTTCTAAGGTGAGAAATGTCATGACATTCATTGAAGCAGGAATCCCAGACAGGAATCCTGGAGCATCCATGTGGTTCTTTATATCATTATGGCAGTAAGAGCCTCAAAGAGAGAAAAAGCCCCATTAATGCCTGCGGCAGCAGCAAAGGTCCCTTCATGAGAGTGACTAAAATGCTGCTCCTAGAAGAGCAGGGAAGGAAGAAAGAAGATTTTGAGTCTTTCAGACAATGCATTGTTTTTTACGTCATCTCATTAAGTCTCCTTAAGCAGCTCGGTGGTTCAGTGGATAGAGCACTGGGCATGGAGGCAAGAAGACCTGAGTTCCAATCCAGCTGCAGATGCTTACTGACTGTGTTACCCTGGGTAAGTCATTTCACTTTGTTTTCCTCAGTTACCTCATCTGTCAGATGAGCTGGAGAAGGAAATGGCAAACCACCCTGTATCTTGTGGCTGAACAGCAGCTGTAGTCTTACCCACTGGCTCGCTGAAAACCTCACCTTAACAGGTTTTTTTGATATTGATATCATACTGTATCAATCAATACGCATTTATCAAACACTAACTTTGGACCAGGCACCAAGCTAAGCTTTAGGAATGTCAAGAAAAGAGAAAGGACAGTCTCTGTATCAAAGGAACTTACATTCTGAGACATCATTAAAACAAATTTGATCATACTTACTCTTCATAATGAGGGCTGTCTTTTTTATGTGAGTTTATACACTTCATCCAACAATTCAGCAGTTGCTTAAACCATCTTGGGAACTCCTCATTTACAGTTGCCTTCAGGGAAGCGAGGTAGTGTGGCGAATAGAGCGATGGGCCTGGAGTCATCACAAGACTCCTCTTTCTGAATTCAAACCTAGCCTCAGACACTGAATAGCTGTGGGATCTTGGATAAGTTGTTTAATCTTTGTTTGCCTCAGTTTCCTCATCAGTAAAATGAGCCAGAGAAGGAAGTGGCAAACCACTCCAGTATCTTTGCCAGGGACCAAAATGGAGTCATGAAAACTTGGACACAACTGAAAAATGGCTGACCAACAACCTCAGACTCCTCTGAATGTCCTCAATGATGGAGAAGCGTGAATCTTTGAATGTGGATTTAAATGAAGTTGAAACAATCTGTTCAGTCAAGCTCATGATGGAGTTTTATTTCTGATCAAAATAAGGTGTGGTTATGAGTGATGGCTCCCTATGAAGTGACCAAGACCACAGAGACTGAATGGTGCACGTCACCACACATAGTCTGTGGGGGCCCTGTACTGGAGGGTTTTCTTTGTGACCAAATGAGACGTTTATAGAACATCTTTGCACAGTGTACTAAGCACAGTCCTGGTAAATGTTGCTCATTTATTTCTCAGTCATGTCCAACCCTTCATGATCCCAGTTGGGGTTTTTTTGGCAGAGATACTGAGTGGTTTGTCATTTCCTTCTTCAGCTCATTTTACAGATGAGGAAACTGAGGCAAACAGGACTTAATGACTTCCCCAAGGTCACACAGCTAGTAAATGTCTGAGGCCAGATTTGAACTCACGAAGACAAGTCTTCCCATCTCCAGGCCTGGCACTCTATCCACTATGCCACCTAGCTGCCCACTGGCACATAGTAAGCACAATAGAAACGCCTCTTCCCTTCCCTACAAGAGAATTTGTTGTTGAGGAAGAGGTGGGACATGGCAGGACTGTATATCAGTCAGTCAGTCAGTAGATGTTTATTGGCCAACTGCTATGAGCCAGGCACAGTTCTAAACTCTGGGGATACCAAGAAAGGCAAAAGACCATCTCTGCCCTCAAGAAGCTCACAGTCTAATGGAGAAAACAATAGGCAAACAACTCTGTACAGACGAGCTATATAGAGGACAGTTTGAAATAATCAGCAGATAGAGACACTAGATTTAAGGGGGATTGGGAAAGGCTTCCTGTATAAGGTGAAATCTTCTGAGAATTGAAGCAAGCTTGGAAGCCAGGAGGGAGAACCGCCTAAGCACAGGAGACAGCCCATGAAAATGCCTTGAGTGAGGAGATAGAATGTCTTGGTCAAGGAACAGGAAAGAGGCCATTTCCACTAGTGGGGGTGGGGTTAAAAGTGGAATAGTTGAAAGGCAACTGAGAAAAGAGAATGGTTTGCAAAGGGCTTTGAACGCCAGAGTATTTTAAATTTTACTTTGGAGGTGAAAAGGAGCCACTGGAGTTTGAGTTTATGGCAGGGGGCGAGGGGGCAGGGAGAGGGTGACATTGTCAGATATCTTCAGGAAGATCTCTTTGCCAGTTGAGTGGAAGCGGGACTGGAGGGTGGTGTAAAAATAACAAGTATCAGTGAAACTTACTTCTGTTAAATAGCCACATGATTTATTTATATAAAATTTGTTACTTAAAATCAGTCTCATTTCTTTATAACGATTCATTCATAGGTAGCAGTTCTTTTTTATACCTTGCGGCCCCTGATGTCTTATAGCTTGAGTTTTCAGAGTCCAAAAGTCAGCAGAAAAATTAAACTTGAAAGAATATAACAGGGGCTCCTAGGTCTCAAAGTGGAGAGAACACTGGCACTGGAGCCAAGAGGACCTGAGTTCAAATCCCAGCCTCAGGCACTTATTACATTTGTGACCTTAGGCAAGTCTCTTAACCTGATTGCCTCACAAAAAAAAAAAAAAAAGAATATAGCATGACTGGGGTTGCAGCAAAGTTACCAGGACCTTTTTATGCCCCTGCATCATATTCAAAGTAAATCCCTTCTCCCCACCTCTAGAGAATTAGTCATCGTGAAGTCTATATCTAAAGCTTCCATTTCCAGATAGTATGTTGTCTTATACGCACCTGGGGTGGGGAATGGCAAGCTGCTGTGACTGGTTTGGATAAGGAAGAAAGAAATTGCTATTTAATAGAAAGGGGATATGGCGTCAGCTCTCTGGTATTACTGCATTTGAAACAGCTGGCTATCTTGATCCAGACTGGTTAAGATGAGTGTAGGGTTTATGCTTAACTAAGTAAATAAACATGTCAGACCTTCTGTTAGCAGCCTCTTTGTTTGCCTTTACCTCCCCTAGCCTTACATGCTCAGGAATGTTGATTTTGCCCTTCTCTTAGCAAAGATTATACTGCTAATAATAGGGAGTATTTGCCTGTAAAGGACACTTAACTAAAGATTGGGCAGTGGTAAGAAAAGGGAAAGGGAAGTCTAAGGAGAAAAGAGGGGAAGGGAAAAAGAAAGGACAAGCATATATTAAGCACCCACTATGTGCCAGATCCTGTGCTAAGCACTTTATTTTATTAACATTTATAGATATTAAATAGCAAATTTGGAAAGCTCAGCAATATCCACTGGATTGGAAAAGATCAGTTTACGTCCCAGTCCCAAAGAAAGGCAATGCCAAAGAGTGTTCAGATCACCAAACAGCTGCATGCGCTTCCCATGCCAACAAGGTTGTACTTAAGATTCTTCAGTCAAGGCTTCAGCGATGTGTGAACTGAGAATTACCAGAAGAGCAGGCTGCTTTTCAAAGAGGCAGAGGAACTGGAGACCAAATTGCCAACGAAGATGGGTTATGGAAACAGCAGAGGAGTTTCTGAAAACCTTCCAGGTCTGTTTCATTCACTATACTAAAGCCTTTGGCTATGTGGATCACAACAACATGTGCCAAGTCCTCAAAGAGGTGGGAGTTCCAGATCATCTTTCTTGTCTCCTAAGGAAATTATATGAGGAGCAAGAAGTAACAGTTAGAACCGAACATGGAACAACTGATTGGTTTAAGATTGGGAAAGGAGTACAAATTCCGTGCTGAATGAATCAGAAGCCAGAATGAAGGTTGCTGGGAGAAACCTCAAGAATCTGTTATGCAAATGATACCATTCTGATGGCAGAAAGTAAAGAAGAATTAAGAAGCCTCTTGATGAGGGTGAAAGTGGAGAGTGTGGCTTGAAACTTAACTTTAAAAAAAACTAGGATCAAGGCAAGTGGTCACATGACTTCCTGGCAAATAGAGAAAAAATGGAAGCAGGGTAAGATTTTATATTTTTGGGCTCCAAGATCATTGCAGACAGTGACTGCAGCCATGAAATTAAAAGATACTTTCTCGTTAAAAGGAAAGCTATACCAAATCTGGACGGAATACTGAAAAACAGATATCACCGCACTGACAAAGGTCTGTATGGTTAAAGCTATGGTTTTTTTGGTAGCCATGCGAGGTCTGGACTACACAGCAATGAGGTTGGACTATAACGAAAGCTGAGTGCCGCAGAATCGACACTTTTGAATTGTGGTGCTGGAGGAGACTTTTGAGAATCTCCTGGATAGCAAGGATGTCAAATCAGTCAATACTTTTTAAAAAATTGGAGTATTCATTGGAAGGACAAGTATTGAAGCTAGAGCTTAAGTGTTGGCCTCATTGAGAAGACGGGACTCATTGTAAAAGAGCCTGATGCTGGGAAAGACTGAAGGCAAAAGAGAAGGGGACAGCAAAGGAAGAGATGAATTGATAACGTCACGGAAACAATAAACACAGGCTTGGACAGACGTTGGTGAATAACCGAAAATAGAAACGGGCCGGGGGTTCTGTGCTCTGTGGCGTCACAAAGAGTTGAACACAAGGGAATGAATGAATGACAAAAGTGCTGTTTAACAGGGAGGAGAGGACCAAACCAGATGAACAGTGTTCTGGACTGAAGAACTTCTCAAACTTCACGTGGTCCTTTTTATTTTTCCCTCCAATGTCGGGACTGTAGAACAATAATCTTTCCATTTGCTTTATGTCACTTGGTGTCATTTTTCATCAGAAAGAAATTGGAATGGCCATGAATAGGAGTTGACTGTAGAGGTTAACCACTTCTAGAAGATCTTAGTAAATAAATGAATCTCAGGAGCTTACGACTGAGGGGTGAAAGCAGGGCATCGTTACCCCCTCCTGAGCATCTTGCTTTGGTTAAATTGGTAACAATTGTGGCACATTTACACACAGACTAAACTAAGCCCTATGTGTATGTGCACCAATGTCCAAGATTTTCAGGATGCACAATTCAGAAATGTTGTTTAGACATTTTAGGTCCTGAGTCTCAGATTTGTTTGCTTTTCCTTTTCCTTTTTAAAAATGTATTTCTTTTGCTAAGTGCAGTTGGTGAGAAGAGAGCTATAAGAAGGCCTTAAGAGAGAAACAGAGGACATCTTGACTTTAAAAACAAGTCAAAATCCTGTCAGTGGAGAATCCTCTTATTGTGGAATGCCTAAATTCAAGCTTAACATGGTCAGGAAAGAGGAGCCTTCAAGCATAGAATTCCACTACACACACACACACACACACACACACACACACACACACACACACACACGCCATTTTCACTTCTGCTGTGTATTAGCCTACCATAAAATTTTGTTTCCTTTTAAAATGTGTGGCATAAGGTTTTTAAAGTGTGTACAGATGGTGGGGAGAATCAGCCATAAGAACAAAGATCATGTAAAGAATTTTTTTTGGAATTACAATTTTATTTGGCGTATTTGGACGGCCCTGTTGGGTATTGCTTCTAAAAATAATACCCTGAAACCTATATAGTTGATCCAAGTAGCAAACCTGTGTTCTCTATTTCTTGTTATTATTGAGTGGGCTAATTAGGTATTAATCCCATTCATCTGTTGGACCACATAATGGGTAGCTCATGTGCTTCCTATTCCTTTACATATAGAATCCTTTTATGTTTGCTTAGCACAAGGAAGAGTCTGCGTGATGGACGAGATACTAAGCTGTCTTTGGAACCAGGAAGACCTGGGGAGGCAAATCCAGCCTATGCTACAGACTGACCTGCAAGCCTCAGCAAATTGATGAACCTCTCAGAGCTTTAGGCACCTCTTTAGGGCTGTAAGTTGTGGGCACAGTGCCAACCTTCTCTGGTAAAAGAAATTTCTCCCTGAGAGTTCACCATACCAGTGAAGTCACAGGTCAAGTCAGCAAACATTGATTAAGTCCTAACTGTTCCAGGCACTGCGCTAAGTGCCAGGGTTGCGAAGAAAGGTGGAAATAGTCCCTCCCCTCAAGGGACTCACATTTCAGTGGAGAGGACAGCATGTGTATACAAGAGATACTCAGGATAGATAGGAAGCAGTCATAGAGGGAAAGGCATTAGGAGCTAGGTAGACAGGAAAGACTTGCAAAAGGGAGCCAGGGAAACAGAAGGATGGAAGTGACAAGAGAGGGTATTGCAGGCATGGGGGACATCCAGGAGAGAGCCACAGAGAGGAGAGGTTGTGTAGGAGAAACTGCAAGTGGGTCAGTGATGCTGGATTCTAGAGTTCATGGAGGGAAAAGTAAAGTGTGAATAGCCTGGAAAGGTAAGAAGGTGCCAGGTTGCAGAGAAGTTTAAATATTAGACAGAGGAGTTTCTGTTTGACCATTGACATAATAAGGAACCAAGGGAGTTTATTAATTCAGGGGAAGGGAAGAGGGAGTAAGAAGCGGGGAGGACCCAACACTTTAGAATAGATCATTTCAGCAGCTGAGTGGAAGATGGTTGGAGTGGGGAGAGAATTGAGGAAGGATGGCCAATTAGAAGGCTTTTGCAGTAGAGTCAGTGGAAGGTAATAAATTGGATTAGTGGCTCTATTGGTGGCAAGAAGGATGTGTACATGAAAGGTATTTTGAAGGTAGAAACAAAAAGATTTGGTTGAGTATTGGATATGTGAGATGAATGAGGTGAGGAGCTGAGCCCGTGAGCCTGGGACGGGGAGAATGATAGGCCCTCAGAAGTAACAGGGGAATTGAGGAAAGAAATAGGTTTGGGGTAGAAAGACAAGTTCTGTTGTGGACATGTTGATTTGGAGATGCCAATGGGACGTTGACTTTGAGAAGTCCAGTAAGCATTTGGTGATGCTGTAGCTCAGGAGAGAGACTAGCGCTGGATGTGTGTATAGATCTAGGACTGGATCAGTCAATCAATAAGTATTTATTAAGCATATCTATGCCAGGCACTGTGCTTAATGGTGTACTTACCTGCAGAGAACTGATGCCTATGGGAGCTCGTGAGATCAACAAGTAAGACAGTATAAAGTAAAAAGAGAAGAACTAGGACAGAGATTTGGGGGACATCCATGGTTGTGACAAGGAGGAAGAATGAGGAGGAACAGTCAGAGAAACAGGAGAACTAGAAGAGAGAAGAATCACAAAAAATCCAGACAGGAAAAAACTTCAAGAGGCTAGTGTTAGAGGAACTGTTCAATGATGCAGAGGTCAAGAAGGGATGAGCGCTGAGGGGGAGAAGCTTCTGATCTGGCAATTGAAGGATCATTAGTACTTTTGGAGAGAGCAATTTTAGCATGATAAGGTTGGAAGTCAGATTACAAAGGGCTTAGAGAAGAGTGAGAAGAAATGGAGTTGAGTCACTAAGGGTGAGAAAGATACTGGACAGGAGCTAGTGACAGGATCAACCGAGAGTCTGGGAATTCTAGAATATATGTGTAGTCCTCAAGGAAAGGGACTAGTAAGTTAAAGAAAGATTGATGAGAGTGAGGATAATAGTGGGGCCATTTGCTTGTTAATATGAGGGGTTTGGTGTTGGCTAGGGGAAGGGCCACTTCTTTCTCAGAGATTAGGCTGAAAGAAAGGAGGGGAGATATCTGAATTTAAAAGAGAAAGAAGTATGAAAGTGGCAAATGGCCTCAGGTTTTCTTGTTTTGTTTTGTTTTGAGTGATGTGGCCAAGTTCTCAGCTGGGAGGTTAGGGGCAGGGGGTGCCATAGAGAGCTGAGAAGAGAAGAGCAGGTCTGGAATGTCTGCTTTGGAATTAGTTATGGAATATAAGGTCACAAATTTGTAATGAACACAGTTGGTAAAGTTTTGTATGTGGACGTTGGGAACATTCTAGGGTTGGCTTTGGCAGGGGGAGTGATCAGTGAGAGAGCAGAGGACAAAAGTTTCAAGAGGACAGGATAGTGTTACGTTGAGTCGATTCACCATGGAGTCCGTAGGGTATGGAATAGTAGTAGTCTTTGTAGGAGTGATGACCCATGAAAGAAGTGAGGGGTGATGGGAATGGAGAGCACAATGAGGACAAAGAGCTAACTGTGGGCTGGGCACTATGCTAAATGCCAGGGGTACAAAGAAAGGTTGAAACAGCCCCTCTCCTCACGGGACTCCCTGTGTAACAAGGGAGACGTGGTTCAATAGGAACATACAAGAGGTATACAGAATAGATGGGAAGCAGTCACAGAGGAAAAGGCGTTAGCAATTAGGTAGACCAGGAAAGGCCTGCAAAAGGTAGGATTTGAGCTGTGTCTTGAAGGAAGCCAGGAAAACTGAGGGCTGGAAGTAAGATAATAGGGATTAGAAGGCCAAGGGAAAGATAAAATGATAAAAGATTATGATCAGATAAAAGAATTTCAGAATTGGTGAAAATGAGAATGGGACATTTGTGGGGGGTGACATGATTAAGGCTTGAATCTATATTATTTTTCTTTTAATGGAATACCTCTTCCAGTACACTGTATACAGTTTTTAGGATAGAGGTTATCTCACCCTGTAAGAAATAGATAATCTAATTGCCCAATCTTTTCTGTCCTTTCCAGACCAGGGCTAAGCAGTCCATGACACTGCTGCCCCTGAATGACAGCCGAAATGACAGCTAGCAACATTCTCCCACATCACCTTTTCTGTCTTCTCTTTTGCTTATGCCTTAGTCTTTCCAGAGCACCCAGGTATCTTCCTAGCCCATTTAGTGGGTGTTAAGGGTTCAAGATGAGCCTTGGCCCTGATTTAGATTTTTATAAAGCTGGCTAAATTTCCTGGGAATTGACTGAAAAGAGTTTGTGTTGTTCTAAGGTCTGTAGTGTCTATAAAGGTTCTAATGTCTATAATCCTCACGAGGTCTTAATCACAATTTCCAGTCATTTCTTTTCTCCTCCATAAGTTTACATTTGACTCATTAATAATATAAATTATACCGTTTGGATCATGACCTATTTTCAGTTTCAAGGGGCTGGGAATGAGGAGAAGCATGGGAAGCAGAGAGAGTGAGAATTTGAGGGATACTTTTAGAGAACAACCCAGTACCTCCATTTTCAGTCCTTAATAGCTGAAACCATAGAATTGAAAACGTTTGGAATATGGATGCAAGTAGCTTGTCTTTGCTTCTCCTGGAAGTTTCTTTTCACAGTTCTTTTCTTCCTTTAATTTTGTGGTAGTTTGCCCATTGTACTCACAAATGACTTCATCGTACGGTTTAGTTCCAAAAATGAGGACTGAATTTGGGGAATGAGGGTGGGTAAGCTTCAAACAAAATAAAATGCAAAGTAAAATAGAAACCAGTGACATTAAAAAAAAAGCCCGATTTGAACACAATAACATGGTTTTCCAACCCGGCATTCTGTTTCTGATTTATAGTATGGGTACTATCATAATTTAACTGTATTTTTTAAAGTTGGCATCATAGCATACAGTCGTCTGGGTAAAAAAAAAATGTACCAAAAAAGTAAAGTACTGCAGGGTTGAAGATGGTACTAAATCATAGAAGTCATTTCCAAAAGAGATTCTGTCATATATCTTCTCTATACATTTGGTATAACTACAGTTATCAGGAATCGGACCAATTAGTTCAAAATGAGTCCAGAATTGTTTAGCATTCTCAGTTCCCAGCATCCTCTTGTTAGGATGCCACCAGATACAGGAAACTTCTCTGCTGAAAAATGACCAATACTTAATTTTTACAAAATGGATTAGGAAAGCTTCCCAGTGAAAAATTTCAGAAATGGGGCAGTTGAATAGCATTGGGGATATGTCCAAAAGTCGTTTTATTTGGTGTTTAACATACATCTCAAGAGAAGAACAGTTTTAGGAAATAATCTCTGAGTTTAAAATACTTCCTTATCTAAAATTAAAATTTCCTTTGGCCATTTTGGGAGAAGTCATAGTTTGGAGTTTTTAAATCAATTACTTCCTTAAAAGACCTAAGTACTTGAAGTGGGAAATAAAAGGAAAGGGAAACTTTGGTAATTAGCATTTAGTTTTGAATAGGTCTTAAAGGTTGTGGTGTTTTGTGAGAATCCTTGCTTTTGACTTAAACCAGAATGGAAATTTCCTTAGGTGATGCTCTGATACTTGATCAGACTTGATCAGACCTTTAGATTCTGTTGCTGGTTCCAGAAGTGGCTGCATTTCATAGTATTTACTGATTCTTTGAAAGGCACACAGGGAGTACTTGACGTTATTAATTTAACATTTCTTAATCAGTAGGCTTGACTGCACTTTGAATTCCTGTGCCAAGAAAGTGGTGATCAGAGTTACTAAAATGGCTGTCCTTCTTGTAGTCATTATACTTCTGAAGAGAAATTCTTTTTAAGAGTTCCAAGTTTTGGAAAGGTACTTTTACTGAGAGTTTTAAAATGCCAAGGTGATGCTTAATGATACAAAAAAGTTCCCCCCTTGGTTGTCCTGTCCTATCAGAACAGCAGCATTGTGGGTATTTACAAAAAGACATTCTTAGCATTGTGGTTTCTTATACAAATTATGATTTTACCTTTTGTTTAAAAGTTATCTGGACTAACGTTTAGATCTGTAATCAAAGGTACATTCCTGTTTCTGGATTCATTTATTTTGGCAGCCTGTTTGTTAGAATTAGGGATAAGGTCTTTTCAAAGATGTATTAAGTCATTTTTGTGACCTCAGAACAGAAGATGAAAGTCGAGGTTTTAATAAAGCAAGCAGGAAGAATGACAAGTCATCCCGGAGCCTCTGGGCCCTCCTCTCTTTCCTGTGACCTTCCCTCTACCTCCCATACCAGTGACATAGCAAAAACTAGTAACCTCTTTGCCTTTCAGATACAAAATGCCATTCATCACATAAGTTCAAATAAGAACTCATTTGTCCTTACCTCACTTGGCATGTACTGTGTAAAGCAGCAGAGGTCTCGGACTCCATGAATTCATCAACCGGAATCCTGCTACGTTCATAGAAAGAGGCATCAGAAGACTGCTATGTGGTAGATACCGTTCTTGGTGGCAAAGATGGATGTTTTGAGATAGACATGTGCTTTCTAACCCCGATTATCTGAAACTACCCATGGATTTCCTGAGGGGAAAGTTGTTATTGCTTACCTACTGTAAGCAAGGCAGCACTGCCAATGTTGTGGTAAAACTCAGTATAGTGAACCTAGTGAGTCAGTTCATCTCTAAACTATACTCTGGTTTCCCTTGCCCTTGGTCTTATCACCAATTATAACCAGCCCTAGGATTGTCCCACTTGGCCTCCTTTGCTCCTCCTGTTCACATGCTGTGAGACAGAGCTAGAGAAAGTCATGAAATTATGCTAATTTGGTCTATGACTAGTTTGTTACCTAATCTTCAACTGGGTCCTTACTTCAATGAGGCAGCCCTCCTACTCTTCTCTAATTGGTTCTGTGTCCCACTTAGCGCAATGGCTATTGTAAATCCTCCCTCCTCAAGCTTCCCATAAAACTGACTCCCCCACAGTCTCAGCTTATATCTCTCTCTCAACCTCACCTTATACTTCACTGAAAAAATGGAGGGCCATTTGCCAGGGTTTCCTCCTCTCTTCTCATCATCTCACATCACTCAAATATCTTCTTCCTACTCGCTCCTCCTTTACTTCAGCCTGCGGAAAGGGTGTTCCTTCTCCTCCCCAAGCCTATTCACTCCTGAGTTCCCCAGATATTTGCCCCAAATATAATCCTAGCTGTCTATCATCATCAGTCTCTCCCTGCCTAGCTACCTACAGTCACACCAAGTCTCCTCTATCCTTTAAAAAACAAAGCCACTCCCTTGATCCTGCCATCCCTGCTGGCCATTGGCCAACTTCTCTCCTCCCTTTGTGTGGCTCAACTCCTTGCTGAAGCTATCTATACTGGGTGCCTCCTCTCCTCTTCCTCTCTTCCACATCCTCTGTGGTCTGGCTCCCAACTTCATTATTCAATTCTAACTTCATATTACTGATGATCTTTAATTGCCAAGTCTAACGGCCTCCTTCTTGAATTTTCTGCAGTATTTGAGACTGCTGATCGTGTTTTCTTTAATACTCTCTCCTCCAGATTTTCACAGCACTCTTTTCTTTCCATAGTGGTTCTTTCTATATGGTGACCTCTCTGAATCTGTCTCCATGTCCCTTGCACTGAGGCTCTGTCTTGTCTATATATACTGTCTCATTTGATCTCGTTAAGCTTCCTTGGATTGCTCTCTCTCTAGCGATGATTTCCAGATCTCTCTATGTAGCCTGAACTTTTCTTCTACTTTCTAGCTCTACTTCTCTACCACCTTTGTATCTTTAAAATTTGATGAGCCATAAGTATTTCCAACTCAGCATACCTCAGAAAAGAACTCATTATCTTTTCCCTCAAACCATCACCCTTCCATATTTCTCTATTGTTGAGGGCACCAACTTCTCAGTCATCCAGTCTAGAAACTTTAGTGTTACCCTCTGGAGGTCTATACCTCAAAGAGATCAGAGAAAGAGGAGCCGTACATACCAAGATATTTAGAGCCGCGCTTCTTTGTGGTGACAAAGACTTGAAAATTAGAGTGGCCGAACAAGTTGTGTTAGAGGATTGTTTTGGAATAGTATTGCAGGAAATGGTGAAAGGGATGGTTTCAGAAAAACCTGGGAAGACCTGTATGAGCTAACGCAAAGTGAAGTGAACAGAACCAGGAGGACAGTGCATGCAGAAACAGTGATATTCTGAAGATAATCAATTTTAAAAGACTTAGGAACCCAGATAAACACAGTGACCAAACCACAGCTTCATAGGACTCATGATAAAACGTGTAATCCACCTCCAATAGAGAACAGCTGTATTCAGAGTACAGATGGAAGGGTATTTTCTTCTCTTTTTCTTTCTTTTTTTTAAGACATAAACTAATGGCAGAATTCGTTTTGCATAATTCTACATATTTGTAATGGATTTTGGTTTTCTTGCTTCCTCAATAAGTGAGGAGGAAAGAGGGAGAGAATTTGGAACTGAAAATAAAATTAAACTGATTTTTTAAATTAAACTTGATCTCTTCACTCTCACCCCATAGGTTTATTTTATGATTTCTACAGTGCGTTCCATATATTATCTCACTTGATCTTCACAATAATCCTATAGCACAGGTGCTATTATTATCCTCATTTTACAGATGAGGAAACTGAGGCTGGGGTTAAGCGATTTATCTAGAATCACCCATCTAGTAAGTTTCTGAGCAATATTTAAACTTAGATCTTCCTGCATCCAAGGCCATTGCCATGTCCACTGTCACCAAGCTGCTTCAGTATCTCCCATCTAGGTCCCCTTCTTCTCTAGTTCGGGCACTCATCACCTCACACCTGTAGCCTTCCGACTGGTCTCCATTGCTCAGTATTCCTCACTGTAGTTCATCTCCCACACAGCTCCAAAGGGATTTTCTTAAGACACAAATTTTACCACATCACCTCCCTATTCAGTAAACTCTGATGCATCCCTGTTACTACCTCAAGGGTCAAATATAAAGTCCTTTGGATTTTAAAGTCTCCAGAACCTGGCCCCTTCCAAAATTTCTAGTAATGTCCCATTTTCCTCTGCTCTTTGTGCTGTATAATCCAGCAATAATCCCATGCTTTCTTTCCATTGCATTGACACTTGGTATCCCTATGCAGTTCTACTCTCCCCACTCACCTCCACCTCTCATGATTCCTTATGACTTAGCTCAAATGCTACCATCTTCAAGAGGCTGCACCTTGTTCCTCCAGCTACTAGAGCTTTGCCCTCCAAGACTATTAACCATCTAAAACATACTGACATATGTAGTTTGATGTTTTCCCCCCTTTAGAATAGACGCCATTTGAGAACAGGACTGTTCTGTCTTTCTTTGTGTCCTTGGTGCTTACCACATTGGCCAGTACGTAAGAGAGTGATTAAAAAATACTTGTTGACTAACAGTGGTATATAGCTATCTTTACCCTATCTCAGGGCTTAAGTTACTAAAAGTAATGAAAAGATTTAGTTGTAACATATTCTCACTAGTAGCAATCTTAGGCATCCCCTAAAGATGGGATTATATTGATTGTACGTTCAATACTACTCGTTATTCTAATAGGATATATGTCTTAGGGTCATGGGTATACTGATAAATATTTAACTACAGGCTCTCCAAAAACTCTAGGCATGCTTTTATATTTATTAATTAAAATATTGATTATAGATAATAAGTATCTATATAATTAATGATAATATTAATATTTTCTTCATCAGTATCTTAAGTCTAGAACAGTAACTCAAGCCCTGATTTATAATGTTTGCTGATTTGGAGGGCGTAAATGCTCAGCCTGAAGTTTTAACAGTCAGTTCTTGATCCCCCTACAAGCTCGCTCCAGCATAAACCTGATGAGGGTAGAATTTGGCATTACTAAGAAGAACATGAAGAACCCAAATATCATCTGGTTTGATAACACTGATGATGCCACAAGCCAAGGATTTTAGAACAAGGTTTTCCCAGACAAGTGAATTAATTACTTGAGTTTAACAAGGGGAACTGCATTCCCTACTTGAGCACGGATCTGATCTCTGCGACAGTGTTCCACTGTGTCTTAAATAATAGCGGAGCATTTCCAAGGGAGTTATTTTTGGCTTTAGTTCCATGTCTCAGCTATTTTCGTAATTGACAATTTACAGCATTATGTTGTAGCCCCTAAGCAACATTTTTTCTCAGCTGTTCATTTTGCAATCTACATTGTCTGTTCAAATTTGGGAAACAAAGGCCATTCCTGCCCGCATTCATCCAGCCACTACCAAAGGTTGAAAATCGGCTCAAAAACATGGAGTATTGTGCTAGATAAATTACTGCAGATGCCACTTCAAGACTGAGATAGTGGATGAAGTTTGGGGGAAGTGAACAAGTCTATGTGAAATGCCTAGCACGTGCCAGGCACCGTATTAAGTACTTTACTTATTTGATCATATTTACTCATTGGATCTTTTCAGCTGTCCTCTAAAGTAGGTTTTGTTTTACATTGGAGGACACTGAGACAAAGGAATTGCCCAGGGTCCTCCAAGGTCTTCCTGCCTCCAGTTGGAGCGCTCTGTCCACTGTACCAACCACTTGCCTTCTAGTTAGCCTTTGAAAATATGTTGTTAAGTTCTTGTAATATTTCTTTAAAATACATTTATATTGCCACAACTTCTCAACTTGTCCGAAATTCCTGTATTTGCTGGATTTGAGGAGGGAAGGAAGACTATTTAATCTTATCCTGTTTTTTGGAAGCTTTCTGAAAAGTTCTAGTACTACATTGTGTTGTTGTCTCTCTCATTAATTTGGGTTGAAAGAGTAGAAGTAACCGTAAAAGCTTCGTATGCTTATTTTTGCGCATTATGAAGATAAGAAGAATGTGTTCTTATTTTCTCTAAAGAATGTATACAGATATTTTGACATTTGGAGACAGAATATGTACAATTAAAATGTGTGTGTGTGACATGACTTGATTATTTGCCTGTCAGGGAAATGAGGTGTTGCATCTGAGTGAACTTTCCAGTTTATTAAACTTTACCACTTCAGATACAAAAGCTTTTGTTCTTAGATCTATTCTTGGTAGAAACCTTTCAAATACTTGCTTTAGCTTTCCCTATCTTCCTATGAATAATGGACGTAATTTATCCTTGTATAAAAGATTTTGGGGTCCTCATTATGAATATTAATTATTGTTTAGTAATAGGACAGCTTGGTGGCTCAGTGGATAGAGCACTAGGCCTGAAGTCAGGAAGACCTGAATACAGATATGGATTCGGAGACTTATTAGCTGTGTGACCCTGAGCAAGTCACGTAACCCTGTTTGAATCCGTTTCCTCATCTGTGAAATGAGCTACAAATGAAAATGGCAAACAGCTCTCATGTCCTAGTATGTGAGGGGTGATAGAAAAACTAAAAAGCGATCCAAGAGCTATGTAACTAAATTTTTGTTGTCATTTCAGTTGTGTCTGATTCTTCATGACCACATTTGATAATGCTGCTGCAGCGATTTTCCATTTCCTTCTCCAGTTCATTTTACAGATGAGGAAACTGAAGCAAAAAGGGTTCAATGATTACCCAGGGTCACGCAGCTAGTAAGTGTCTGAGACTAGATTTGAACTCAGGAAGGTAAGTCTTCCTGACTCCAGGCCTGGTGCTATGCCCACTCCATCACCTAGCTGCCTATACATATGGACATATACATGTATATGTACACACATGTATATATACATACACATGCACATATATGTGTGTACATACAAATGTGTATATATGTATATTTCCACCAATATTCTTCTACTTACCTGAAAATTTTCTGAATTTTTCAGTAGAGACATGGTTTAGCCTAATGAAAGATCATGGGAAAGCTCATTTAGAGCCAGTAGCACAAGTTCCTTCACTTGTGCATGTTCACAAGCATCATGGGAAGACACGTCTGTGGCAGTGTTTGGATGCTCTTAATTCTCCCGCTTTTCCAGGAAAAGCTGCCCCTTTTACTTACAGAGGAGTGCCAATATGTAGGGATTTTTTGGGTTTTTATTTTTGACTGATACCTTTTTTTATCACATTCATTTCCATATATCCTTCCCTTTTACTTACCCACCTAGCATTCCTTCGTAACAAAGATTTTAAAAGAGAACAAATTTAGAAAAACCAAAACATGGATAGTTTCTGAAATTAGAATCTAAGCTCCTTGAATCGGGGGCACTTTTAGCTTTTCTTCCCCCTTTTTTTATATATCCCCGACAGCTAACATATTACCTGAACATAAGTGCTAAATAAGTGGTGTTTGACTGAATGATGATGTATACGATATTCTATACGTGTAACCCTCCACGTTTGCAGCGAGGGAGAAGTTAAACTCAACTCGTCTGTCAGGACAAGCCTGGACGTTCAAGTTACAGAAAGCTGACTTGGACGTCTTCGGTCTTTCCATTTACATGGTGGTAGTCATTGTGTGTGTCGTTTTCACTAGTTTGCTTGACATCGTTCTGCATCCGTTCATATTGTGAGAAAGGAATCACTTCTCTCTTCTGTTTAATAACTAATTACTGAATTAGGACCAACATTTCCCTCCTTTTCTGCTTTCTCATCCAGAAACAAGTCAGTATGAGAAATCTCTCTTCACAGGTCACCCAGGCCAAGATCTAAAAAGGCGGTAAAAGAAATTCTGAGTTTGGGGTAATATAGGTCTGTTTCTGCTATTAGTGTTTGCTCAGACAGATCTAGGAAGATGGGGATCCTTCCTTTTGTCAGACAGATGATATGGAAATTGATATCTCTTTGACCAAAATTTGGATGATCTAAGTGTTGTACCCCAAGACTCTCATTTCAGCATAGCACACCTCCCACTGTGTTAACCAGTCACAGTTGGTTGGCACTCTTCAGGAACATCCATTCCTCCAAGGGCATATAAACCGTGAGCCTATCACCACCAATAGTCTTTGGTCTAAGGGAGATAGCCAAATGTCCATCCTTTTATTGATAACATGCTGGCCGTATTAACAAAATGATAGTTACCCAGAAGCTCTATATCTGGAACCTTTCTAATTGCCACAATATGAATCTTCCCATGTTTCTCTCATTCTCCATACTCAACATTTATGGTATAGTAATATAGTGATATATGTGTGTGTATAAATATATACACACATATATTTGTGTGTGAATATATATATAACATATGCATGTATATGTATATATATACACTGTGACATTCTTGTATCACAATTTTCAGTAGACACTTTGTTTCCACTTCTTTGCTGCCACCAAAAGTGCTGCAGTAAATATTTTCCATATATATGGGTCCTGTCCTTACATGTGGAAGCTTTCTGTAGATGTGGGATTCTTTGACCTTCTTGGTGTGTGAACCTAGTGGCGGTATTATTCTACCATGGCAACCAGATAGAATGTGGGTCTTGAAGTCAGGAAGATTGGAGCTCAAAATCTGACACTTCCTAGCTGTATGACCTTGTGGAAGTCACTTAGCCTCTCAGTGACTTAGTTTCCCTGTCTGTAAAATGTAAATAGTAGTGGCATTCAGCTCACAGAATTGTTGTGGTAATTAAGTGAGATAATGTGTATAAAGTGCTTTGTAAGCCTCGAAATGCTACATAAATTCCAGCCCTTCTTGGTGAGTTTTTTGAGTCAAAGGGTGTAGACAGTTAGCATAACTTGAAGCTGGTTTCCAGAGTGGTTGGCCCAGTTCACAATTTTACCATCCATGTAATCAGTGTGTTTCATGTAGCCTTTTCAATACCAACTGTTTCCATCTTTTGTCATCTTTGCCAATTTTCTTGATAGGAGGTGAAACCTCAGGCTTGTTTTACTTGTCAGCGTGCCATTTAAACACTGGAAATGTGTGTGTGTGTACATATACAGATGCATGCATACATACATACATACATTCACCTGCCTGATGAGATAGAGCATTACCATAAGAACCTTGGCTGTGTTTGTACATAGCTCAATATCTACTTCAAAAAACACAAAACACTTGAAGTTTCTTGGTATGAAGGGATGAAACCACATAAAGGCTTTATTCAAGATTATGCTTTGAAACTGAAAACAGTGCTTGTTTTTCATTCCATCTCCTCCAAGGTATAACTTTTAAAATTATATTATCTTCTATCCCACCTCCATTAAAGCATGAGGAGTTAAGGAGGCAGAATGTCTACAGCTTGGCTAATGGACGCCACCATTAATGCTACTAGTAATAGCAGGGACAACCTCCAATCAAGGTTCAGAGTGCGCTTTCTGCACATGTCTGAAATTCTCCTGCTACCCAGCTATGCCTCTGGGCTTCCTTCAAGATAGCTTAAATCTCACCTTATATAGGAAACCCCCCCACCCCCACCCCAACCACTTGGTGCCTTCTGCTTTGATTACCTTCTAGGGATTCCAGGTGTCCCTTGATGATATGCACACACACGTATAAACATATACACACCTACATATATGTGTGTATATATAATTAAGTGTATATAATGTATATAGGTATATATAATTATAAATTTATATGTAAACTTATATAATACATGTGTGTATATATAATTATTTCCATATAATTGGATTCCTTAGTAATCCTGTATATTTAAAAAACATTATTCTGAGGAATCCCCAGGCTTGACCAGATTGCCAAAAAAGGTCCATGACACTCACAAAGAAAGTTAAGAACCCCTAATCTTCCTGTGTCTAGTGTGATCCCAGTTATTTTCTTGTGTCTTCCCTATTAGGCTGTGAGTTCCTTCAGAGCAGGGACTGCTTGCCTATAGCAGAGTGCCTGGCACACAAAATACCTGTTAATCAGTGCTTATTGACTAATAGCCCTGTGAGATGAAAGTAACTCCGATTTACGAATGAGGGAGCTGGGTCTCTCTAAGACAAGAAGTTATTGTCTAAGGTGAAATTAGAATCCCCTCCAGATTCCAAAGGCCAGCCTGCTTTTTCCATAGTGCCGATAGTTTTCCATAGAAACTCATTAACTACCTTGTCATTTCAGTTCCAGATTGTGTCATGTGATAAAAGCTAGAAAAGATACAGCCCCTTTGGAGGGACAGGCAAGGACAACGGATTCATTGGCCGATGCTGCGGGCCCGCTTCCTTAGTGGTACGAGCCCTCTTCAAATTTTCCCATAGTCCTGTAGTGCTTCCTGGTCTCTTTGCCTAATGATACAGAATATAATCTAATCTCAGCCCATGCCCCACAGGGAGTGGGAAGCTCAGTAAAGCTGGATAGGAGAAGCATTGTTTCCTTCTTAAACATACAACTGTTTACAGACATTCTCTGGTATTAAACACAGCTCAAAGGTTATCTCTGTTTGCTACAGAAAAACTTTGATCAAATGTTTCTTGGGTTTCATCACAAGTGATTTCCAAGGCCTCCTTCCAGCCCTTCAGTTTATGGAACTACAAAGAACTATGTGCTTTTTTTTTCCATTAAGAAAATTTAAACAGAGGAATACTTGAATTGTGTCTATGGTAATCAAATGTGGTTCAAGTTTGGAGGCAGTACACCCTGTGCCCTAAACAAGTATGGATTATCATCTTCAGGAAGTTGTTCAATAACAAAGGGGATAAACCTTAGACCTTTTGGCATGTGTATTATTAAAGGAAAGATACCTGCTGTTATTTTTTTTAAAAAAAGATGTAGACGAAACCAGCCAATTGGATCTTTGATGAAAAGAGATTTTTTTTTGAGGAAACATTAAAGATAACAAAATAGTTTGTGTTTATGTTTGCGTGTGTGTTAAGCTTGGGTCTCCCTTCCAAAATGTAGTTGTTTTATTTTTTTTAAACATAATCACCAGCAAACACAAACATTTCAATATGCAAAGAACAAAAATGACAGCTACATGCGAACACATGACTTCTGTTATGTATAATCTAAATTATTAAATTAGCGAGGTAGTAACAAACCTATTTATGTACCTTTCTAGTCTTTCCTTTTTTTCTTTCTCACTATTTACTAATTCATTCCTCCAACAGAATCGCACACACGTATTTCTTCCCTCCCCCCCAACTACATTTAAACAAAATTAACTCAGACATTGGCCACTCCAGAAGATGTTTGTTCCATTCTAGTCCAGCACGTCTCTGCCAAGAGGCATGATCCTGAGGCCTGCTTTCCCCATCCATCTTCGAAAGTTATTATCGGTGGGGATTAGAGTTAGGAAGTCTTTTAAAATTGTTTTCCTTCTACATTATTGTGGTCATCGTGGAAATTGTTCTGGTTCTTCTCATTTCACTTTTCATTAGTTCATAGAAACCTTTCTCTGAAATATTTTTGGAAGAAAACTGCTCAAAGATTTGCTGAGTCTTTCCTGAATTCATCATTTGTACAGGGCAGTATCAGCTATGTTCATTTACTGCATTGGTCAGCCATTGTCCAGTTGATGGACACGTTTTTTTTGCCCCATTTCTTTACTTTCTCATTTTCTCTTGTTTTTCTCATTGGGAATTTTTAAAATTTGTCCCTTCTGTTAAAAGTCTATTTTCCCCCTTGTAGGATTATACTTGGTTTTGAAGAACGTTATTCTTGGTAGGTTTTTTGCTCTTTGGAATTATATCCTAAGTTTTCTTATCCTGTTTTTCACATGGTGCCCAGCATAAAGTAAGTTGTTAATAATTATATCTTATCATAATGGTGACGTAATTACCTGTGAACCTCCTTGTGGTTCCTTGGTAGTTGATCTCTTTCTTTCTAAGTGCTTACGGTATTTGGCCTGGCAACTCTGGAGTTTAGCTATGAAATTTTGGGGTGTGTTCAGGTTAAAGTTTCTTTCAGGAAGTGAATTGCAGATTCTTTCTATTTTACCTTTGCTTTACTATCCGAGTATTTCAAGACAGTTTTCTTATATGATTTCTGAAATATCATATCCCGGTGTTAGATCATTTTTTTGATTGTTTACTCAGGTTGGTTGCTTTTGATAGTAAAGACCATGCATATTCTAATTTTTTAACTTTTAAAAATATTTCTTGTTATATCATTGAACCATCGATTTCATTTTGTTCCGTTCCAGGTCTGTAGTACTTGGGTATCGGGCTTCCCATTCTCGGTTGTTTGTTCTCTCTTCCAAAGTGCTCTCATTTCGTTCTTTATCTCTTGTTTCATCTCTTTCTTTTTTTCTTTCATCCACTCTTGAAGTCCTTATGGATGGCTCATTTCATTTTTCCATGTTTATAATTACTGCTGAAGTATTCCCTTCTACTACTTTATCTTGAGATTCTGTTGACCCAGAGCATTTCTTCATTGTAGTTTGAGTTCTCTTGCTTGCTTCCTGAAGATGTAACTTGAGCCTCAGGTCTGGATTGTGACTTTGTGTTAAGGCCAGCTCCGTCCTCTTTTACAATCTTGGAGTGGGTGGGTAGGCCCAAGTCCAACCTCCCACTGCAGTCAGGCCCTCAGTGACATTACAGCAGAGCATGGCCTTGCTCTTGGTTGTGCCAGTACCACCGCCCTGCCACAGTGTTGGAGGAGGTGTTTGTTCCTTGGTCCTCTTTCACGTAATGTTGTTCTTGGTTGGAAAGTTGCCAGGAAAGGAACAAGGCATAGCATAACCTCTTTCTGCAGCTCTGACCTGGGCCCAGGAACAGGAAGAAGACCCCACCCACTGCCTTCCAGCCTGGCCTTTGGCGAGGAGCTGGCAGTATTCTCTGTGTGTTTCCTCTCCCACTGTTTCATAGATCCACAGGGAAATTGGGCTTGGTTAGAACCTTACATGTTCTCTGTGCCAGAAGTTAGCCTGGATACCATTTTGTAGTCCATAGATATGAAATAATTAGCAACTTTAAAGAACAAATGCAGACTGACCCAAATGTGCCTGAATAAGCATATTTGTTACAGGAAATTTGTTTTTTCTTTTCCTTTATTTTCCAGTGAGGTGGAGGTAGGAAGGAAAGGAAATAATTTCTGTTAATTTTTTTTTAATGGGGGTGTGTGTACAAATTTGAAATGTTTTATGACCTTTAAGAGGACATCACTGTATTATGTTTTTCTTTAACTGTCAGTGGTCAGTAAACATTTATTAAGCACCTACTGTGTACCAGTCACTTTGCTAAATGTTGGCAATAAGAAATAGAAAGACAATCCCTGGCCTCAAGCAGCTTCCAAACTAATAGAAATAGACAAAAACAAAGGAAAGCTGAAAAGGGATGAGTGTACTCAGCTGAAGGGCATACTGGGATTCAGTCTGAGGAGTGCATGGGCCCTCTGTAATGGAGGCTCTGGGAAGAGATCTTGGCTCCACCCTTCAGCCCTCCAATCCAGGGAGCAGAGGATCCTGACAGTCCCGAAGGTGATACAACCTCACAAGAAGGCACTTTTACTGGTAAAGAGATTTCCTGGTACGTGGTAGAGTCCAAGTCCAAGGAGAGCAGCTGGTGGGGATAATGGTTTTGTTTTGTTTTAATTTGATAAGACCTCTCATGAAGTGGGAGTAATAAAAACAAAATACATTAATGAAACTGAAAGTATAAGAATGAAAAAAATACTGCTTAGTGAAAACTATTTGTATGGTGCTTTAGAATATTCAGTACATTTTCAAATGCATGATCTCATGTGATCTTCACAGCAACCTCACTGATAGCAGCCTTTCAATAGCATCTCCCACAAGGACTCATTCAGACTCTGCTGGCAGACTGTAGAACCTCCCAAGGCAGCCTTCTCCAAATGGGCACAGCTCTCTCAGTATGGCATTTTTCTTAGACCTAGCCTAAACCTAACCTTTTGCAACAACTTCCCTCATTCTGCCTTCTGGAGCCAAGAAGAACAAATCAAATGATCCCTCTTCTATTTGAGAGCCCTTCAGATCCCTGAAACTAGCTATTATGGTCCCCTCCATCTCCTCTAATCCAGGGTGAACTCTTACAGTTCTTTTGTCCTGCACTCTGAGAGCACTGTAGTCACTTCCTTTAGACTTTCTGCAGTTGATCAGCTGCCTTCATAAAGACACACTCGCTAGAGGCAGATGCTTGCCCACTGTGTCCTAAAGAACCAGCCAACAGGAAAAACCCTTCATATCCCAGTGGAAGAGCCATCAAACATGTCAACCTTGGGTTGGTCCAGCACTGTATCCCTAGGATAGTTCCAAAGCAAACTTTGTTCAAATACTTTTACTTGGACCTAAGTAGAATCCTTTTTTTTCCTCACTAGTTCAGACTGGCCTGAGGAATCAGAAATGACTGTTCTACCCACTTCTTCCTAGAATTAAGATTCAGTCCTGGAAGATCTTGAGATTCTCATTTGATTTGCAAGTTTGTAGAGAAGTCCATACTTCTCACTTTTTCCACCAGAATATTCTACCAATCCCTTAACTATGTGATGAATAAAATAAACCCCAAGACTTACAGATTTTGATTCCATCTCTGACTGAACTAGATTTCTTCATATAGTCCTGATAAGATATAACTGGGTTTTTTGTATTTTTGGAGCCTATTGAAACCCCTGAGATCCCTAAGTTTCATTTGGCCCACATTTCCTCTACTCTACATGGATTGGGCTTGACGTCTCTTCCTGAATAGCTCCTTCTACATCATTCCTGTACTCCAGTTTCATTCAAGAAGGTATGATAGCACAGGGCAGGTTCCTTACTTGTAATTATCAAAGTTGAACAAAATTCAACTCAAAAACATGTCATTTGTAAGGACCATCAGAGAACTACATCCATGAATTTGCTCTTGAATGAAGATGATAGTGGCCCTAATGAGGAGGTATAAGCCAGGGAAAGCTGGGTGTGTGGTCAAGAATGAGCTCTTCAGACGTCCCTTCCTCTTATTGCTATGGCCTCAATCCCATGGCACCCAAGGTCCCACCCACCGTCCTAGATGTGGCTATCTACTGTTACCCTGCTCTCCTCATTTCTCTCCCCGAAGAGTTTTGTTTTAGGCCTTTGAGCCTCCCCCTTCTGAGTTAAAATGCATCGCTATAAAAGATACAGTGCGTTATGTCTGTCATCTTTGGTAAAACTCCCCCCTACATGTCACAGATGCTGTTTGGGATGGAGACATAAGATAGAGGATATTTATGATCTGCTTTTTCTCTTTAATTAAAAGCAAAAGTTACATAACTGTAAATGATCAGTATAAATGATAATGCAAGTCAGGTTTTAGAGTTTGGAAAGGCCTTAGTTCCTACCCCTATCTGATAATAAGTGAAAAGCCAGATACAAACTTGAGTAGAGGATCTCTTCATTTGTCTGGAATCTAGGTGTCTTATTTGAAGTGGTATGATTCAGTACGGCTTTAATCATCACCTTTTAAAAATATACTCTGTGTGTTTGTGTGAATGTGTGTATGCACTTATGGTTAGGAGGAAGATTGCTTCAAGTACTTATGTAAATGGATTTTATGGAGATTTCTTTCATTTCCATTGGTGGGGAAGTACACAATGTACTTCAAAAAAACTGTTGTCATCCATTTAGACCTTCCCGCCACCAAAACCTGTAATGCTTTAAGACAGTTTTGTGAGTGGCTTTGCCCCCCAAAACTTTCACTATCTTGTGGCCAACTTTCCGTGGATGAGTTTTCTGAACTTAACTAGTGAGAACCAACATAAAGTGTGATGATCATGGATTCTGGAATAGTCAGTGTGGAGGTTCAGGTCTCAGGTCAGGTGGGGAGAGTGGTAATCCTGGTAGAGAGGAGCAGATTTCTGATTAAAGGTAGATCTAGGTGGATGACTGGAAAAGCTATGAAACTGAAACACAGTCTGGTGTCCAGGCCCAGCAATAGATAAAGGGGCTAATGTGGGCACACCTGATCTGCTGGGTTGGGCCCAAGATTGAGAACTCCAAAAATGAATGGAGTAACTTTCTCATGGACTGAGGTCCTGGATCCTAGAAGACCTATGGGGGAGTTCAGGCCTTAGTTTCATTATGGAAAATGCTTAATCAGGGAGAAGCGGGGAACAGAATCAGGTAGATAGTGAGATAGCCTGGAACAGATGTGAAACTGAAGCACCAAGTCACCTAGCTTTACTGTGCCTCAGTTATCCAGACATAAAATAGAAAACACGCGGAAAAGTCAGTAATATTATTTACTACAGATCAGAATTTCATGTAAGGCAACTCTTTCTTGGACTTGATACAAGGAAATTTAGTCACTAAAGTACCAAAAGCACATCATGATTTGGCAGTTCTAAAGCAATCACATGGAACAGACCCCCCAGATAGTGCTATGGTGAGACGCCAGTGAACTATCAGATTGCCTCCCAGAGGGCAAGAGAATTATTGACTGTTGTATAATTAAAGCAAAGGTTTTGTAAATAGGACTTTTCTTTTAAATAAATAACAAGGAGTAATACCATGAGTCTTTTCCTTTGGGTTAGACTTCAGACTTAAACAACATGAAGGGAACAAAATTTTATGCCATCCAGTAAATTTAGGTTATAGTACAAAAATATTGAGGTGAATGCAAGAACCGAATCCTTACATCAAAGTATGGGACACCCCACATTTCATTCTCTCTGGGTTAAAGTCAAGTCCCCAAATCCTTTTCTATCCTGTGACTTAGAGCATCATAGGAAAAGTCCATTGTCCATGCCCTTGGCTACTGAAGATTGTATGGGCGGTGGTGGTTTGGAGTGGAGGTGGGGCCAAAGGAGGGATCTGAAGAAGCTTCTGCCCCCTTTAAACCAATGGAAACATCTGTTCTTGTGCACCGAGGAGAGAATCAAGGAGAATGTGATCTTGCAGGGAATGTATTCCAGATGACAAATGGAAAGCTGTGTAGGTCTTACCCCAGTTTGCAATATAAAACATATACAAACCTGACATGTCTTATAAAAGTCACTCATTTGCACCCCTTCCTTTTGGTTCTTTTATCTGTTACCTTATGATTAAATTCGTTGCTTAAAGGGGTGGGGTCGTTAATGGGGTTGAGGAGAGGGGGACTCACTATCACTTTCGGACCATTGTTTCTGCTTCCTTCTGGATGATGTCACTTGTCTTATCCATTTCATGCTTATTTACTGTCTGAATCCACATCCATCTATGTGCCCTTGGATCCGAAGTGTGGTTTATATATTTTTGTGTTGTTAATATTTTTAATTGGTGTTTTTAAAGTACATGTACTTTGTGTTTTTGGCAGGCCAACAAAGTTAAGCATGAAAAGGGCAGCTTTTTTAAAAGTAACCATATAAGGTGAAAATTCCCTTTGTGTATGTGTATGTGTGTGCGTATGTGTGTAAATGTCAGGTTTTATCAGCCGTGATATTCATTAATATTTATTGTAACAGTTTACAATGCAGACCCTTGATTCCCTCAGGAATATGAATAATCCAGATGACGTAACTTTGGAAAATGTAATAAATCTATAGTTGAAACCAGTTTTAGTGGGAAGTTTCTTGAAGGTTGTAAAGCTAAATTGCCCCACCAGGATGAAGGAAGCAGTGCCCGGAGCTCTAGGTAACCATCCCGTGCCTCATGTGTCCCATTTTCTTTGTCGGAATGTCATGTTTTGGATTTTATCTGGGATTTTGCTTTGTTGTCGATGTTTTGTGGTCTCCTCCTCCCTAGTTTTCACTACATATACAGGCTCTTCGTGGTATTAAACACACAGACTGTTATTTACTTTTTCCTTTATTTGTGATTGTTTTTATGTGTTATACCATGGTATCCCGAAGTCATCAGATGTCGGCTTTACATAGATGTTTCACATGCTGAAATCGCATAGAATAGCATCAGTGACCCCAGGCTTGGAATCAGGGGATCTAGCTTCACCTCCAGTACTAATGAGACCTAGAACCTTGGTTAAATGACTTTGGGAGACCTTAGTTTCTTCATTTATAAAATGACTGATTCAGAGTAGGTGGTCTGTAAGTGCTAATGTTCTCAGATTCTGTGAGTTGGAAGAAACTCTGGAGGTTATCTGGTCCAGTCATCTATCAGGTGCAGCCATATCTTCTATAAACATCCCTGACAGGTGACCACCGAGCTTTTGCTTGAACAGGACTAACTCACCATGATAGAGGACTCATTATTAGGCGACCACATTTCATTTTGAGAGAACTCAAGAAGTTTTCTTATATTGTTTTGAAACGAGCTTCCCTAGTCATCCGGAGTCTTCCAGTAGTTCACAGATTAAGTATAATCGTAGTCACTCTTCCAGATGACGTTCCCTTCCACTTTTTTCCCATTGTTTTGTCTGTTCTGTGTTCAGTATCCAGAATTCCTTCTACTAGCCTCGTATGGCATAGTTTCCAGAACCTTCACTATCCTGGTTGTCCCAGCTCTTGTGCTTCAGTTTGTCAATGCCCATACGAAAATGTTGCCATTCATATCAGATATAATTTAATCAGTGTCAAATATACTGGGACTATTACACACTTTACTCCAATCTCTATGTTTCTGTTTTAAAAAAGTCTAAAACTTTTAGCTGACGTAGCACAGTTGGTTCATTGAGCTTACGGTCCTCAAAAACCACCAGATTTTTTTTTAAGGCCTGCTTTTAAGCCAGGTCATTTGAGTCCCATATGTATATAGTTGCTATTTTAGCTAAAGTTAGACTTGAGATTTATCTCTATCAGAACTTCTTGGTAGCTAGATCCTTCCATCATGTTAAGATCTTTTACAACCCTATTTCTGCTCATGTGAATCAAGTCAACCCTGGCTTTATGTGAACAAGAGAGCGGACACATCTTCTTTGTTGTTGTGTGGGCCAACTCCATGATACTATTTAGGATTTTCTTGGCAGAGATACTGAAATGTCTGCCATTTCCTTCTGCTCATTTTATCGATGAGGAAACTGAGGCAAACAGGGTCAAGGGATTGACCAGAGTCCCACAGCGAGTAAGTATCTGAGGCCAGATTTGAACTCAGCAAGGTGAGTCTCCCTGTCTCCAGGCCCAGCACTGTATCCCTTGCTCTACCTAGCCACCATGGATGGTTTGGCGACCCCCATTTCTATTTTGAGTTTGATATCAGTGCTTTAGATGAGACTGCCTCTTCTGAGCAAGATGGTGATGTGCTGTGCAGTGGTTAGTACGAACCGGGTCAAGAATGATGTTTTCCTCCACTCTTTATTCTTCTTTCCCTTTTTCCTCCTTGTCATCCTCAGTTGTTTGATGTTTTGTTTTCAACCTATGGCTAAAATCCTTTTGTATTACTTGTGATTTCCCCCCAGTTATGTAAAATTTTAAGGTTTGGAAATAAGTATTCCTCAGTTTAGCAGGTTTTTACTTCCCCATCAAGGATTGCTATTGTACAGGGCCCCATCAAAATAGTTTGGAGACTTAGTCAGACCTGTTCTAATAAATGTAATATGTTGGATTTGAAAAACCATTCAGAGAGCAGAGTCTTTGTGAAGTTATATGGGCCACCTGTACAAGACGTAACTCTGAGGAGAATGAACTCAATGGACCGTGCTGTACTTGGAAGAAATAGCTTTTTTTCTCCCTTTTTCTTTTTTTCTTCCTTCCTTTTTTTTCTTTGCTGTAACTGAATTAAATCAGGCTGGCAGTGCTCTGAGCAGCCTTTATTGAGAGCCCTGGATGGGAGATAATTGGAGCCTGCCTGTCTGAGCCGCTGTGGCATCCATCTGCAGTGCAGGTGGGTATTGCCCGAGAGTCTAGGTGACCACTCCATGCCTAGTCCGTTCCTTTTCTGACTGGGATGGGGGTGAGAATTGTTTAAGTCCTTAGGGAAAAAACAAAGCTCCCACCTCTTTCTAAATCATGAAGAAAGCGTTTTAGAAAGACTTGGATTGAAACTAGCAGTGGATACAAGTACAGGACTTTTTGCTCTTGAAATTGCCTCTGAATTTGAGCAAGTCAGCTGCCCTCTTTGCTTCGACTTCTCCTCCTGTAAAATAATATTCCCTCTGGCATTTATACTTACCTCATAAGGTTATCTAGAGGATAATGGTAGTAATAATGCCTTGTATGTTAACATCATTCCCTTCTCCGTAGAACTCAAAGCACTTTATAAACACAGAGCCGGAACCTGCTCATAGGAAGACTGCTAAGGTGCATTTTACCAAACTGAGAAGGATAATAATTGGGCCAGCCAATCCAGTGTCCTGAAAGTTTTCCTTCACTTTACAGCCATATCATCTTTCCTTGCTGCTGGGTACCAAGAAACTCTGAATTGAGCTGCAAGGGATGCTAGAAGTGGAGGAATATGGCCATTCTGTATATCTGGACTAAGAGATTGCTGGGCGTGGGCAGGACAGCCCACAGTGAGGACTGGAACTTAAGCATTAGTAGAAACTCCTTATTCCTAGGCAAAGGCTCAGAGGAGGTAATGTAGAGAAAACATTTTACAAATTGTAAAGTCCTGTGTGAATCTTACCCTTCCATAGGCTGCAGGACATTTGGGAAACTCCCAAGTGAACAATCCAGGGTTACATCATTTGGAGACTGATATTTCCTGCTGGAGTTTGCTGTGTAAAGAGTTTGGGAATATTCTGAGCATGTGTTGTATAGAGAAAGGGAAGAATCGACACCCAGAATTTAGCACTATTTGGCCTGACCCAGAGTACCTTTCTTAGCTGGTGACCTTTATGCTAAGGAGGGACAGACAACAGCTTTTTGGGTTTTTTTTTCCTGGGGCTATGTGTAGGTATTTCCAATACAAAGACACCAAGAGAATCCTCAGCTTTTTCCAAGATCATATGTTGAATTACTAACAGATTCCAGGAAAATAAGTCTCTTGGTTCTGACTCACATTGTGGTGTAATTGAGGTGTCTTCCTAGCAGCTAAAACCTCTTATATGTTAACCCTATTCCACCTTCACCCCGCCCCCCAAAACCATAAATCTCTAAGTCATGGCTCCAAAGATCGTTTGTCATCCAATAGTCGATTCTAGCTCAGTAGTACTAGCCAAATACTGCCACTTCCATTAACTTTGCCATTATGGAAGCTTCCTGTAGGTTTTCACTGCTTGGACAATTAGGTGGCACAGTAGGTAGAGTGCCTAGCCTAGAGTCAGGAAGACCTGAATTCAGATCTGGCCTCAGATCTAACAAGCTCTGTGATCCAGGACAAGTCACTTGACCTTGTTTGCCCCAGTTTCCCCTTCTGTAAAATGAACTAGAGAAGGAGATGGCAAACCACTCTAGTATCTAGGCAAAGAAAACCCCAGATGGGGTCGCAGAATTGGACATGGCTGAAAAACGACTGAACAACAATAAAGATGCAGGGAAAGAATCATGGCAGTGGTGCCACCTTCCTTGGGTCTCTGCAGGTGAAATCCCTTCATCTTTGAATAGTCTGAACCACCCCTTCCTCCTCCCAACTGAAAGGTTTCAGGTAAGAGTAGCAAACTTCTCATCACTTAAAGAAAAAGGCTAGCCCTAAGCCAGATCATCATAAGACAGATGATGCTACAATGGAAAAACTTCTGGACTTAGAGTCAAATGTGATGGATTCATATTCCAGTTCTGCCACCACAGAAGGGAAAACTGACCTTGTTCACAAATTTGAAAAGACATTTCCCTTTGAAGTAAACATATGTGAACCCAGAGTGGCCCATTCAGCCTGGCCATTGGTAGAGGCATTAAAAAGTTGTTAGGTTCCAGGGATTTGCATGTGGAAAATGAATGCTGCAGAGAGATTACCAGATTATAAATTCATCAGGGGACTCTGCTGATATCATAAAACGTGAGGGACTGGTGTCATAAGACAGCATCGGAAACCTCCCTCCTGGTCTGATTTAGACCTGGGGAACCTATTCCATACCTACCCATTAGTTATTACAGTCATAACACAACAATGACAGTCTTTTTTTCTGTTCCTACTGCTGGGCGCAGCTGCGCCCAGTCATTCTTTCCAGTGTAAATAATGGTTCATGTTTCCACAGGCTGTCGCGAGATCTTTCTGTGCTTATGAAATGAACCCATGTCAGCACCCTCGTTTGGAAAGATTTAACGTATGGATGAATCTAGAGAACAACATAGGAAGGCCAGATATTTTTTTCCCCTCTCCCTCGATACATCTTGTGCCATGTGAGCATTTAGATTGGCTTGGGTGGTACTGATTTGTACCATAATGAATGTGGGGTAGAAAAATTATGTCATTTATATCAACCTGATTTAAGCATTTCTGGTTGGCCTTTTTTCTTTTACGTTTTATGTAAAGAGTAAATGTCCTTTTCACATTTTACAAGTCAAGAATGATTTAGCCAGGCATCTCTTGTGACCCTAATGCCCTTTGTATGAAGAACTAGGGCTTTATAAAGCTTGAAGTTAAAGAGATGAGGCAAACGTCACTAATCGTTTCCTTGTTCCACTCCCAAAGTAAGATAAAGAATTGTGGGAGTTTAGGGTAGAAAGTTAATGAATAATAATAGACCATTTATCACTTTAACATATGCAAAGCACATGAAAGTCCAATAAAAAAAATACCCAAAGTTGTCATCTCCATGCAAAGATTACCCAGAGGAGGTGGACGACTGAGACTCAAAGGAAAATGAAACTGATACAATGGTTCAGGTAGATTGAGAAAAGCCTTGGAATGGAGTCAGTCCTGCCTCTCGCATTTATTATTGACCGTGTGACCTTCAATAAGTTACAGTTATTTCCTTTGGATCCATTCTCCTCATCTGTAAAATGTGGCAGTTGCACTAGATTCTGATTCTGCATCTGAGCAGCCAGAGGAGACAAAGTGCCTGAGTATCTACTTCCCAGGGTGGTTGTGAGGATCGATTGGGATAACATTTCTAAAGCACAAGGGCCTGTCACGAGTAAGTAGTTAATATAGCTTTGTTGCCTCTACTGCCACCCCTTTCATTTGATCCTCACAATAATCCTGTATCAGTAGGTTGCATTCCCATTTTAGAGGTGAAAGCACTACAGCTGAGAGGTTAGTTTTCCATGGGCACAAATGGTAGAGATAAAGGTTTGAATTCAGATCGCTCGATTCCCAGTCCAGTGATGTTTCTGCTGGATCATCTTGCCTGTCATGTGCACAATCAGTTAGCGTCAAGCCATTCAGTATTGTCAAATTAAAAATATCTCTTACTGTGAGGCTGACCCAGGAATCGAAGCTGTGTTTCTGGTGCAGTAGTTCTCAAACGTTTACCGGCCTTTGGACACTTCAGAAGGGCGACCACTCCACCAGCTCCCAATGGTAACTTTGAAAAAAATACAAGAGAAGAGCGGAGCTGAAACGTGGGTCGTAGGATCAGAGACCAAGAACGCAAAGAGAGCTAATTCACAGTGAGGCAATATCTAGTTTTTATTAAATGTCCTAAGCAAATTATTGATCATGTTAAAAACAAATATATATTGTCTAATAGAAAAAAAGTAATGCTATGAATCCGACTCCTGGTGTTGTGCTTTGAGAACTATCGTTTTCTTGTTCTGGTAGATAACAATCTATTCAATTGGCCTAGAGGGCGGCACCCATGTCTTTTCTATCCTTCCATTTTTTAACTTGTAGAATAATGAGAATGAAATTTTCCTTTTGAAATTCAGTGTGAGGTTTAATGAGTTAAATGTGAATCTCACATTCTTGAGAGTCTCAACGGAAGCACCCAAACACACAGTCGCTGCAGTCATTGCTGCGAGCAGCAAGCTTGCCCTTGTCTTCTAAGCCAGCCTAAGACATGGGCCCACTCTCTCCCCACCCCTCTCAGTCAGGGCTTCCACTCTGCAGTTCGAAGTTACAGAAGCTGTGATTATTTTGTAAAAGATTATTAAATTAGAGAGGTGATCCAGTGACTTTCCAGGGAGACATTTTGATGGTCATAAAGCTTTATTTTTAAATTTCTAATAAGGAAAAAATATAAAAATTTTATGGCTGTTGGCTATGTAAGCAGTCATTCTAAATAAGATGACTGAGAATTTTACTATTGACCTCTTTCCCCCTTCATTAAGTGGCAGTTTCAAAAAAGTCACGACATTGAGCCCAAGATGGATTTTAAGTATTTTATTTCTTCAGAGTGCCTGGTGGGTTTATTTTTGCAAAACTTTGTAGAGTTAAAAGCCCAGAGATCCACACAACTTCGGAGTCCCCTCCAGCTGTTGTCACACGTTGCCTCTCCAGTTCCAGATGACTTCATTCTTACATTAGCTTAATAGTAATATGTTTTAGACCTTAGGGGGAAAAAAGAATCAAAAAGGGTGCTTTCCTAGAAAAGCATACTTTTCATAGAAACCCTGAAAATATTGCATCTCAGGGTTGTTTTTTTTTTTAAATAAGATGTGTATTAATTGGGATTTGCTGGCCAAAAAATTAAATGTACCAAAATAGAAATAGAAATATTGTATCCTCTCAAAACATCTGTTCCTTATTTTGACAAATGAGTCATAAATTGATTCCACTTTCTGTGCATTTAAATAAAGGATTGCTCATTCATGATTTGATTCTGTAAAATTAGCTATTTCATTAAACAGAAAATAGGAAGATGTTGAATGAAGTGTTTGTTTTTCTTTATAAAAGTGTATTCATTCTCTGTATTTGTTGAGTCAATCCATAAGGCCAATGGTACCAGGCTTTGTTTCCACCCTAGGGTTAAAGTCTTTTTTTTTTTCTAAGCAACTCAAGAATGTGTCCCGTAAGAATAATGAGAAGCTGTAGGTTTTTTCCATTTCCTCTGTGGGGTTCCTCATAGAAATCATTTTCTGCCTCTTGTCTCCCTTCTGGCTCTAATGCTTCTCTGATTCTTCACCATGTGGGACACATTGGAGAATCTCGTATCATGTTATATAGAGTTCTGCGAGGTGACATCTTAGCTGCTTTCTCAAACAGAGATTCTGCACTCTGATTCCAAGTGAGGAACATGCCAAGGTGATTCAAGAAAGGCTGGTTGCTGCTGTGTTCAGTTTTGTCTGACCCTGTGACCCCATTTGAGATTTTCTCGGCAGAGATACTGGAGGGGTTGGCCATTTCTATCTCCAGCTCATTTTGTAGATGAGGAAACTGAGGCAAACAAGGTTAAATGACTTGCCCAGGGTCACACAGTTAATACATGTCTGAGGTCAGATTTGAATTCAGGAAGAGGAATCTTCAGGCACGATGCTCTCTGTTCATTGCAGCACCTGGATGCTGGTGGTTTAATAGTAAAGTAAGAATGCTGACCTAGGCTCCAGAAAGTAGAGGGGCCCTGGGTGGTATCAGGGGGAAGTGGAACATCCCTTAGAGGGAAGGAATGAGAAGACTGAACCGTTAACCCAGACCTTGTGAGCTGAGGACTATCTACTCTGATAAAGAAAGGAAAGTGACTCAGCATTAGTAGTTGCCGGTACTTTCTCTTGCATTTCAAAAAAACCTTCCCTTCCTGTCATGCCCATGAAAGTCAACAGTGCCATCCTCATACTTTTGTCTCTTTTTACCCTTATTCCACTGGATGATTTTCTTCCTAGGCCAGTGATGACTCTCCCATCTATTAGAGTATTAATTAGTGGTACTGTAGAAACATGCTTGTGAGCCCTCGCTTATACTCCCCCACGTAGATAACATGGTACCTCTTCTTTCTCTTACGCTGTGGTTAATTGGCTAATGGGACTTAGCACAGTGCTTGACACACAGCAGGGGCTTAAGAAATGATTTGTGATTGATGGATGCTGTGACATTTACAAAAGAGAGGCTTCGTCTCCATCCCTAGGTGAATGCAATCGTAGTTGTTTTATTAAAAGCTAAAGATAAGACTCTTTGCTTCCTTATTTCTTAGCACCTCAGAGTCTCTAGCATAGTTATTGAAAAAAGGATAAAACCAAACAGAACCCCTTGGAAATATATTTCTCTCCTGTTGTACTGTTATATATACATGTGCATATATACATACACATTATCTCTTGTAATTTGGGCCAATCAGTAAGTATTTGTTAAGCCTATACGATGTGCCAGGCACCTTGTTAAACTGAGCATACGGAAAGAGGTAAAAGACAAGTCTTCCGCCTTCAGAAAACTTACCATCTAATGGGGGAAAAACCATGCAAACAAATCGATACAAAGCAAGCTAATGCAGGATAGATAGGAAATCCTTGTCAGAGCAAAGGCACTGGAATTACTGGAGGTTGGGGAGGGCCTCTTTTAATAAACACGACCCAAATTTTAAGTTGATTGGAATGGATCCTGCTTAGTCTGAAGGGGTTTTATATCTATGACCTGAAGGCAGGTGTGTGCTGAAGCCAGCTCCAACCAGAGCCAGTTGTCCAGTTGTCAGTACTGGCGTTTCTATCTCCGAAAGCAGCGAATGCTACAAATTGTGACTGGATTTATTGCTTCCTCGATTGTCTAGACTGAGAAAAAGATGGCGACAATTCAGATGAATCTTAAAAGTGTATCATGAGTACTTCTTTTTCCCCGAGAGCCTATTATTAAACATTTGCCTGCATACCACTTCCTATAGGTAGTAGAGAATACCTCTCTTCTCTTTTTTTTTAATCTCCCATACACATGCTCCAAAAAAAAAAAAAGAAAGAAAGAAAGAAAGAAAAGAAATTCAGAAGGATACATGATGAAATGACTACCCAGAAAATGGATATACCATGTAATGGGCTACCATTGTAACTCCCATGAAAACTAAGACAGTAACAAAAATCAGCAACTTAGTTTCCAGGAATTACCAAAAACTTTTTATTTTACTTAATGATACACAATTGACTGTTTTATAGTTTTCCTAATCTTGTCCATTTTGCCTCCAGCTGAGCAGGGCATTCTTGACTATTCACCACATGACTTTGGCTTCCTCATAAACTAAACAACTGAGGCACCCACAGCCAATTGAACATGGCATTTATTTTTCCTGTTCCTACATCCTTTGCCATTTTGCTAATGAGCTGGAAAATGGCCAATATCCAGGCAGCTGGAAGGAGAAGCAGCCCAGGTGTAAGAAGGTAAAAGCATTCTCCTGCTGGCTTAAAAGCACTTTATTTTCCTCAGTAATTCACTGCAGAGAAACTAAAATCAGTTTTATATCATCCCTTGCAAACTGGGAATGTGATTTATGTCATTATTTAAGTCATTTTAACAGTATCACAACAGGATTTCTTTCCTTCCTTCTTTCCTCCCTCCCTCCATCCCTCTCTCCTTTCTTTCTTTCTTCCTTTCTTTCTTCCTTCCTTCATTCCTTTCTTTCTTTCTTTCTTTCTTTCTTTCTTTCTTTCTTTCTTTCTTTCTTTCTTTCTTTCTTTCTTTCTTTCTTTCTTTCTTTCTTTCTTTCTTTCTTCCTTCCTTCCTTCCTTCCTTCCTCCCTTCCTTCCCTTCCTTCCTTCCTTCCCTTCCTTCCTTCCTTCCCTTCCTTCCCTTCCTTCCTTCCTTCCTTCCCTTCCTTCCTTCCTCCCTTCCTTCCCTTCCTTCCTTCCCTTCCTTCCTTCCCTTCCTTCCTTCCTTCCCTTCCTTCCTTCCCTTCCTTCCTTCCTTCCTCCTTTCTTTCTTTCTTTCTTTCTTTCTTTCTTTCTTTCTTTCTTTCTTTCTTTCTTTCTTTCTTTCTTTCTTTCTTTCTTTCTTCCTTCCTCCTTCCTTCCTTCCTTCCTTCCTTCCTTCCTTCCTTCCTTCCTTCCTTCCTTCCTTCCTTCCTCCCTCCCTCCCTCCCTCCTTCCTCCTTCCTTCCTTCCTTCCTTCCTTCCTTCCTTCCTTCCTTCCTTCCTTCCTTCCTTCCTTCCTTCCTTCCTTTCTTTCTCTTTCTTTCTTTCTTTCTTTCTTTCTTTCTTTCTTTCTTTCTTTCTTTCTTTCTTTCATTTGTCTGTCTGTCTTTCTTTCCTTCTTCCTAGGAGGGTTTATTTGGGATTTTACCTCTACAATGCTAAAGCTGCATTTCCTTGCTGTATGAAATCCATTTACAATTCCTGATCTCAGCATAAAAACCCTGTATAACACACATAGCAGTATTTCAAACCAAATCTGAACTCCACAGTGTGTGTGTGTGTGTAAAGACCAAAGTGAACAGTACTGTCATTCATGATTCCAGAGAGATTCACCTTCTAGAAAAGCAGTGAAACTAAGTTATGGAGCTGGAACAAGAGGCTGAGATAAAGGTGGTAGATATTAGATTCCTGTACCAGAATGTTTTCTTTCCTGTGTTTCATGGTTAAAGGCTGCCTGGGCAGCTAGTTTGAAAATACCGGCGACGAACATCTGTCATTCCGGCTGTCCCAGAGGTTGGGGCTGCCAGATCTCTTGAGCTACAGTGAACTAAGACCTAGGGGCATCAGCTCAAGTGGGAATGGAAACCACTAAACTGTATGGCAGGCCTCGTGTTCACTAGTTTATTGTATTTTTTATTTCTTTTGCCATTTAAATTTTATTTTGGTTCAGTGATGTGGGTCATGTATTTGACACTTCTGAGCTAAGCCAATAGGATGTGCTTGATAAGCCACCTAGAAGGGGAGCTGGGACTGGGTAGCCTAAGGAGGGGAAGGAAGGAGGAAAGAAGGGAGGAAGGGAAGGAAGGAGAGAGGGAGGGAGTGAAGAAAGAGATAGAAAGGAAGGATGAAGAAAGACACATGCATGTCATAGGGTCAATATGGGCATCAGCCAAAAGGATATAAATAATCCAGCATAAATCAATCGCCACTGATAGGAAAAACAATTCCAAATATATGTCTGGTTCCTAGCGATTCAACAGCTCTTGATTGCCAAGAAGACAATAAAGAATTGCACTTTTTTTAATGGGTCGAGTGTTCATTGGATGTTACTACCACCACTGGTACCACCCATTTCTCCTTAGTCATAAAAATTAAGACTCGAAAAAGACCTAAAAGAAAATTGTCATTGTCAAAGGAGGGGGGAAGGTGTGTCTTCTCATATCTCCTTTTTAGGATCAGGCTTGTGCTTTGTAATTTATAGCATATATTTTTCATTGTGTGGTGATGATTGGTTTTTTTCCATTTACGTTGTTGGAGGCCATTTTATATAAATTTATTTCTTGCCTCTGCTCTTACTTCATTTTGTGACAGCACATGTAAACCTTTCCATGCTCCTCTGTAGTCATCATATACAACCTTTCTTCTGCACGGTAAGATTCCATTACTCCCATTTGCCACAGTTTGTTGTGCTTTTTTCTAAATGATTGGCATCTGCTTTGTGTCCAGTATTTTGGTGCATGTGGAGCCTTTCTATTGGTAATAGACTATCCAGCTCACAGGGTGTAGACACTGTATTATTAGCCCTATGCCTTCATTCTGGAAGACATAGTTCCAAAAATTAGAAGTTACTAACAAAGTTTATTAAAATAGAAAGATTCTAAAAAACAGATTTTTCGTATATACTTTTCAGTAGAGGAATTTCTTAGTAGTTTTCCAGAAATGCAGTAATATTGGTGCAGTCATATTGATAATTGAGTCAATGGAACCATATTTCTACAGGCTCAGCCAGTATTTTCTTACCTTGGTCCTTTGCAAAAATCTCCTTAATATGATAATGTTACTAAAAGAGTACAGTGAAATAGCAAGTAAATAATATTTGATTGATTTTATATGAACTCATAAATTCCTTAGTGTTTATTAAATTAGGCATTTAACTAGGATTGCAAATATCCTTCACGCTTAGTGGCCAGAGAGTAAGCACGCCTTTTATTCTAATACAGGTTTCTGAGCTCATTTATATGAGAGAGGAGCTGGCAGATGGAAGTTTGATGGCAAAGAATCGGGCTAAAGAATGTAAGAAACGAAAATATCCTTCGGTATTTGAATGTAGCATATTGCCTTAGCAATCAATTTAGTTCGGCTTGATAAACAGCCATTTATACAAAGACAAAACTAGAACTGTTCCTGCCTTTGAGAAGTTAACATTTTTTTCCACACTAATAACATCTACACAGCATAAGGCAAAAGGGAAAGGAATAAGCATAGATTAAGTGCCTACTGTGTACCAGGAACCATGCTAGTTGTTCAGTCATGTCTGACTCTTCCTGACTCCGTTTGGAGTTTTCATGGCAAAGATGCTGGAATGGCTAGCAGTTTCCTTCTCTAGCTCATTTTACAGATGAATGAATGAATGAATCAGTCAAACAGAGTTCAGTGACTTGCCCAGGGTCACACAGCTAGGAAGTGTCTGAAGCTAGTTTGAACTCAGAAAGATAAGTCTTCCTGACTCCAGGGTCAGCACTGTATCCACTCTACCACCTAGATATCTAGGTGTGGGTAGGGTGTCAAAGAGTCAAAGGGAGGAAAGAGATTAGGCAAACTCATCCAGGAAAAACTATGGAAGAGCTTTGGGCCGAAGATCAGGTAAAAGCTTCATGGGAAGAGGAGCTGTATATGAGCTGTGCTTTAAAGTTTGGAGAAGACCCAGGATGCAGTGGGACACCTTGGCCTATTCAGGTACTCATTTACAGTGAGGCAACGCCCATTGAATGAATAGGCCTCTATAAGAAGTAATCAGGGATGCTTATGATGGTTTTAGGTAGATGCTCTCCAGAGTTCTCTATAGGAATGGGTCTCCTATTTTGTCAGAAGCTTTTTCTGCATCAGTTGAGACAATTCTATAGTTTCTGTTAGTTTTGTCGATATGATCAATAATGCCGATAGTTTTCCTAATACTGAACCAGCCCTGCATTACTAGTATAAAGCCTACTTGATCAAAGTGTATTATTCTCTTGATAAGTTGCTATAATCTTTTTGCCAATATCTTATCTAAAGTTTTTGTATCTACGTTCATTAGGGAAATCGGTCTGTAATTTCTTTCTCTATTTTGGCTCTTCCCAGTTTAGGTGTCAGCGCCATATTTGTATCATAAAAAGAATTTGGGGGGACAGTTGCTCAACCAATTTTCTCAAGTAGCGTATATAGTATTGGCATTAATTGTTCTTTAAATGTTTGATAGAATTCACTTGTAAATCCATCTGACCCTGGAGACTTTTTACCCAGGGAGTTCGTTGAGGATTGTTCAATTTCTTTTTCTGGGATGAGGTTATTTAAGTATTTGACTTTCTCTTCTGTTAATCTGGGCAGTTTATATTTTTGTAAATATTCATCCACTTCACTAAGATTGTCAAATTTATGGGCATACGGTTGGGCAAAGTAGTTTCTAATTACTCTTTTAATTTCCTCCTCGTTGGAGGTGAGTTCACCCTTTTCATTTTTGATACTGATAATTTGGCTTTTTTCTTTCTTTTTTTAAATTAAATTGACCAAAGATTTTTCAGTTTTATTGTTTTTTTCATAAAACCAGCCCTTGATTTTATTTATTAGTTCAGTAGTTTTCTTAATTTCAGTTTTATTCATCTCCCGTTTGGTTTTCAGTATTTCTAATTTGGTGTTTCATTGGGGATTTTCAGTTTGTTCTTTTTCTAGCTTTTTCAGCTGCATGCCCAACTCATTGATCTCCTCTTTCTCTATTTTATTCATGTCAGCATTTAGAGATAGAAAACTTCCCTCAAGAACCGCTTTGGCTGCATCTCATGAGTTTTGGAGGGCTGCCTCATTATTGTCGTTATCTTGAATGGAACTAGTAGGTACTTAATAAATATGGGTTGATTGATAGATCAAATTAGGAGGGAGTGTATTCTAGACATCGGGGTGGATTTTGCAAAAGTATAGAGACAGAAAGGGAAAAAATTTAGGGAATATCCAGTTGCCTGGCTGGCTGAAGAATACATTGAGAGACATGGGAAATACACCTGGGAAAGTAGCATGGAGCCAGCTTTTACAGGGTCTTAAGCGCCGAGCTAAGAAAGAGGGTATTTGATTCCAAAGAAAATAAGGAGCTCCTGAAATTTTGGCAGAAGGGCACGACCCAATCTCTCAGAAAATTATGTATGCAGTTGTGTCAAAGACTGATTGGAGACCCAAGGACTGGGAAACTAATTAGGTGTCTGATGCCATAGGCAAGATGGGAGGTGATCAGGACCTGAGTTAGGAGGGGTGGCTGTGTTAGTGAAAGGAAGATGATAGAGGAGCAGAAGTGTGTGTGTGTGTGTGTGTGTGTGTGTGTGTGTGTGTGTGTGTACACATGTATGTGCACACATACATATATACTATAATTTTTATTTTAAAAAAAGTAGAAATGGTTAGAACTTGACAGCTATTTGGATATGAGGAAAAGGGAGATGAAGGAAATAAAGTTTACTCCAATGTTATGAACCTGGATGCCTGAAAAAATGACAGTGCTTCGACTGAAGGAGAGAAATTTTGAGAAGGAATCCTGTTTTGTGATCCTGTTACAGGACCACATTGTTTTAGACTCCCCCACACTTCCTTGAGTGTTCACTACCAACTCATTGCCTGTGTTTGTGCAGTTATCATGTAACTTGCATGTTATATCTGTTGTCTTGAGCTGCTAGGTGGTACAGTGGATAGAGAACCAGAGTCAAGAAGACCTGAGTTCAAATCTGGCCTCACTACCCGTGTGACCCTGGGCAAGTTATTTAACCCTGCTTGCCTCAGTTTTGTCATCTGTAAAATAAGCTGGAGAAGGAAATGGCAAACCACTCCAGTATCTTTGCCAAGAAAACCCCAAATGGGGTCTTGAAGAGTTGAACTTGACTAGAATGACAACAACCTGTTGTCTATCTAAAAAAGGATCTAATGCTATGAAGATATGCGTGGTGTTGGCAAAACACCACAGGAGAGAGATTTAGTCCTTTATATTTAATCGTTGAGTTACTTTGTTTCTTCATCTCATGGCATTTCTTGCTTACATAAGATCATGGAGTGCCACTCCTTCTTTCATACTTTCCACATACCAATTTAAATAGGAGAAATTCACATGATTTTGACCACTTTTAAATCACTAGAATGTTTAAACATAAAAGGACTAAACCACCACTGGTCTGCAAGGACTCACTTAGGCCATGTAGCCGAATGCCATAGTACAATGCTCTTTCCCAATTCTTAAAAATTCTGGTGCCTGAGAAAGCTCTGATGACAGTAGAACAGTTTGGCCCCTATAAAACGCTCATTTATTCAACAGTAAAAAATAAATGCGCCCATCTAACGTAGGCTTACAGCGAGAGGCAGCTGGGTGAAGCATGTTTTTGGTCTCTCACATCAAAGCAGCGCAGACAGTACTCCACACAAAAAGTAGAAACTGAATGTCTTTGAAGTGTAAATTTTTGGTTATGCTGCTGCCCCCACTCTTCAGAATGAGTGTAGTCACTGCTCTTTCCCTCAGGAATAGGAATATACAAATCATACACAAATATACAATGTCCCTCTCTCTGATAGCTCACAATACTTTCCTTTCTATTATTTCACATGCTTTTAGATTTTTCCCTCCTCCTCTTATCCCAGAAAATTTTCACTGGAACTTTTTCCTCAGATATCTCTATGAAATTCACTGAGATGATGAGATATGTACATGTACACATACTCACATACATAAATATATGTATATACCTCTTTTAGCGTCCAAAATCATGGTCCTCAGCACTAAGATGAAATTTTAGAATAAAAAGAAAGAGAGGAGGGTAGAAACCTTTTGATCAAATAAATACACAGTGAGTTATAGCATGCTCCATAAAGTAGAAATGCCACTGGATTGATATGTTAAAAAGATGAAGGAAGAGAACAGTGAGCAGAAGTCTGGATAGAATCCTATATGAAATGATGTAGGTGATTTAATTCCATATATTCCATAGCTTCTCTGATTCAGTAGCTGACATTGTGTAATGAGTTTTTATTCACGCAATAGAAAGCACGAAGTGAACATCACTCCAGTTCTCACTGAATGTTCAACAGCAAACTCGGAAAATTTCGAAAATTCTCCCGCTGTGTGCTGACTTTTTGTTGCATTTCTGATAAAAACAATTGAACTATTTCTTTGGAATAAGATCCCAAACAACTAGATAAAAAAAGTTAAAGTAGAGTGTGATTCATTAGGAGCCAAAAAGTGCATACATTGAGTATAATTTTACTGGTAGCAACTCATTTATTTTATAGGGAGTCTTGTCAAACTGGATTAAATATTTTATTGTGTCTTCTCCATCTATAGGCAAGAGCCAAGATTTTTAGAAAAAACCCACATAATATATTTTTAGTATTAAACCGTCTATTACTGATAGATAATGACAGAGTAGGAGCAGAAGGCACCAGTTAGTCTGCATTAGCTCATGTACCCTGGATAGCTCTTCGATGAACCCTGTAGATTTCTTCAGTTCTACCACTGTGTTCTGACTTGGTTGCATTTCTGATGTGATAGCTTGTCCTCTTTTCCCAGTCTTTGCTGGGTCATTTTGTATGTTGCCAAGATATCACTGTTTTCTGAAATCGTTTGCCATGGGAAAATATGAGGACCATATTCATTTAATCATTTAAGCTGTTAGGATTCTCCTGATGCTGCATTGACTTTTTCACCATCTCACATAGCTTCAAATTTTGATAATAAGCATCCATGTTTAATTTGGCCATTTACTTTGAGGTACAAATAAGTAGGAGAGAGGGCATGGTGTAAAACAGGAATTCCCAGTCTTTTTTGCATCATGAACCCTAAGGTACTCCGCAGAATAAAATGGCTTTTAAAAAATTGTAATTGAAAGAAATACTTACTTTCAATTAGAGGTTAGTAGAAAATAAAGTAAATTTCTTTTCTCTATTCAGATATACAGACACCCCCCCCCACCCCCATCCCCAAAGTCTCCCCACGTCCCCAGCTGAGGGGCGGCACTACAGTGGATCAGGAAGGATTCTATTAAAATACAGCCTCCAGCACTTACTAGCTGTGGGACCCTGGGCAAGTCACTTAACCCTGTTTGCCTCATCTGTAAAATGAGCTAGAGAGGGAATCTTTGCCAAGAAAATCCCCTATGGGTTCATGAAGAGTCTAACACAACTGAAAAGTGACTAAACAACCATAGCACATATTGAATTGGGGAAACCCGAGTTCAGGTCCCAGTTCTATCATTAGCTAGGAAAGTATGGGCGGCACAATCAGGATTCAGCGAAATCCCAGGAATGTCAGTAGGCCAAAGCTAATTAGATGAATGGAATAGAGAAAAAAGTCCTGCTTCCAATTTAATATGATTATATGTGTATGGCCTATGTCAGATTGTGTGGGCCATCTTGGGGAGGGACAAGAGGAGGAAGGAGGAAGAAATTTAGTTCTCAAAATCTTTTAAAAGTGAATGTTGAAAATGTAAAATAAATGGATTAATTTTTCAAAAATCAAAGTGGTGAACTGCAAAAAGAAGCTTGGGCACTCATATTTAGAAAGGGAAGGGATGGGAAGCAGAGACAAGGAGCAAAGATACAAAAGCATTAGTGAGGAGACTTGTTATGGAAGCCAAGGTCCATAATTCTCCAAGTTAAGGAGAATGAAGACCAAAAAAAAAAAAAAAACCCAAAAACCAATTCTTATTGAATTTGGTAAGTAAGGTAATTTATGCTCATCAAGAAAACAGTTTTGTGCAATGGCATAGGCTTCAAGAATGATAGGCTAACATATAAAGCTTTAAAACTCTTCATGCCCTTTGACCCAGTAATACCACTATTAGTTCTAAAGAGATCAAAGAAAAAAGAAGGATCTACATGTCCAAAATTATTGACAGCAGCACTTTTTTGTGGCAACAAAAAAAATTGGAAACCGAGGGAATGCCCGTCGATCGGCTCAACAGATATCTCGTACATGAATGTGATGGAATACTGTTGTGCTGTTAGAAATGACAGAATGGGAATGGTTTCGTAAATCTGTAAGAATACTGGTATGAACTGATGCAAAGTGAAGTGATCAGAACCAGGAGAACAGTTTATACAGTAACACCAACAATGTAGAGAAAATAAGCTTTGACAGACTTAGTAATGGTGCTCCAAAGGGCTTGTGATGAAGCACAAGATAGAGAGCTAAGGACTTACAGCGCTGATTGAATCATATTTTCTTCTCTTTCTTTCTTTACCTTCCTCCCTTCCCTCTTTCCTTATTTTTTTTGTTTGGATGTGGTTAACACAGACATGTATTTTGCATGACTATAGCAGTTTATAATGGGTTTTGTTTTTGTTGCCTCCTCAATGGGCTGAGAAGGGAAGGGAGAGGATTTGGAATTAAAATTTAAATTACATTTTAAAATAAGTAAATGAAAGAATTACTGAGCAGTGGAGAAATGAAGGCAGGAAATATTTGTTTTCATTTAAATTGGTTGTGAAAGAAACAGAGAAAAAGATAGAATTAGGAGCAATTTCAAAAGGAAAGGAATTTACAGAGGCCAGCTAGTTGGAGTTTACAGAAGAAGAGAAAGTAGAGTTTAATGCAAAGAGAGATGAGTTGGGGAAAATGGATGGAGTGTGTCTAGGAGAAGGTCAGTGACTTGAACTGAAAATAAGGAAGCACTGTGACAGCTTCATTTGCAGTGAGCCCTTAGCAGAAATAAGAAAAGCTGTTCACCGGCACTCCCTTCAGAAACTCGAGCTCCCCATTCTGCCTTCTTTCTAGACTAAATAAAACTATTCTCCTCTTAGAGAAATTGAAGGCAAGAGGACGTGAGAGCACAAGTAGAGGAGTTAGCACTGGCCAATAGAAAAAGACGCTCGGAAACTGGAAGGACAGAGAAGGAGTGAGGATCCTTGGGGGTTTTGAAGTGGGGAAGTTGCATCCCTTAAGGAACCCTGATTTTCTTAGGATAGTAGGAGATGATATCATTTGAACAGAATTAGAAGGAAATAATTGTTCTATTATGATTCAAAACTCAGAATTAGCACTGAGCCCTTAGAGCTTAGCAAATCTGTTCATTGCTACATATAATTAGAAGATTAAAATTGTTTTGAAATTCCATTTTAAAATGCCTTTTCATTGAGCTGTTCTCCAAAAATCCTTTTGTGTCCAAAAATGATACCCAAGTGGCTAGCATTTCGTTGATTCTGTATTAATATTTTATATACTTTTAGAAGAAAAAACCATCCTTATTTTTCATCTTGTTAGATTCTAAGATTTGGAAATCACCATGTGATGTTTCTCATTTTGAGACCTAGCCACATTTCTCTACATAAAAAGTGAAAGAAGGGGAGGGAGATTAGATCCCTTCCCCACAGCCCAGAAAAAAAATGCAAAGATATTTCTTCATTCAAGAGAACACTCATTTCCTAAGAAAGATTTGGGGTTTTATTATCCTTCTCTTTCAACAGCCTTTCCTTACTCCTGAATAAAACCAGCTTTAAAAACTAAAGGTGCCCTGGATTGTTTCATATTAATCATTTCTAATTATTGCTTTTGGAAAGCCCTGGAGTTTTTGCTCTGGCTTCTGAGTTCCTCTATAACCTCAAAAGAAAAATTGTATTTTCAGTGTTATTTTATAATTTTCTGGTTTTGATAGAATAGTCATGCAGATGACAAATACTAAAATAATTAATAGAAAAATCATTTTTGTCTTGTTTCACCTCAACATGTAGAATGGTAATTGTCTTGGATTGTCTCCACTTCACTGAGGTTAAACTTGGAAGAGGAATTTTACAAACACCTGTTCTGCTGACATTTCCACTGCCATCAGTGGCCAGTTGTCCTTGGGGCAGGATTCTCCCATTTGGTCAATTATCCCTTGGTGATAAATTTGGCAGGTGCCTTCATTTTCCTAGCACTAAAACTTTATCTTGCACTGAATAATTAAATGCTTTTAGAGTTCCCACTTTCCTGCAGTGAAATAGAACACGTGTGTGTGTGTGTGTGTGTGTGTGTGTGTGTGCATGTATCTGCTTGCACAGATATCAGATTTGGTGTGGGAGGTGGAAAGTGAGTGAACAGCAGAGAATCTCTAGAAATTGATCATTTTAAACCCTTAAAACTCTTCAGCTGTTGCCTCATCCCCTGCCCCACTAAAATGGCAGCAGTTGGAGGAGCTGTAGGAGGACAGACCTAGTGATTCCTACAGGTGGAACAGAATTGGTCCAGCCATTCTGGAAAGTACCCAGCTAACTTCTGAAGCCCTGCCACTGCAAAACCTTCTATAGTAGTGCCTGTTTTCCTACAGGCCAGTGTCCTTGTAGCTTCATCCCTTCATCCAAACTCCTAACCTTGCTCTCTCCACTCTTTTCTGCCCTGCCGTGCCTCTGCAAGTCCTTCAGTCTCTTGAGGGCACGGTACAACTTAAACACTTTTTATCAGTGATTTGAATAAAGCATACCTAGATAACATGTGCTACGAGTTCACAAATAAGACGGAGCTGGAGAGGATAACAGATATCACTGGAGAGCTCATTCAGAATTCAGAAGGAACTTGACAAGTGAGAACTTTTGGCTGAATTCAATAATAGGAAATGTAATAGGGATAAATGGCTCGCACTGGGGTTCAGAAATCAGCTCCAAAAGCACAAGATAGAGGTTTAAAGAGTGAGATTCGAAAGAGGAAAGGAAGGAAGGAAGGAGGAAAGGAGGGAGGGAAAGAGGGAAGGAAGGAAGAAAGGGAAGGAATGAAGGAAGGAGGGAAGGGAGGAAGGAAGAAAAGGAAGGAAGAAAGGGAAGGAATGAAGGAAGGAGGGAAGGGAGGAAGGAAGAAAAGAGGAAAGGAAGGAAGGAGGAAAGGAGGGAGGGAAGGAGAGAAGGAAGGAAGGAGGGAGGGAAGGAAGGAAGGAAGAAAGGAAGAAAAAAGACAAGTAAGAGAGTGTACATTAAGAGAAGCATGGCATCTGAGAATAAAGAGCTCATTCCGCTAGACTCCTGCGCTTCCCAGCTCACACTACCTCTGGAGTGCCGCAGTTTAGAAAGGACATAGTTCATAAGCTGGAGAGTGTCCAGAGAAGCAGGACCAGGACCAGGAAGAGCTTCGAGTTCACGCCATGTGACTGAGGATGTGAGCTTTAGTGAAAAGAAGACTCAGATGAGACACATCTTCAAGCATGTGAAGAGCCGTCTTACAGGATTCGATTTGTTCTGTTTGGCTGCAGAGGTCCGAACGTGGCAAATGGGTGGAATTTGCAAAGAGGTGGATCTGGAATTGATGTAAAGAAACGCTTCCTAAAAACAAGAAGTTATCCAAAAAGAAATCCGAAGAGAAGTGTATCATATACCTCTCAGAGTTACGGGGAGATGCATTCTTAACCAAATAAAACATACAGGAGATTACAAAAGCTAAAAGGGATAGCTTTGATGACCTGAGATTGAAAAACTTCTACACAGACAACGTTAATGCACCCAGGATAAGAAGGGGAATTGTCAGATGGGAGGGTAGGGTTGGTATCCAAGATATGTAAGCAAGTAACATATATGACAGTTATTAAAAGAACTGCAAAATATGCATACAACCACATTAAAGGATGTGCCTTTAGTGCTTCAGATACTTGAACACAACTATTACGTCCACTTGTGGTTTCCTTTTCCCCAAGCTAAACATGCCTGTTTTCTTCACCCAGTCCTGGTACCTTCTTACCTCAGAGACACGGCTCTGCCAAGCAAGTTCCCTTATTCGATTGGTGACACCCCCCCACCCCAGGGCCTCAGTTTGGGGGAGGGCCCAGACTGGCCAAATTTCTTCACTGTTACGCTTCATATGCTTCATATATATGTTCTATATTATTTCCTCTTCCTTTTCCCCTACCTTTCACATGCTGTCTTCCTGCCTTAGAATGTAAACTAGTTGAGGGAAGAGACTGTCTTTCTTTTTTGCCTGTATTTGTATCCACAGCATTTAAGCACAGTGCCTGGAATACAGTAAGCACTTAATAAATGCTTTTTAGCTACCTACCTACCTACTTACCTGCCTACTTACCATGGCCTGTTTGCTCTTATGTGGAAACCCATCGCTTTATCAGTGCCCTTCTTAGGGCAGAGCATTTTTCCCTTAGTTCCCTGTGCTCTAAATGGTCAGTCTTGAAACTTTATTCTCAGTGCCCTATCCTAGGTCATCATCCTATATCCTGACCCTCATCTGTGGGTATATTCCAAGTCTCTAACCTGGTCCTCTTCTCTACACTCTCTCGTTCCTTTTTTGGTCACCATATCAACTCACCTGGTTTTAATTACAGTTACCCCTTCCACACTGCAGGGGTTAAGGGTTAGGGTTAGACCCTAACCCTAACCCTGATCCCCAATCTGGAACATCCATGTAAAATTTTTTGGCCCTCCCTTCATACCACAGAAGTCTGAATTTTTTCTTTTATGGGGTGTTTACAGTACCTTATTTTAAAATTTGGGTTGACATTATTCAGTGCTATACATATATTTTATGCATTTCTGAGTTTCTAAACTTTTTTCTGGATCATCTGTTGGCCTTTGCATGTTGTCTGTGGGTTCTATAAAACTCCCAAAATATGCCCATTTAATTTCTTATGCTGATCTGTGATATATTGAGACCAGAATGAGGAAAATCAAAAGGTGGAAGGGATAACTGTATTCAGAGACTCCAGTATCTCTATTTTCAAGCCTAGTCTTTCTCCTGAGCTCAAATCCTGTATTACCAGCTTCCTACTGAACATTTCAAATTGGGTATCCTGGCATTTCAAATTCAACATGTCCAAATTAGAAATCATTCTTTCCCTAAAAATCCCTTCTGTCTTCCAAACTTCCGTTTCTGTGGAGGACATCGCTAGATTTCCTACCCAGATTCTATTTCAGCATCTTCTTTAATTCCTCCCTCTCCTTCAACACCAACCAACCAACGTCCAAAAGCTGCCAAAAGTTCACTCTTACAGCATCTCTCATGTGCATCCCCTCTGCGTTACTCACATGGCTGCAGCCCTGAGTCAGGCTCTTGTTACCTTGTTGAGCTATTACATCAATTTCTTGGTTGACCTCCCAACCTTAATTCTTTCCCCAGTTCAAACCATCCTCTGAATAGCTTCCAAAGTGATTGTCCTAATATATGTATCTGACCATGTCTTTCATCTACCCAATAAATTCCAGTGACTATTACTTCTGGGATCAAATACAAACAAAAAAAAAATCAAACTCAAAGAAATTCCTATAAAGACGAGAGATCCAGCTCTGATGAATCGCCTTAGTTTGATCTGTGAAATATGAGGTGAGAGCCTCAGCATAGAGGGTGGAACAAGAACTTCATGGGAGGCTTGAGGAGAAAAGAAAGAAAAGGCTTGGAACAGCTTCTGAGATAAATGTGATAGAGAATCAATTAGTGAGGTACGAAGGATTGCCTTGTTGCAGTGGAGATCAGATAATACCAATTTGTGGTGGATCCAGTCAGAACACTTTGATGACTCCGTCCAGCTGTGTTCAGTGGCATATGAGTAGGAGTAAAGAAGGAGAATAGTCAGAATAGCTCATTGTTGGGATTTGGCAAGACATGACAAGGTTCAGAATTAAGAGAAGCAGATACTATAGAGCTGCACTGGTTTTCCAGGGGGTTGCGATGGCCAGTAAAGGTCCACACCAGGCATGAGGGCCTGGGAAAAAGACCGAGAAGTAAAGGAATTGAAAATCATAGCGAGGGTGAAATATACGCCTGGTTAGTAATGCATACGGAGGAGAGATGGTATGATCTAACGTTATTTTATTTTGTTTAATTCAATCTGGTTTTTCTGATGGTTACTAAATTTTGAATAAAACTAGGTTGTTGTTTTTTCAGAATATCAATTGGGGAAATGGCTGAACAAATTGTAGCACTGTTGGCCGAGTACTGTTGTGTTATAAGACCTGATAAGCTGGATAGTTTCAGAAAAACCTGAGAAGACTTACATGAAATGATGCGAAGTAAAGGAGCAGAACCAGGAGAATACTGCAAAGTAACTGCCATATTTTAACTATGGTCAGCTGTGTAAGACTGCGCTGGTGAAGACAGTGATCCAAGACAGGTCCAGGGGACCCATGATGAACGATGCTGTCTGCCTCTGGAGAGAGATCTAATGGACTCTCAGTGCAGATTGAAGCATACTTTTTTCACTTTAAGTTTCTTGGTTTTTTATTGTTTTTGTTTTTTTTTTTGCAACATAGCTAATATGGAAATACCTTTTACATGACTTCACATGTATAAATGATATATTGCTTATTTTCTCAAGGGGTCAGGGAAGGACAGGAGGGAGAAAATTTGGAACTTGAATTTTTTAAATGGATGTTAAAAATAAATAAAAAGAAAAAGGTTTTCAGGACATATAAGTAATAGACTTCTGAGTAGCTTTAAAACCTCTGGACTCTTTTATGCCTTTCCTTCAGAAATAGTTTCCAACATTACCCCTCATTCTCCCTGTGCCTACTTCTGCACGTATGCCACGGCACAGGAATGGATACTTGGACTTAGTTTTATCAAGCTCTTCCTAAAATTTCAGGTTTTCAGCTGTGAAGTGGATGTCAATCCACAATTATCGTTGCGGTGGTCTGTTTCCTTATCCTAAATCACAAACTGGGCAAATTAAAATGATCAAGTATACCATGAAAATGGGTTTCTTGCTGCCTTTGCACACACAGTGAAACCGATTCTGCCAACTTCTTTGTTTTCCTGATAGCTCTTTTCCATTGAGTTGTGATTCTTTATAGCTTCTGGTTTCATTTAAAGCACTAAGGACCACGTGGACATTGTTCAATTCCTACAGTATTATGTCAGCTCAGTTGTTAGACAAGTATCAGATAAATTGATGCTTAACACAAGTCTAAAAACTTGTCTAATTCTCAGTACTCTGTCCATTTTCAGCCACTCTACCATGGTAACACTGTGGTTACTGGAAGGTGGGATTAGGTGCTACTTGGTCTTGGCCACCAAAACTTAGATGAGCTGTGGAATAAGCGATGAGCACTGCAAACTCCATTGTTTACATATTTGAAGCAGAACTTTTTTTCCTTTCTGGAAAAAGGGGACCACAGTTCACAGCCGCTTCCCCAGATCACCGCTCCACTTGGCAGAGTCCGCTTGTTTGGTGGTTGTTGTGTTTTGATACTTAGTTTCAAAAAAGCCCTTTCTCTAGTCCGTACTAGTCAGATAGCGATGATGGGTTGATGGTGACTGGAGCATTTACATAATGCTGCAAGTTTTACAAAGCTCTTTACAGATATCTCAGTACCTGGTATATAGTTGCTATTTTAATTCTCATTTTACAGATAAGGAAACTGAGGCAGACATTAAGTGACTTACCCAGGGTCATGAAGCTACTAAGTGTTTAAAGTGGAATTGGAATGTAGATCTTTCCAACCCTGGGTCCAGTGCTCTATCTACTACTCCAATTCATACATTTATATATATTTTAAATGGGCCACCCTACAGTTAAAAAAACATTTCTTTTTATTTGGCACTTGCTTTCTAAGTAGAATAGAGATATGGGGGGGGGGGGCATTGTATGTGTGTAACATTATTCTCAGATAATAAATTATTTTTCAGATGTTAATAAATCTTGGTACATCCTTGCTTCTCAGCCCATTTTCAGGAGTATTTCTATTCTCCTGTACAAGATTAACTCGTTTTTAAAATATGAAGACTTTTGCCCTCCTCACCTCCTCTTAAAATTCCTGACTTTCTTTAAGATTCAGCTCAAACTGTACCCTTTGCATGAGGCCACTTCTAGTCCCACCTCTTACCCCACTGGGTACTAGTACAAGTATACCGATACAAAAGTGCATCCTGGGTCATCTCCAGTCATCCTGATGAATATCTGGTCGCTGGGTTCAGATGGCTCTGGAGGAGAAGTGAGGCTGGTGACCTGCACAGCCCTCCCTCAGTCAAAACAAAGTCAAGTGCAAGTCATGTCATCATTTCTCTGATGGCATGGTCTTCTTCGGCAACAAAGGACAAACACATACACTAGTGCAAGTAGCAAACAGCAAGTTTGAAGATTTGAACTCAAGTCCTCTAGCTCCAAATCCAGTACTCCTTCCACTTGACCACACTGCCTTATTAGGAGCATCACTTCTAAAAACAACAAATATGTCTTAGCATGCCTGCTGAGAACTTAGTATGAAACCCCAGTTAAACCAGATAATTCTGAAAGCATTTTTAAATAAAACCTGGAACTAGAATCAAACTCAGACCTCTGAGGTGCAGTGAGGAGGAAGCATATGTTTCTTGGTATTCTTTTTCATAAGCGTTGCATTGTAATTAGAGTTAGTATTAAATACTTGATTTAGCTTAGGGGTAGGTGTAACTGTGTCTTTGCTCCTTGACGTCCCATGCCAAACTGGCAGAACTGAGAAAATGAAGTGTCATAAGAACCAAGGGGAGGGGGGAGATTAAGAAGGGACGAGAGGATCAATTGTGTCAGATGTTAGGGAGAGGTCAGGAAGAGTAAAGGCAAGAATAGTTCATTGGACTTGCCAAAAGAAGGTCCTGGAAACTGAAAAGAATGGCTCACCAAAGTGGTGAAGAAACCAGTTTACAAGGGATTGAGAAGTGACTGAGCGCTAAGAACATGGTGGCAGTGAGTGTGAGTGCCAGGTGAGAGGGAATGATGGTTTGCAGCAGTAGCAATTTCACGGGAAGGTGTTCTGGGGAGGGGAGACACAACAGTGAAGCAGGCAGTGGTACCGTCCAATCAGTAAGCATTTATTAAGTGCCAAGTGCCAGGGATACAAAGGAAGGCAAAAGACAGTTTGCCTTGGGAGAGATCACAACCTGATAGAGGAGACAACATAAGAATGAGTATGTACAAGCTAGCTACATACAGGGTAATCCACAGAAAGAGGGCACTATAATTAACAGGGATTGGGACAGGTCTCGGGTAGAAAGCAGGGTTTCTGCTAGGACTTGAAGGAACTCAAGAAAAGCCAGGAGGCAGAGATGAGGCATCCTTCAGGAGGCATGAGGGACAGCCAGAGAAGATGCTCAGAGCCGAGAGATGAAGTATAGTGTCTGGGGCACTGCAGGGAGACCAGTGTCACTGAATTGAGTACACAGGAGATTGTAAGCCAAAGAAGACCAGAGGGGGAAAGGTTATGAAGGGCTTGGAATGCCAACCAGAGATGATTTTGCACATGATCCTAGAGCTTACAGGGAAGGAACCACTGGAGTAAATTGTGACATGGTCAGACGTGGCAACTGGATGGAAGACAGATTGGAGTGGGAAAAGCTTGGAGAGGCAGGTTGTGATCTTGAAAAGTGAAGGGAACAGCCACATCGCTGAGATCACAGATCCACTGAAGCAGTTACGTGAGTCGGAAATGAGTTGTAAACTCCTGTTTCTGGCATGACTTTTTAAAAAGGGATTCTTACAGTTTCTGAAGGTTTTTTACTACAGATATAGATTGACCTATTTATTTGGTACTGAGCGTGTTTTTCAGTAACTGAAGCATGTCCTATGCTGGAGTACTTGGCCAAAGGGCCCGTTCTTTCCCAATCCCCAGCTGCTGTCCCATCCTGCCCTTCCTTCCACTTACCCCACTTAGTCTTTTGTATATACGTGAAAAGTCCAAATTCAAACAGATATAAAGCCAAATGACTTGTCTTTTTTTTTCCTTCTGCATATGCAGTCTCATGCTGATAATTTATAGTCTATCTATAGTATATCTAATTGATTCTCAGGGACTAGATGATTAATGGATAATTTCAAAATTACATCAGACGAACTAAACATGAATATTTGTGGGTAGTCGTGGGTTTAGTGGTGGTGGGTTTTGGTTTTTTCTGTCGATGGTACTTTAGGAAGACCTGAGAAAGCTTTTATTCCATTTAGTGAGTAGCTAGTAGTATTTTTTAAGTTATTGGGAAGGTAAAAGGGGTAGGGATCAGTAAGCCATTGTTTGTTCACTTGTTTCAGTCACGTTAGACTCTCCATGATCCCATTTGAGGTTTTTTTGTTTTTTTTGTGTTTTTTTTTGCCAAAGATACTGGAGTAGTTTGCCATTTCCTTCTCCAGCTCATCTGACTGACGAGGACACTGAGGCAAACAGGGTTAAGTGACTTGCCCAGGGTCACACAGCTAGAAAGTGTCTGAGGCTGGATTTGCATTCAGATCCTCCTGACTCCTGGGCCAGCAATTCCCCACTGTACCACTTGGTTGCCTCTGTCTAATTGGTCCCCATTCTCCAATCAAGCTGGTTATCTTTTTCCTTCCATTCCTTACTTCATCCTTCCAGTTAGCCTAATAACTAATGGCAGCAGTAGCGACCACTCTTCAGAATACGTGTAGGCTGAAACCTCTGTGTGTATCTCTAACTAAGTTAGTTTGGCCAGTGCCTGCTGCCAAGCTGCGTCAATCATTCAGGTTTAAGAACTAGAATTTTTCTTATACTCTCCTCAGATGTACTCGTGGGGAGGTAAGGAGAGAAAACCACACACCTTATCAAGTAAATGAAGCTATGGACTGTAAGTTGTGGGGTTTTTCTAGATGATTTCAACCAGATCCACCTACTTCTCTACAATTTCCAAACATTATTGGAAACTCTGAGGTCTGTGGAGATTTCACAGCAAATCCCATGGTGACAGGGGGAGTGCTGGTGCAGGCCAATCTCTGGACATCAGAGAGACACATCCAGGTGGGAAGCAGCCGTATGGGGTGGATACCATTCCATCTTCCTTCTGTCTCTCTCAGAATTTGCTTCTATATCTCTACATGATTGTGAATATCTATGTTTCAGTCACATGCTTACATGTATGTTATCTGAATTCTTCCCTTAACCTATTAGATTATAAATTCTCTATGGAACTTCTCATTCCAACTCTTTATTTCTCCCCATCCTACAGTGGTTTCTCAGTCACTCATATTGATTGGTGGATTTTTGGTTTATAGCTTCATAAAGGAGTTTAATGTGTTCCCCCAACTGCAGAAATGAACATCCCTGAAGCCACCGATTTCTTCTTGGTCAGAAAAGTTAAACTCCCTTTTAAGTCAAGAAAATACTTTTTTTCAGATGGAAAAACAAAAACTTCAAACATTAGATTGAATAACTAGATAATTAAGACCAAAGCTGATACTATGCCTAAATTCTTTATTGACTCATTCAAGTACTCTAGACCTGGTTTCAGAATCATACACCTAGAAAGGACCTTTGAGAGTCACCTCATTTCAGCATTTGAGGAAAGAGATTCAAAATGGCTCATTCAACTAGGATCTGAGTGTTGTGCAGATGGTTTTAAAGGCCAGAAGGTGTCTGACGTACCATGAAACGTAGGTGGCTAAACTTTGCAGAACCTAAGTCTTTTCCACAGATAGATGACCCCACAAGTTTGTGCTTCAACTTGTTTACATGAAAGAGAACAACGGGAGGTTAAGTTACGGCCGTTCTTGCCTTCCCTGTCTTGCCCTTGTGTGTGTGTTCTCCAAGTATTTCTTTGCTGTCTACAAATCAGACATTCTTGTTGGCTTGCATCAGGGTTGGGTGACATGATTGATGCAGGAAAGTTCGAGGAGCAGTGACGTCGTGGCTCCTGCAAAGTTTACCTGAGAATTATCTCTAGCTGCGGACTGCTTAGTGTCTGGGTGACTCATGTGCTGAAGCCCTGCCATCCCCTGTTATTCAGCAATGTAGACTCACACTTACCTCACCCTGTGCTTCTCTCCTTTTCATGCCAAATCTGATTAGAAGCACTTTTGTTTGAAGTTTCATGTTTATGAAGCAGTAAATGTACTAGTACAAGTGACATGGTAAAGAAAAGCGGGGAGTGGAAGACCAGGCCTGTGTGCATCTAGGCGTGGATCTTTCCTTTGGTCTGTCTCCCAGTGCTGGGAGAATTCTTGCTTCCCTCCATTTTAGTGAACTTCATTGTCTGGAGTCTTCCCACAAAGAGCTGAACCCTCAATTTGGTGATTCAGGCCTTCGTCCACATGAATGATCCAAGGTGGAGGCATGGGCCAGAATTCTGTATGTTCCTGGCAATGCTCCACCATTCATTAATTATTTTGTTTTATCTATTTAGTAGATATTAATGCCTGCTTTAGTCAAGGCATGAGAGGAGATGCAACAGTTAAAAAAATATATATTCTAACATTTTCTAGGTTTGTAAAGGATTCATGGCCTCAAGGAGCTTGCAACCAAGTACGCTGGCTAGAATGTGTAGGATTGTATACAACTGACAGGAAAGAAGAATGTATGGGCAAGGACCCCCACACAAACAGGAGGCCCTGCCTGCTCTACAAGGTCTTAGATGTGCTTTTCTAAAAGGGGCCAACACTCACTTTAATCAAGCACATATGTCATTCACTTAGTTCAGGGAAAGAGTCAGCACTGAACTTAAGGGAAATGCAAACAGAGAAATGAAGACCAACAGACAGAACTTTCAGCTGCCTGACCATAAGCAATACATAAACCATGATCAACAGACAGATCCAGCTATCTGACCATTACATGCGTAGATAGTTACCAGAGAGGGAAGCACCAACATCTGGATTTTCAAAGCAGGTGGGGGGCTCCTTAGCAGCTGCCCACAGTCTCCTCTGGTCAAGCAAACACTCCCAGTGAGTAAGCCCCAAAGTAAAACCTCACCTCAGAGTATTTATACACTTTTCAGAGCCAGAGGGCTCTGACCCAGGGCCTCAATAGAAATTATCCAGAGGTATTGAGGCCCATTAATAGGTGAGGACGATCTTCAACTCTTCCCCCCACTCGCCATGAACCTTAAACTACCATTACAAAAAGGAACTGCATGGTTGGACTGACTCCTTCTGAAATGAAATTTTGATGACCAGATTAATTAGCCCTGTATATTAAACAATACTTCAAGGCTTTCATCAGTGTGAACTCTAATTTTGCAGTGTACCTTGGGACACTCACTTAATAGATGGTCTTCTAGAGGTAGAGGCCAAAATATTAAGGAATTTGTAGCAACCTGGCAATAAACTCCAAACTTAGCTAGGCTCACCCTTAAAAAAATAATAGACATACTTGGGTCTTGGCCCATATCTGAGTCGATCCTACCAGATTAACTCAGCCTCTGAGATTCAAGAGTCACTTCTCTAGCACTATGAGGCATTTAAGTAAGATCTTAGGGGAGGCATTAGTCAGAATAAATTTTAAATACTCTGGTAAATCAAATCTGTCATTTCAGCTGATTCAAACTCCCAAATGCAGATGCTACAGCTGTCCTGCTTTTACTCATGGAAGGGGAAAGGACCTTTCTATGATGCCCTCCCTAAGAACTGAATTCAGACAACGTGCCGCCCTTACATGGCCAGACAGCCAGGACAGGGGAGACGTGGATCCCATTTCATTCGTCTCTGTCATCTGGCTGTGGACAGCTACTTGGGATTCATACATACCCCAGTGTATATACTCCATGGTCTGCATATGTGAATATGTTTTAGATGAAAAAGGGAGATCCTGTAGGGGTTTTAACCAAAATATGGACGCTGGATTCTACAGCTCTTATTCCACATAAAAGATATGCTTCCCAGATTATCACTGCCCTTTAAGAGAGTTCATTCAGGTACCACCCAACATGTGCAGACACAGTTTTTCCCTCCCTGGCCCAGTCTGCAAACTCAGAACCCAAGGACATTAGCAAGGATTAGAGAACTCAAGGAAAGAGGAGTGTATATGTCTCAGAATCCAAGAATGGGAAGGAACCTCAGGGGGCATTTAGTTCAAACCATACCCAAGTATTCATCATATCATGCCTTCACTAGGAGACCTAGTGGATAAGTCACTACCTCTTTAAGCAACCTATTCTTTCCAGTTTGTCACAGCTCATAGTGATACAGATCATTCCACAGGGTCTGAACCCATCTGACCATATTATTAGTCAATTAGTAAGCATTTACTAAGGGCCTTCTATGTGCTAGGCACTGAGCTAAGCTCTAGGGATACAAAAAGAGCCAAAAGACAGCCCCTGCCCTCAAGAAGCTTATAATATAATGAAAGAGACAGCATGCACACAGTACATAAAGCAAGCTATCTGCCAGATAAATAAAAAATAATTAAATGAGGGAAAGCCCTGGTATTAAGAGGAGGTAGGGAAAGTTTCCTGCAGAGGGTGGGACTTTAGTTGGGACTTGAAGATGAAGAGGACAGTAGTAGTTGGAGGGGCAGAGGGAGAGTGTTTGGGAATAAACTTAGAAAATGCCAGCAGGCCAAAGGTAGAGGGTCTTGTTGGAGGAAGAGCCTGGAGGCCAGTGGCTCTGGATCAAAGTGTGTGTGTTCAGGAGTAAGGTGTAAAAAGACTGAAAGGATAAGAGAGGACTAGCTTAAGGCTTTGAATACATGAGCATATCCTCGTTTTAAGAAATAGAGCATCTTGTTTCCTACCTGTCTACATCCGGACCAAGTTTCAAGCCTGCCAGAACACATTCCTGCACCTTTGCATCAGCATTTACCTCCTTGAATTCATCCTTTCCTACTTCCTCAGACATACATGCTCATTTTAAAGATGAGGAAACCAAGACACAGAGAAGGTTAAGCAGCTTCCCTAAGCTCATGTCATGACCGCTACTACATACTACTGCTACCGCAGTGACAGTGATACTGCCACTACTACGAGCTGACATTTGTACAGGGCTTATTATGTAAAAGGCGTTTAGAGTTATTATCTCAATTGATTTTCACAACAATCCTGAAAGATAGGTATCGTTATTATCCCCATTTTCCAGGTGAGGAAACTGAGGCAAACAGAGGGTTAAATGACTTGTTCAAATATCTGGGGCTGGATTGAAACTCAGGTCTTCCTGACTGCAGGCCTAGAATTCTATCTACTGTGCCACCTCACTGCCCCTATCAACTCATTAGTAAATAAGCGTTTATTAAGCACCTACTGCGTGCCAGGTCTAATTATGCAATCATGGTAACACAAAGACAAAAATAAAAATCATCCCTTCCCATCTGCCGCAGGATCAGACAACAAAACTTAAGAAAGTGCTGGAGGAAATATTCGTAATGCAGATTAAACTTTAATGTGTGTCCTGTTTTTCAGTCGGTTGTTAAACCACTGAGGAAGGTTACAGGACAACTACAGTGCGCAGTAATATTTAGGGTTTGAGCCTTTGGGCTCTCCCAGCTTCACTTCTTTCCACTGCCTTCAGCTCCCTCCTCTCCAAACATTCGAAGTTCACTTGCCTTGCGATCTTTGCAAATCACTTCTGTTCTTCATCATCCATGTCAAAATTAAATTTACATACCGCCTTGGCTTTCAAGAGCTTAATTACCCAGTTACTGCCCAAATGCCGAAATTCTCTGGCGACATTCCCCTTTTCCAAATCATCCTTGCTCTTGCTCCCGGCTCTAATTTTCAGCATGATGGAAATAGAAGATCATTGATCAAAAAAAGGGAAGAGTTGTTGGATAGGCACTAAAACTGGGCTTGTTTGCTGAAGAAAGAAAAGTGAGTGAAAATAAACCGAGACCTGGGAAATTCTAATTCATTTTCATTTCATTTTCACGTCATTTAACTAATTTTAATGTAGAAAGGCCAAGACCTCTTTATGCGCCCTGGGCCATCACCACTTGTCTTGACTTTTGCCTCACCACTAGACTCCTGTGATTCTGGAGAAGAGAGCGAGGCTGAGAAGTTGGTGCAGCTCTGTCTCACCTAAATCCAATCACACACAAGTCAAGACATCATACTCATCCTTGGTTCTCTTTGAGAACAAAGAACACCTGAAAAATGAAGTCTTAGGCCTTGTGAATCTAGAATTCAGGTAGCTATAAGTGTATTGTGTGACAAACATTATAGTCATGGGGGCACAGAGAATGTGGTTGAGTCACAGCTCTTTGCCTTGCTCAAGCCCCACATTCTCCCAGATCTTTTCCAAAACTTTATCACTTCTCTTAATTATATTCTGTGTTATGATCCTTCAATGACCTTGTATAATCTTTGCTTTCCACCTAAATTGCAAATTTCAAAACAGGAGCGAAGCCCTAGACCTACACTGGACCCTTCCTTCTCAAAAACACAAAGGATGCAGTACATGGAAGAGCCTACTTACTGAACTAAAGTACGGAGTAGGTTCCGATCTAGACAAATATGGATCATAGACTTTCAAATCTGAAAAAGTGATCATCTTTCATCCCGGAATGATGACAAATCATGTCAGCTCAACTTGTGTTTTTCCCCAAGACTGTCATTATGTTCAGATTATTGTTACACCCTTCTTAGAAACTTCTGGCGTTTCCTACCTCAGTTAGGAAACTAAAACCGAACAGGTGCTGCTAACACTGCTTTGGATCAGATAATTGCACAAACAATTATAGGTAGTCAAAGTAAACGAGTCCAAAATGGTACATGGAGCAGCTGAGTGGTTTCATGTATACATCACTGGGCCTTGAGTCAGGAAGACTCAATTGTGGCCTCAGACAGACCCTTCCTAGCTGTGTGACCCTGGGGAAGTCACGTAACCTGTTTGCCTCAGTGTGTTCATCTGTCAGATGAGGTGGAGAAGGAAATGGCCCACCACTCCAGTATATTTGCCAAGAAAACTCCCAATGAGGGTCATGAAAGGTCAGATGGGACTGAAATGACTCAGCAACGACAATGGGATGTGATCTTCGATATTTTGATTACTAAGCCCTTAATAAGCAAATTAATACTCAGGTTAATCCTTCTTTATCTTATAAAATGCTTTCTATCATCAGTATTTATAGCTGACGTATCTGACCATGCACCACCAAAAATGTTGAAAGCCAGTACTTGATTTTGCCGTCCTCTCCAGTTTGTCCAATACTTGGGAGAAATAATTCTGTTTTCTGAGTGTTCTTAGCTTCGTAACTGGTGTTCCATGTGAAGTCTACACCATCTTGTGGCCTGCAGTTTTCACTGGCTTTCTATACTTCTCATGTCCTTGGCATTCATGATTCTGTTGGCAGATGTTTGAAATGGAAAGAAAAGAAGCAGCGACCTTGGTATTCTGCTCCTTGGAGGGTCTTTGCTCTTTTTCAGTATTTCTTCTAGCTCATCAGAGGACTGTCCCTTGAGGCCCAGAACATGTATGCTTTGTATTTGAAACTCACCATGGTAGAGGTGGAGGAAGAAGCTGAGCCACCATCTTAATCCCATCCGGTGTGATGGGATGAGGAAATCGAGGCTCTCGGCAGTGGTGGGGAACCTAGGGAATCTTAGTATTTGTTCTGTGAAGGGGCCACATGACCTAGAGCACCACATGTGTCCTGGAGGCTGCAGGTTTCCCATCCTCTCTCTAAAGAGAGGGTTAACTTGCCCGCGGTGAGTTTTCTGTCTCCTGGTATTGTCTGCTTTCCAGTCCTCCACATAAAATTCCATGACATTTGATTGTACCATCTCCTTAAGCTACCATCTTGTCTCATCGAGATTTCCCACCCAGATTCTGGAATTTACCAAACAGACAGACTTGGTTTGTATTTCCAGGACTGGGAAAGAAAGCCTCGGACATAGAGTTGAAAGATTCGGATTCAGATCTTGGGTCTTCCACTTACCTACCTGTGTAGGCAAGTCATTTTTCCTCTCTGGGGCTCCAGTTCCTAATGTGGAAAATGCTGGGCTGGATGAGTTCATCCATAAGGCCCTTTCCAGCCCTAAATCTTAGGATCCTGATGGGCCAAAAAGAGAACACACAGGTCACATCCTGGGGAAATCTGCATTGTGTGATAGTCCCAGAGATGCAGCAGAACCTTGTTAATCATGTATTTCCAGAGAATTTGCTGATTTCACTTTGTTTCTGGTTTTGCCAGTGTGTTTAAAAAAAAAAAAAGGCAAATCATGATATGCCTTCCACAATGGCAGTGAGGTGCTTGAAAGAGAACAAGAATGTGAATTGCTTCTTTGACTTCAATCATAAGTCACCTAGGAATGAGTACACGGTAAAGTCACATCCTGCCTTTGATGCTGACTTTACAAGAGACAGGTGACCTAACTTCTGTTAGCTCCAGTTTCCTAATCTGTAAAATGGGGATGAGAGACAGCAGTGTGGCATAGCAGGTGGATGGTCAACGTCAGAATCAGGATAAGTCCTACCCTACTCATGTGGCTGTTAAGCTGTTTTCATTTGTGTCCAACTCTTCATGATCCCATTTGGGATTTTCTTCGCAAATATACTGGAGTGGTTTGCCATTTCCTTCTCGAGTTCATTTTACCGATGAGGAAACTGAGGTAAGCAGCTAAGTGACTTGCCCAGGGTCACACAGCTAGTAAGTGTCTGAGGCCAGATTTGAACTCAGGAAGAAGAGTCTTCCTGACTCCAGGCCCAGCACTCTACCCACTGTGCCACTTAACTACCCTTATTGGTTGTGTAAAGCTAGGCAAGTGATATCACCTCTTAATCCCCCCGCTACCTCCCAGACAACTCTGAAGTTATAACAAAACATGACAATCTACGCTGGTAGTTTCTCACTGGGAACTCCTTATGCCGATAAAATCATAGTCTGGGCCAAAAAAAGTTGGAGAGAATAATTAATACCTCCATTTCCCATCTTAAAAGGTTGTTGGGTTGAGACCCAAATGAGATAATAGATATTTATTTGTTATCATTTTAGAAAGATGTACCAACTACGGTCTTGTTGTAAGTTTTTTGTGACATGACAAGTTTTTGTGCTGGTCCCTTGTCATTCAAAGAGTTGGATTTAGTTTCCACCTTCCCACCTTTCCTCAGTCCTATAAACAGCGCGTCCTCCCCCAGCTGCAGAATTGGGATAACATTTTCCATCTCTCTGAGGTACCGGCTAATGTAATTGCAATGTGCTCTTACTGCCATAGATGCTGGTGTCTTCTCTAACTTCGAGAGTATAAAACTGTATTCCAGGAGTCATTTTCTGAGAGAAAGAGAGAGAAAAGTCCTCTCCATTGCTTTGAAATTCTTGATGGCTCAGGTGCCTGCTCCACCCCTCATTCCCAATTAGGTCATTTGCCAGCAACCAAGTGTGGTTGGGCCACTGCCAAATGCTTCAGAGCTGTAAGGACTCATTTGATAAAAGCTAAGCAGAACAGAGAGGAAAAAGCCATCTCCTAGATCCCAAACAAAAATGTTTTTCCATGATTTCTTTACGAATTGTGACGGGGGTACCCTCTTCCTCATCTTTACTTTGGGTTTGTTACGGTCGTTGATATTCTACATCTCTTAGCCTCAGAAATTACCAAGAAATACTAGTACTTGCTCTCATCCTCTCTCTCTCTCTCTCTCTCTCTCTCTCTCTCTCTCTCTCTCTCTCTCTCTCTCTCTCCTCTCTCTCTTCATATATGTGTGTGCATGCATATTCACATTATATATATATATATATATATACATATATATATATATACATATACACACGTCATTGAACAACTGGAGAAAGTAAAGTTATTTACTTTGTCCTACAATAGTGAGTATGAACATTTGATTATCCACAAATTCTTTCTGTGTTGATCTCCTCTACACCGTTAGATTGTAATCCCTTTAAAGATTTGAATTATTTTTTAAATCTCCCACTGCTGGGGGCCCAGCCCTGGGTGGGCCTTTGCTCATGAACTACATGATGAAAAAGGTACAGGTTGAAATCAAGTTCAGCGTTAGAGCCAGTGTTAACAGTGCTCACTACCACAGAACCCTAAATCGCACATATACCAATACTTTGAGCCTCCACGTTCACTTCATTTTATTGTAGCTGTAGCTGAATTGCCTGTCTTGGAGTTTTTTGCTCCTACCTGCACGTTGCCAAAGGTATGGATGGGCCATGAAATGGCCCTAAGACTAACCGAAGTAGAACAGTGGGAAAGAATTTTTTAAAAAAACAAACCAGTCTGGAGACACTCCCTATATTTGAATGAACACTTCTTGCATAGTGAATCCTAATGACTGTGGTTGATCAGATGAAATGAATTCTGTTTGCATTCACCTGATTGTGATCCGGTTCCCAGTCCTGTTATCCTGGAATAAAATGGCAGCTGATAAATGTTTTTCAAATGGGTATATTCTTAGTGATTACACTGAGTTCACAGAACCACTAGTAACAATAACAGAATTAAGTACAGGAAGAAGACGTGCCCGCCCTGTTGGCAAGTTGGCAAGGGCCATTCATGGGCCTCAGACACAGGCAGCAGATTAGGGCAGGGTCAGAGCTAAACTATACAAGCAAGGGCCATATGAGAAACTGTCATCACCCGGACAGAGAACATTCTTAATTTCCCGAGGTTGTTCATCTGGCACCTTTCATGGCCATCAGTAATCACTCTGGGGGAAAGGGTTTTTTTTTAATATAAAGCAAACAAGGCAAACATCTGAGTGGCAAGGGAAAAAGAAAAGCAACAGAGGAAATTACAGTAGTTCTTCATACAGTAGATCCTTTTTTTCTCTAGCTACAAGGAGACATGGATATTTGGGAGTTTCAGTATTTCGAGACCACTCTCCTTAGGATGGTAACCGAAGGTCATGGAAATGGGGTATCTCACACACTGCCACAGGGTAGCCTTTTTTTCAGATTTTTTGCTCTGGACCTTACACAACCACTATGTGTCAGAGGTAGGATTCGAACTTAGGTCTTCCTGATTTGGAGGCCAGTACATTTTATCTGCACTCGTACCCTGGTTGTTCGTGTGAACCAAGTGATTTGGAATCAGACACGACTTCCTCTCCTCCTTGTTTGCTCACTGCTTGCAGTTTCCTTTCTGACATTAATGACTGCTTCTATAGAAATGACTATTTCCTCCAATGGTAAAGCTTCTGTTTGTCTTGGATCGTCTACCCGTTGTTAAGATACCTGTGCGATGTTGTTTTCGAGCCCTTCGTGTTCTGGAGGTATAAGCCTGTATTGGGTTCTCACTGTGTTTTTTCTTTCTCTTTGTTTCTAGGTAAGGCAACTTGATTGGAGTAGCTCTGAATTGGAAGGAATTTTCCATTTGGTAAAGTACTGCTATTTTTATAAAATACCGTAAACTTTTGTCTCAAGCAGCGTTTCCCACAGAACTGATCTCAGAAGTCCTCTCACCCTGGTGGGCCAAAAAGGCCGTGAGGGCGAAAGGGGAACACACAAGATGCAAGTCAGCATAATCTGGATAGGAAAGTTGGTAAAGCACCATTTTTTAAACACTTCTTAGAGTTGTTTGCTTTTTAAAGCTTCACAAAATGAAAGAGGTATTATATTTCAGCAGAACTCCACTTTAAACCTACGCTGTTGTTTATTCAATCAATTTGTTTTATTACTTATTGATTATTATTTGTTATTTATGGCATTATTTCTTTATATTGTTTGACTTACCTCAGTAAACCCTAGGGTTTATTGAGGGAGATACTGTGATGACTGTAACACAGTCCTTAACCTCAGTGAGCTAGCAGTCTGATAGGGAAAGGTAACAGGCAGCCTGGTGTGATAAAAGAAAAACTTAATTTTGGATTAAAGGGCCTGAACTCAAATCCTGCTGTTACTACCCATGTGAACACGGAGAAGGCACTGAATCTCTTAGTCTGTTTTCTCATACAAAATGAGAGGGCTAACCCAAATGGTTCAGCAGGGTCCCTTCTGTCTCCAAATCCTTTGATCCTGTAGATGTATATAGCTAACATTAAATCAAAAATGATGAAGCATACAACAGAAGAAGTCCTTGGAACTGTGCTTTTCAACTGCGTCGTGAAACTCTGACATTCTAAAGTGGAGATTCTTAACCTGTTACCTGTGAATTTTAAAAAAAACCACATTCTGATAACTACTTAGGAATAATAGATTTCTTCATACTCCTGTATTTTGTACATTTATTGTTCATCCTTTGGGGTCCACTGGTTTCTCCAAATTTTCAAAGAGTTTCCTGACAAAAACGCGAGCGGGGCAGGAAGGACCTTGTTAGTTTTATGAACAACGTCCCATATTGGCAGCTATTTGATATTTTGAGTTACAATTTGTTAATAATTCATTAACCATTTATAACGTTTTTGAACGTAGTTTTTCAATTAAAGAACAGTCATAGTTTAGTGGATAGAATCTTGAACCAGGAAGATACAGGATTCAGCTCTTGCCTCTTGACAGTTGCCACCTCCGCTCCCATGGGCCAATTAATTAACCCTTCTGAGCCTCAAGTGACTCTCTAGGAAGAAGATATAGAATAGTTGTAATCTGCTTCAGAGGAACGAGTTCCCAAACCAGCAAAATTACAGATCCTTGACATAGTGAGGTCGTCAATAGAGTGGAAAATATATGGTTTACAAAGACTTTTCTCATAATAATCATGTAAGGAAGGAAACACAAATGTTTTCTTCACTTTATTAAGATATTCATATTGCTAGTAAGTGCAGGAAGTGACATTTGAACGCAGAACTTGTGACCCTAGTCCATTACACATGCTGTCTTCCCCACCTTGCGTATTTTATGGCTGATGTGTAACCAATGGATATCTAGACTATTTCACATTTTATTTGGGTTCCGATCCATAATTTTGTCATCGTAGGAACCTAGTTACAAAATGCTTTCTACCAGCGCAGGTAGACGTCTGTTCATCAGCGTATCTGAGAGTCACCTTGGAGCCCTGAGACATCAGAGGATTGGCCCAGGGTCGTACAGCTAGAATGTGTCAGGCCATCCGTCTCTCTCTTCCCTCCCTTTCTCCCCTCCCCTTTTCATCCATCTCTCTTCCCCTTTTTTCTCCTTCTCCCTCTCTCCTTTATCATGTTGGTTTTAATCTGGCCCACGGAGAAGTTTTTAAATGTTTGTTTTTCTTAATTGACAAGGAGCCTCCCCTTTTTTTTATTCCAAGACAGTTGGACTTCTGGGATAAAACTCAATTAAAGAGATGACCGAGCATGCTATTATAACAGAACCATTTTGTGTTTAATTATTAATCACAACTCACAGTTTTGTAGCATTTTAAGATACAATATAAAGTTCTTGACCTCTGGTATCTCATTTGATTTGCATGACTGCCTCCCTCACAGCGTTTTTAAAACTGAAGAAACCGAACCTGAAAAGATGGAGTGGCTTACCTGATCATGCGATGCGTTCAGTACACAACAGGCCTAGGGCTCAGTCCCATGTCTTTCTCTACCCCTTTACATTTCCTTAAGGAAATTAGATTGTTTTCCTAATGGGCGACATTGGTATTTGAGAAACCTTTACTGGGATAGGAGCCGGTGCTTCAAGTTCTCCAGCAACGGCTCCGTAAACGTTTGTTCATTGATCTGCTGAATTATACGTATTGAGTCGAAAGGGTTAGGATGAAAGCAGAGCTCTGCAAAGTGAGGCCAGTTCCATTGAAGAGCCGAAGCTGGGGCTTGGCTGATACTATAGAGCAGCGAAGGACACGTTCCACTCCGACTCTTCCGCCAGTGCTACATTTCCCAGCCTGCTCTTCCTGTACTAGCCATAAAATAGTATTAGCTGTGTCCTATGAGATTCAACCTAAACTTCAATTTATTTAAGCCTTTCTTCTTTTTTTATAGATAGGCACACTTGTACCCTTACAAAAGCATTCAGTGTAAAAATGTTATGCTTAAGGACTTAGCTGTGAAGTGGGAAAGCACTCAGAGATCATCAATCCAATCTCACCATCACTGGGTAGAAAGGACTGAAACGATATATTCACTATTGTAAGCTGATTAGACGTAGATCTAGTTTGTTGCTTCATTATGGCCAAATGGGGAAGAAAAGGCAACTTTTCATGCAGTGGGGGGTTTTCTGAATTATGAAGGTAAGATGGTAACTAAACTGAGTTCTTTTACTGGAGCAGGAATACTGATTGGGGCATTCTCTTTTACATCCACGATTATACATGGAACAGGAAAGAGTGAATTGTATTGTTTAGCTGTTTTTTGGTTATGTCCAACTCCTCATGGCCCCATTTTGGGGGTTTTCTTGGCAAGGATACTGGAGTGGTTTGCCATTTCCTTCTCCAGCTCATTTCCCAGATGAGGAAACTGAGGCAGACAGGATTAAGTGACTTGCCCAGGGTCACACAACTGATTTCTGAAGCTAGACTTGAACTCATGAAGATGAGGCTTCTGACTGTAGGTCCAGCACTCTGCTGTCCTTGCCTAAAATACATCATTTGCTCTTATTTTTATTTGCCGTGGTGGTTCGTGATACATTCGGAAACAGAATGTCCACACAGACGCCAAAGAAAGAAACAGAGAAGCTATGTTGCAAGTTCAGGTATTAAATTTATAGAGTGCCTGTTAGGTTGAATCCAGTGCTTTGAGGAAGGACAGTGATACAGTAGCTCTTAGGGTACTTGATAAAGATATTAAGATGATCTCGTTAGTGTGATTTCAAGACAGCTTATCAAAAAAATAGATGAATACAGTCATGGTGTTAAGAATGAAGATTTTTCTAGGAAGAGTAAATATGCTTCAACAGAATCCTTATTTTGGCAGCTAGGTGATGCAGTGGATAGAGCTCCAGGCCTGGAGCATGGAGGATCTGAGTTCGAATATGACCTCAGATACTTACTAGCTGTGTGACCCTGTCGTCGCTGTTTATCCTTCATTCTCAAAGAGGACCATGACATCAGGGAGGAGATGTTATGACTTGGATTTAAGTGAGGCAGGGCTGTGCAAAGTCACAACCTCACTCTCTCCTCCAGATCCCTCTGGGTCCAGTGGCAAGATGTACATCAGGATGATTGGAGATGGACCCTGAATGAGTCACTTAACCCTGTTTGGCTCAGTTTCCTCATCTGTAACATGAGCTGGAGAAGGAAATGACCAACCGCACTAGTATCTTTGCCAAGAAAACCCTCGATGGGGTCAAGAAGAGTTTGAAAAATGACCACACCCCCAAGAAAAAACCAAAACCTTCTAGAAACTGGGGACCTGGTCTATAGAGCAAGAGTCAGTCACCATGCCCTTGGCAAAATATTCCGTTTTGTTCTTGGTTTTAAAAAAATGAGAAAGCTTAGTTTTAATGAATTGAATATAAAATTCAGTTTAAAATAAAAGTCTAGGAATCTGATGAAAATACTGCGGGGTGAAATGGGGGACGGTTCCTAGGCTCCTGTCACTTTGGTGACTTGGTCCAAACCTCCCCTGTTTTACAAACGAAGACACTTAGGCCTAGAGAGATGAAAGGAGTTGCCCAGAGTCGTAGGACTTTCAATCCCTTCTGCTTCCCAAGATGGAAAACAAGCCTGGAGAGGTGTCGTAAGGATCAGGACTAGGAACTGAACCACGTCCTCTGACTCCCCCATTCGAATATTCTTTTTAAAATAGTTAAAATCAGCTGCCTGATTTTAGGCTGTTTGGGGGTAGTCGTTTGCATTCAGTTGACTTTCTTATGGGCTATTTCTTGATGCACTTCAGTCACAGCTCTTCAGCCCATTTATTCTAAAAAGTGCCTCCTAGACAGAAACAGCTAGGAAGCCGATCCATTGTGGGCCCTTCATAACTTTCTATTGATTTAGAGTCTGTAACTTGACAGCCACTTTCAGTATTTGCCTGGTGTTACTTGAATGAAAATAAAATAATTTTTATCCTATCTCCCACTCCACCACCTTCTTTTTTATTTTCCTCCTCAGCTTGTTTGTCACTAAAATTATGACCCCAGAGTCCATGCTTTGTGTGAATCTTTCCCCAAAAGACATGCGTTAGGTGGTACAATGGATAGAAGTCTTTGAAGTCAGGGGAAGATCACAATTGATGTGTGTCCCTGAGCTTACCTTCTGTCTGCCTCACTTTCCCCAACTGTAAAATGAGGATAATAGTAGCATCTACTGCCCAGAGTTGTGATGACCAATGAGATGAAATTTGTAAACCTCTTCATGCCAAATTAAACGTTTCGGCATAGCTGAGGTACCGTCAGAAAGGTGGGCAGATCCAGTTTGCCCAGTAAAACAATAAAAAAGCTTAAGGTGGATTTTCTCCACTTAAAGGCACTGACTTTTTCTTCCAGGCACTCTCCTCCTCCAGTGGTTAGTTCGGCCCTAGTTGTTGTATTAGGCAGGACAACAACCTGTAACAAGTTCAGTGTGAAGGTATGCAGTGCATGTCATGATGCACTTGTACCCCTAGTGTAGTATAAATGTTCAGAATTCATTTAGTCAATGTTACGTCTTCTGAGGTTCTCCAAATGGACAAGAATTCCTTTTCTTGCCTATCCCAGGCAGCAAAGACTGTGGATATCCTTGGCCCTTTTGGTTCTTTGTATTTATACAGAGGCCTTGTGCCCTTTAAAGTTTGCTACTACATTAAATGGCCCCAAAGTCATTGCTTTTCAAATTCTTGTCTTTGTAGTTTTGCTTCATTTTTTTGTCTTGCTGTCTGAACCTGTTACTTCTTGCCTTGCACTGCTTATAACAGCTTCTAACTTGCTGTTTATAAGTTGCTGTGGACTTGGAAACCAGATTTATTAGAGATTTGTATAAATTCAAAGTAAATGGAATCAGTCAGGACCTAAGGGGCGCTGTGGTGAGCATAGTACATACATCGGCTTTAGCAGCTAGGCCTTTGGAATCCAATTTGCCCACTAAGAAACGTTTTTCCCCCTCAATTTTTCATTTTTTTCTAACTCTTTTTGGGATGGATGAGTCTCCTACATTCCTGATTTCTGGTTGGGTTATATGTTACTGTAAATTACCAAGTTATGGAAAAGTAGGGAACATACCCTTCTTATTCCTGCTTTCAGCAACACGTTCAGGAACAGACCAGTCTCTTGACTAGTACTCAAGTATTCATTAGGCCACACTGCCCAGTACTGACACAAGACTTATTTGCTGGCTAAAAATAGTAAGCAAAAATTTGCCATAGAATGAAAGCTTTAGAAATAGGTCATCATCCAGTTAAAATTCACAGCTACCTTGAGGATCATTTTGGTTTTTGCCAGAGGTTTAGGCTATATTTTGGTGCACTGTAATAGAGAGCTCTAATAAGAGTTTTATAGGTTTTTCAAATTCAGTAGTTTGAGACCCCAGGCATGAGTTAATTCGGGGGAAAGACATATTTAAATACCATGAGCTGTAGAAATGCTCATTTGGATCCATCTCTCTGGTCAAATTATGTGTCGTATGGTGAAAATGTGGTTTGGGAGGGAAGGGGCCTGGAGGGATGTTAATATTTAGAAAGGTCCCCATTTTCTTATTATTTCTATTAAAGAGAAAGTGAATGAAATATCAGGAAAAAAGCCATCCTAACTTATCTATTGCCCATTGGTTCAAAACTTGCCGATGGTTTAATTAGAGCCTTTCAGGGGAGAAGCCAGGACTCTGAGCCTGGAACTTGTTCAGCTTTTTGCCTAAACTACTTCCCTCTGGCCATCTGAATTGGATCAGCACGGCTCCCCTGGTAGTTAGGGCTTTCCAGAAATGGAATAAGGAGTGGTGGGTTCATTGCCAGTGGACAAGGACACATTATAGATGAGATTCATGATTTGGGTAAGAATTGGACTCTGAAATTCCTTCCAGTTCTGAACATGTAGTATAAAGAACAATGGGCCAGGACACGATACCTAAGCATAAAATCTCTTAACAGCGTTTGCATGTTATGTTATTTTGGGGGGGAGCCAGTAATATCATCAAAATGTTGAAATAATATCAAAAAATATCTAGTCCCAGATCTACTTTGAATTATTTTTTTAAATGTGTTAAATATGTACTCCATGAAGAATCCTGAGCTAGGTATGGGGTGTGTGTGTGTATGTGTGTGTGTGCATGTGTGTGTGTGCGTGTGCGTGTGTGTACACACTGGGCTTCCCTTCTAAAAGGGATTAGGGCAAAGAGTTCCAGTATAAAAGAAGACATAGTAGGTTCATGGTCCTTTGCGAGGACCACATTGTGACTGACCTTGGTGAAGTCACTTAACCTCTATGGGCTTCACTTGCCTCATCTGGAAAAGGAAATGGAATGGAAAATTCCATCTCAGAAATTCTAGGATCCTGTGATCATATCATCAGTTCGTGGAGTCTGAAGTTCTCTTGTAGGTTCAGTCATAGGCTACCTTTCTATCTTATAGCTAAGGTTTTCTCTTTAGAGACATACAGAGGTAACACGATATGTGTTTGCATGTATGATTCATCGTAGGCAGTACTGCATTTTTATTTCAATCGGTTATCACCGAGTTTCATAACAATAGGATTTTTTCATCATCCTGTCATGTAGATGCATGATTCATTTCCATCTTATTTTCTATACGCTTGGAACTGATGGGAGGAATTCTGTGAGGTCTATGTTGTTTATGTAAAGAGTTTTCTTTGAACTTAAAAGCCAGCTTTTTTTTAAATAGCTTGAAATATTTTTACCATATTTGTAATTTTATTTCCTGAGTAATATACCTTCCCCTTGACTCCATCATAATCAGAATGACCCTGTAATTTTACATACTTCCTGAGAAACCTTATCATAAGCAAGAATTTGCCTGTTATATTCACGTGCCTTGCAATTAAAGTTTTTTTAGTCATGAAGAATTGAATTTCAGTTTGTTGGCTTTTGCAATTTGCTTTCAGTTCCCTAACATCTTTCTTTCTATCATTTATCACTCTGTCTTCATTTATTTTATAATTCTCTAGGTTGTTTTATATATATATATATATATATAGTTATATATATATATTTGAAGCCATCAAATGCCTTTTTTTCCCAGCCAGATCAGAACATTTTTCTAAGAGACTTTTCTTTGCTAAAAGACAAACGTATGGGCAAGAATTCAACACCAAAATCTTTACAAGTTCCCCAGTGAGACTTCAAACATTCCCTCAGAGTCACGAAACATCAGAGAGGATGTTACACAACACAACTGGCTCTGCCAACAGAAAAATTCTTCCAATAGAGCTACCTTGCCTACGGTTCGTAAATTCATCCATCATGTCAGAAATGCAACTCCCTTCAAGGTGTACGAATAACAATTCCTTATGGCCCTGGGAGTTTGGAAGAGCAGTGGGTAGTTGGAGACTTGAGCCCTCAGCCTTGCCTCGATCACTCATTATTTGTGGTATAACTGTTACCAAGACCTGTGCAGACACAAATAAGCACAAGAAGTAATGCTGCTCTCCACAGACATTCGAAATCCTGGGATTTTTGTGATGGGGGTGGGGGTGGGAAACTAGAAATAAGAGAAGCACCCACTAATTTAGGGAATGACTGAACAGATTCTTCTATATGACTGTGATAAAAGATTATGCTGTAAGAATCCACAAATAGGAATTCAAAGAAACTGGGAAAGACTTGTATGAACTAACGCATAGAACAGTAAACAAAACCGAAGGAATGATACACATAAGGACCAGAGAGTGCAGAAAAAAGTAACATTAAATGCCTGAGCATTAAACTCAGTTCAGTGGCCAGTGGGCACTGGAGGATGCTGACAAAATGTATCTCCCTCATCTTGGTGTCAGATGTGGTCAGTGTGGCTGTCTTAGTTAATGCTGTTTCCCTGTTCCAAAAATAGCATTCTGTTTGGAGGAGAGGGAGGTGATTGGAGGATATCACAAGATTGTTTTGAAAAAAATAAATCAATATTTTTTTTAAAGATCTAGATTTTTAGTCGCGGTAAGCCAGGGTTCTCTTTATGTTCTGGACTCTATGAAACTAGCAAAAAGCAAACATTTTTGTTCCTGTTGCCTCAGATATGATTCCCTGAGATCATTTCTGGTCTTCCAAGTCATATAATCTTCAGCATCAGATAGTGGCTCCAAAGAGTTCATCAGGAAATTTCAAGGAGTTCAATTCCAGACCAGAAATAAGGAGCCTCATCAGAGAAAAAACTTCCTGAATGTTTTTCCCTAATCTAAAGCAAGGAGGTAGCTGGTACAGTAAAGAAGCAACAGGGAGAATGTCTTAAGCAGTAGGCTCTAGAACTGGAAGAAAGATTTGCAAAGTGGAGCTTTTTAGCAGGCCTCCGGATGATGTCCCAGGTTTTGTTTGTTTGGGTTTTAGTGATTTGTGTCTAATGCTGGGTACACCTTCCCAGTACTCTGAGCAGTGACAGAAATTTTAAGTTTCATATTCCCAGGGCAGAGAGAGGGTCCTTTGCCTGTTCACCCATCATCTCTTAGCTTTATGCTCTGGGTGTGCCCGGATGCTGCCAAACACTACAGGACTTCATGGATAGGAGCTCAGAACCAGCTAGTAAGAAAATGGGAAACATGGTGTGCTGTAGAAGGAAAGCTGTAAGGTTGCATCCAGTCTCCTGCTCAAAGTCAGCATGGCATAGTGGATAATGTGCCAGACCTGGAGGAGAGAATACCTGGAATACCACCTGCACCCTAGGCAGCGGTCTCACCTCACTGGCCTGTAAACTGAGGAGGGGCTGGACTTAGGCTTGTGCTGGAGTCAGCTCCTGCTGTGAAGTTTCAGTATGATCATTAACACTTCAGAAATCAGTAAATGCTACCAATTTGTGCTGTATTCATAGTTTTGTTGATTGTCTAGTCTCAAGAAAGTGACAAGGCAGCTGGGTGGCACAGTGGAGAGAGCCTGGAGTCAGGAAGACTCATTTTTATGAGTTCAGTCTGGCCTCAGACACTTGCTAGCTGCGTGATCCTGAGCAAGTCATTTACCCCTGTTTGTCTCAGTTTCCTCATCTGTAGAATGAGCTGGAGAAGGAAATGACAAACCACTTCAGTATCCTTGCCAAGAGAACCCCAAAAGGGTTCACAAAGAGTTGAACACAACTGAAAACAACTGCAAAGAAAGTGATGGACAAAATGTGGATAACAGATCAAATTTTACAACTTGTCATACCCTTCCTTTTTTTTTTTTTTGGAGAGATCATTGTTAAAACATTTGACAACAGATCCCAGACCTCAAAGATGCCTTCCAGTTTGGAGTTAATTATCCTACAATTCTGCTGGGAAATGGTGATGACTCTTTCTGGCCTTTCTAGGAAAGTGGGTCCACAGCTGCACAATCTAGTTTATGATCCTGATGTTTGAGGTCTTTCTCATAGAGGAATGAGAACCTCAGAAATGGTACTAAAAGAACTGAATCTTTGAGGAACCTCAGGGATAGCTGAATTGAGCTGCAGTATTAGTAGGTCCCTTCCTAGACAGGAAGTAACACTGACTTCTTGAAACTCTGTGTGCAAGCTTTAGCGCATCGTGCTGATGCCACAGCAAGTCTATTGTTCATTCTTCATTACCTTACTTGTTTTCCCCTTTCTCCTTCTAGTTTCACTCACCCTGGGAACATGTTTATTCTAACCTACATCTTCTGAACAGGCATATTCATCACACAGTTTTGGAAAATACTCCAGTTGCACATGCACATGCAGGCCATGAGGTAGCTAGTCGGCTTAGTGGATAGAGTGCTAGGCCTGGAGTCAGGAAGACCTGAGTTTACATCTGGCCTCAGACACTAGCCGTGTGACCCTGGACAAGTCTCTTAATTAACTCTGTTTGCCTTATTCCACTGGAGAAGGAAACGGCAAACCACTCCAGTATCTTTGCCAAGAAAACCATGGACAGCATTGGTGTGCTGTGGTCCACAAGATCAGTAAGAGGCCGACACGACTGAAGGACGTAGAAATGCACATGAGGTGATCAGAAAACCATGAAGCACACTTGAAGGGAAATGACCTCAAGAGGGCGATATCTTCTTGACTTGTTCTCCAATTGGATTGGAGTAAGGTGGAGCTGCACCAAGTCACAGCCTCTGTCGTCCAGAGTCATTGATGTCCGTTGGCAAGACGAAGGTGAATAGCCATCACAAGATTGATGACAACCTCTCTGTCTTACCTTATTGACCAGCACTCTGACCCTAGGGGCTGCAGATTCACAGGGAGATCCATGAATTCAGATAAGGAAAATATTACACCCTTATTTTTATTACATCTTCCATTTTTTTACTCTCAACTGAAATGAGCATTTTCTTCAATTATTTATAAACATTTTTCCTGAGATCTGTAGACTTCACCAGTCTGCCAGAGGGGTCCATGATACAAATGGTTCAGAAACCCCTGCCTCATAGGGAAGAGTATAGCAGTGTAACAGCTAGCAAGAAATTGAGTGCTGCGGGCACGGTTCATCCATGCCATGGTAGGCCTAAACGCTGAGTCCCGTTTGTTTCCAGACACGGCTCCATCTGTTTCCTCCGTTCAGTTATTCACAGCTCTTTGAAATTATCCAGAAGAAGATATACTGTAGAAGGACAGAAAGAAGTTCTGGAAAGCCTGCATCATCTAGCATGAGGAGGACAGCTTTGAAACAGAAATTGCCTCCTCAGGTGCTCTTTGTAATGTATCTGGCTCTAGGTTTCACATTTGCAACCTGACTGCTTGCTGCAGGCACCAGCTACAGAAGCTATCCCTTCCTGGCCTTCCATTGCCTTTGGCTGAGATGATGGCCTTTAGATGGTTTAGAGTTTGAATGGGGGTGGAGGGGTGGGAGGGAAGAGCTTTGCTTTTGGGGAAGAATCATAATATCTAGCATTTATATAGAAGTTTAAGATGTTCAAGTCATCTCATTTGGTCCTCACAGCTACCCTGAGAAGAAGAAAAGGAAACTGAGGCAAACCAAGATTAAGTGACTTGCCCAGGGTCACACGACCAGTTCATGTCTTAACTAGTCTCACAGCTAGTAAGGTGGGATTTGAACTCAGGTCTTCCTAAGTCCTAGTCTAACTCTGTCCACGGTACCACTTAGCTATCTAAGAGCTAGAGGTGCCATTTAGAAACATAAAGATTGCCGATAAGGATAGAATACCAGCTAGCTGCAACATCCAAGGGGCTCCCGAGTCTTACTCGCACCCGTTTATGGTGCTGTGATGCTCTCCCCCACAAAGCCACAGTCACCCTTGTAGCAGTTAATGATTTCTACCCACTGACCCACCACGAAGCATTGTTCCTTGTTTTCCTATAATGCTTGTCACAATGCTATGACAACAGGCTGGTTTTATGCAAACAGACCCTGGCTCCCAAAAGACAGTATGTCTGAAAGTCAAACATGGATGGCAGCCATTGGCACGCAGAGAAGTCAGAAACCACAGATTGTTTTCTCGTTGGATGGACAGCTTAAAGCAACGTAAAGTTAATGGAAGAATTCCTTGAAAGTGAAGTCAGACTGAAAGAAAAGCTCTGTAATGTACTAAATGTGGAAGATCTGTAAGCAGGAGTGAGGCTGAAAGGGTCTGGAGAGGAAGAAAAGACATTTTTGTAAACAGATCTGGCTTGTATTACTGCCTTGGCTGTTTTAATTATTTGCTCTAATAATGTCGATTTGCAGGAGAATCTCTAATTAGGTAAGGTTTGATTTATTGAGTTGGCCCCATATAAACTATGATGTCATGCAGTGCTGCAGAAAATTACAGGTCTGGTCTCGCCATTGAAAACTTTTTTTTGAACTTGGAATGCTTCAACTCTACATGTCTTAGTTTAGGCATTTTTATGTTCCCTTGTTCTAAACTCTTTCCCCTGCTCAAAGCTGTTCATCTTACCTGTGAAATAATTTATCAAACATGAAAGAACAGGGAAGGGGGAGGTGACCCCATTCCAAGTCCAAAAGACAATATACTGCTGCTTGGGAAGGAAACAGAGACTTTCAGCTCCCTGGAGAAATGGTGTCACTCTCACCACCAGATGACCATTGGCAGACATAGCCAAATAAATGCAATTGTCAATTGTCCCTGAATAGCAAGGTGTAACCTGGTGTTCTTCTCCCTGTCTCTCTGTGTCTGTCCTTCTCTCTGTCTCCCTAGACCTGTCTCTACCCCTCTTACTTTCTGCCGTTCCTTTCCCCTTTCCTCTCCCTCCTCCTTCAACATATTCAGTAGCTTCTCTACCCTTTATATTTCACTGGTGTCATTAGCTTTATCTAACTTTGAGTAGACCCTGGGCAAATTACTTAACCCTGCTAGCCTCAGTTTCCTTATTTGGGAAATGAGCTGGAGAAGGAAATGGCACACCACTGCAGTGTGTTGGACATGACTGAAACAAACCACAAACTTTGAATAGGAAGCATGTGCTGCCACCATTCATATTAAATCTTAGAGCTGGAAGCAGCCTGAGAGGTCATCTTGTCTAACCCCTCCATTTTGGAAATGAGGCCCAGAGAGGACAAATGACTTGTCCAGGGCCTCTAAAGTAACCTGTAGCACATCCAGGATTAAGAGGTATTATTTTCAATCCATAATCTCTCTACCGTATCACAAGAACTATGGAGAGGTGTTAAATTCTGGTCTGTTGTTCTGCCTTGGCGTGTGTTTGGACCTTCTAATTGAACATGGAGATGCATTCAAGGCAGCTTTTGTAGGGTGTTCCCTGATTTATTATCATGGAGCATCGGTCTCGATGTTTACTTAGCCTGGAGATTTGGTTTTACTAAATGACACATACTTTTCTATAAAAGCCCCTTAATTTTAAGACTAATCCAGTCTTATTCCATGGAATTAATCTGGGACAGAAGATTGATCTAGTCTATCTCTGCGTATGCCAATGTGCATAAGAGGGTAATTACAGGATGATGGCAGATTGTTCCTGTCACAAGACAACTTTGCAGGACTGTTGGTATTTTCCTGTTTTCTTCTTGTCAATCTGCTTTAACAAAGATTTGCATCAGCCTTCTCTCTGTTTGCAGGCTAGTTTGAAAGGGGTCCAGGCACTCTGAGATGAAGTTCCTTGTGTTTCTCATTATTAGAGGCATGCAAGGTTCCACCAGACGTTTCAGATCCTTTAAATTAAGTGCCCTCATAGTCTTTCAGGTGTCATTCAAAGAACACCTTTAGTGCCTCTCAGAAACCCTTTAATCCCTTGATGGCCACAATGTCCAGGAAAGACAGAACATGTGAGTTGTAGAGGGAGTATAGAGAGCCTGGTCTTTGGAATCTAAATCTCAGCAGAATACAATGAAGCTTTCCTTAAAAAAAAAATTGTTTTTTAAATTTCCTTAAAGTCTACTTCTTGCAGTCATTTTTCCCCTGCTGTAAGCTTCTATAAGCTTTGTCCAGTGGGTGGTAAGAGAAAGAGAGTAAGGGGGGAGAAATACTGAGATGATAGTACAAGGAAGGACCTGTTTTTATAGTCCTTTTCTTTAAAAGAACATTCAGCATTCTAAAATGCCTATAAAGACATTAACACCTGTGCAGTTTTTTAATCCTCTTAAAGAAAGTGTATTAGGCAAAATTTTGTTGATTTTTCTCTTCTCATGAGTGAGCTCAGAGCCAAGAAGACTTGCCCAGAGTCCCATGGTGGCTCACATCACCTGTACGCCTGGTCCGTTGTTCTCTGCCTCTCCCTCTACTCACACACCTTTGAGTCCAAAAATCAACCACCAACTGCCCTGCGTCTATATTCAGAGGAGGGGTTTGTCCTTGATGCATTACCCCCACGTGTGTATGGCTGGGAGTGGGGGAAGTTTGGTTTTGTTTCTTTGGTTCCATTTTGTGACCTGGGGTCCGTGTTGTAACTCTGACTTGTGACACAGCTTTAATTTGCTGTGAAAACTTAATAGCTGGATCGTTGAGCCCCATCCCCATCTCTCCACCCCCAAGACTCAAGGCAAGACTTGTATTGCTAATAATAATTTTCATTTTTGTTTGTGTATCCCCAGCATCTGGCACAGTGGCACGTAATGGGTCTTTAATAAATCCTTGCTTTTTGATGAATAGAGCTTCAAATTAATATGAAAATCATCTCAGAATAAAACATTACTTTATACATTATGAAGAATGCTTTTTATGGTTGCTCACCATTTTTGTATGGCTGTGGACATGACCTGTTTTTAGAGAAGCAGCAGTGGGCAGCTCAATGGCACAGCAGATAAAGTAAATAGAGCCTCGAGTCAGGAAGACTCATCTTCCTGAGTTCACTTACTAGCTGTGTGACCCTGGGCAAGTCACTTCACCCGTTTTGCCTCAGTTTCTTCATCTGTGAAATGAGCTGGACAAGGAAATGGCAAACCATTCTGATATCTTTGCCAAGAAAACCCAAGTGAGTTGGACACGACTGAAAAAGACTGATATATTGGAAATAGCCCTAGATGTGGAGTCCTGCCTCTCAGATGTACAACTGTACAACTCTGAAAAGCACCTTTAATTTATCAAAACCTAATTCTTCCTCTAAAATTGTAGCAATCCTACTTGTACTATTTGTTCACAATATTGTTAATGTAGAAAGTCATTAATAAACTTTAAAGCTCTGTTTAAGTGCATGCCATTATTTTCAATTGATTGAGAGCAGATCAGTGCTAATTTCAAGTAGAAAAGAAGATGCCTCAATTCTTGAGGCCATTGTGTCCAAGGTCTAGTGTTTCCTATATGTCTAGTTAGAGTTTCAAGTGCCTGCAATTGTCCTTTAAACTCAGATCAAAAACATTGACCAGTTTACTAACAGATTCCAATAAAATGGAAAAGACTTTGACTTAAGTAGCTAGGCAAAAGAAAACATTTTTCACAGTCATTTTAAACTGCCGAGCTTTGCCAGGCAGACAATAAACAAGCATTTTGATAGCACAAACATTTTAGGGTACTATATACGCTTAACAAAATGGCAGCTTCTAGAACTCATGTTCCAAGAGCCACATTACCATTCTGAATGTCTTGGAACAACAGTCTCATACAGTCTTCCTTTTCTTCATAAGAAAGACCCTTAAATTTGCCACCAAAGTGCCTTCTACATAATAAAGGCCCATTAATTAATTAATTAATTGTTTAGACTGGCATAAGTGATGGGGGCTGACCAGGTCGGAGGGTTGCCTTCTATTATAATTATCTTTCAGTTTTAATTCCAAAGATATAAATTGGCATAAGTTATAGAACAACAATTATAGTGTTTTACAATCTGGTTTAATTTCTCACTTTACTTGTGGGGGGAAAAGGGAGGCTTGGAGAAGATCAGAGATTTGTCCAAGGTCACATTGTTTTTTAGTGACAAAGCAAGGTCTAGAACAGAGGTCATCTCATTTGGAGTTCGTGGCTCTTTTCTGCATTCTTCTTATGTTTTATTTTGTGCATTTGAAAACCTCATTCTAGAAGTGGCTCCATAAGCTTCATGAGACTGTGTCTAATTGTAGGGGAAGTGGAAACGAGGGAAGGGGGGATGTTTAGCCTAGAAAAGAGAAAGCTCCGGGGATGGGGGTGGGAGGCTTGTAGGACAACTGTCTTGAAATATTTGAAAGTGTATCATGTTAAAGAGAAATTAGGACAGGACTAGGAGGAAGAGGTGAAAGTTGTCAAATTAGAAAAGAAGTCCAATTAGGCTCAATGTTAACAACTCATGCTCTCTGTAACTGAACAACTGGGCTGCCTTGAGAAGTGTCAGCTTTCACCTTCTTGTAGGTATTCAGGCAGAGGCGAGATAACCATTTCTCAAGGGTGTTATCGTGAAGATTCATTTCAGGTATTTTCGAACCAGCTGGTTGCTGAGATTCTTTCACAAAGTGATTTTTTTTGGAGAGATCAGCATTTTAAAACACAAAATTTAAGGCATGAAATGTAGGAGGCTGTGGAATTTCTAGAGAGTAGGTGATTCAGACTCATGTGAAAAGAGCTGCCTGCTTCTCCGTTGGGCACCTAGGCTACGTGATTCATTGCAGGCGGCCTGAAATGAATTTGGACGCTAGGCTATAGCTACAATGACAGTTCTCCATCTTTTTTACAGTAGCCCTGGTAAAGGTACCCTTATTCCCTTCCGCCCATCTCTACTGGCATTTAAAGCGGTGTGTGTGTGTGTGTGTGTGTGTGTGTGTGTGTGTGTGTGTGTGTGTGTGTGTGTGTGTGCGCGCGCGTGTGTGTGTGTGTATCCTTGTTTTGGAGAGAAAGAGACTTAGAATTTCCAAGTTTGAAGTGGTCTTAGAGCTCCCAGTGTGATCCCATGATTTCACAGAATTCCAGGTTTGAGTGGGATCTCAAAGATCATTTAGTCCAGACGGTACCTAAAGGATGACAGCCTCCTCCGTCCAACAACAGGAAGCCAGAGCTCAGAAATAACAAAGGATTTGTCCAAAATTGCAAAGCCAACTAGTAGAAGGGAATCCAGGTCCCTTTGTCTGTCAGTCTAGCACAAATCTATGTTTGATTTTGGCCTTTTCAGTAAAGATGAGGTTTTTATGTGAAGTTGTATTCTCTCCAAGCCTGGAACTGAAGGAAGGGGAATGGTCAAGGAGGTCTCACAGAAAGAATACCAAAAGGCTCTTTCTTTCCATTAGCCTCTCCTTTAAGTGGTTAGAGCATTTATAAAATAAAATTCCAGCATCCTGCCACTCTTCATTTTTAAAAAGAGAGATGTATAAAGCCTCCTTTACTAATAAAATACTGTTTGTCTTGTAGACCTGATGACACGTTTTCAGTCACTACATTCTTTGGAACGAGATTGGCATTCTAGCTTCCCTGCATAAATTTTATGAAGTGCATACAAAGAAGGAATTTAAGGTACCTCCAGCATACAACCAAAATGGACCAAGACAGGATAAAATGCCAAGTCACTTTTTTTCTGTGGATGCACATACCCACTGCAGTCATCTCATCTCTCACCCCCACATAGCCCAAAACCCACATTCATGTGCGTGGTCCATTGACATCTCTCTTAGAAATCTAAGGAAGGGACCCAGGGTAAAAAGCAAAGAACTTGACATTAGAATTCCTGGAGCAGCAGGCAAAATAAGCACTCCTTTCTTCTGAATTAACTCCTCCTCCCACTAGAAAACATTTTTAAGTAGGCTTGTATGAGGCAAATGATAGCTAGAATCCACTTCTTTATTAGCAAAAAGTAAACAGCAGAAATTGCCAATTAAAAAAAAACTCTCCCAATACTGAAAGCTTGTGATAAAAGATGTCACGTTGCATCAGAATCATCCAATGAAAACTTACGGCATGTAGAAAGACCTTCTCAACCTCTAATTGTAACACTTATGGTTTCTGGTTCCCTGATAAATCAAATCTTGTCTCCATGATGATTTTCTTAGATAAAAGTAACCTCTTTATAGCCCCAAAATAAGGCAAATGAAGACGTTATAGAAAAAGTTGGGGAAAACCCTCAGCTCTAATGCTCAGTCACTGCCTTCTTTCTATTGCACGTGTTTGCTGTATAATAGTCTCGAACCATTTGGAAAATCAGATCATCTCTTCACAAGGAATGGACAATAGAATCCCTATTCACACCATAATTGGGGAAGATCAAATGGGCTGTGCCTTCTATGTGGGAAACAAGCCTTGCTTTGGCAAGCTGATGGAATCAATCCCACCTTTTAACAGCCACAGTGTGTGTATGTGTGTCTGTGTCTGTGTCTGTGTGTCTGTGTGTCTGTGTGTGTGTCTTTTCACATGAGTCCGTTTCCAAGCAGGCTATAGTATCCTTGAACTATTCACTGTCTGAACTTGCTCCCAAGGAATTCTTCCTCTCTGCCCCACCTCTGAGGCAACAGCCAATGAGAAGCCCATGGAGAGCTTCCAACTTCTCATTCCCACGTCCCTTTTGTATGTTATGGCTCATGGAGTTCACTGATGTCTTACAGAAGGGCAAGACTAATGTTCATGACATTGTAAAGCCTTCACAGTAAACATTTTCCTCAGTACCCCAACTCCGTATTTAATTGGCTCACAAAACCCATTCATTGCCTCTACGTTTCTTGACTATTAACTCTTATCCAATAACTGGGAAGCCCAGTTTAAGGAGGTTTCTTTATCCAAATGGCTCTTCCAAAGATGGGAAAACATGAGTGATCTCATTTAGCTGAATCTATTTTTATTAGTTTCAAAAAGTGCAGCTCTCCCCCCTTTTTTCCCCTTAACAGATCATATTTTAATGAAGCTGACTGGGAGTTGAAGGATGTTATGGGGTAACTACTTCCCTACCCCCAGAAACCCAAGTCTTCTTTCCACAGGTTTTATTTTAGACCCTTTAAGGTAAAACACCCAATATGCCAATCTCAGAGGAAATAATTTCATTTTTCCTTAATATTCAGAGCAAAACCTGGCTGTTTTATGAGTGAGCAGTCCCAAATTCTGTTTATAGCCAGCCTTTTCACATATGAATCATGTTATTTAATCCAGATTTCTTTCAAACCACAGCCAGACATGCAGTATAGATATATGCTTCAAGGACCTCTATTTGATCCTGTTCACTCCACCACATTTTATTTGGTTTAAATTAACAATCCATTATCACACTGAGGAAGAACCAGCACATTTCCACAATTGACTATTGAAATTTACAGGTTTAGATGATGGAAGTTACGCAGACAAATAACTCCTGAGGGATAATGTGATGGTCTGCTTTGGGGCCATTTGTTTTTGTAGAATCTCACTGCCAGCCCTTCTCCCCCAAGCGTCCACTGCCGGACTCTTGAAACACAGAGCACAGGAACAAACACATGCAAATCCATCGCTCTGCTGTGAGGCGCCATCGGGAGGTTGTTTGGCTCACCCTCGGTTAGCATGGTGCAGGGTACCCAGACCAGAAGGGAAGTGATGCTTAAATTTCTGCACATTCCCTCAAGGAAAACACCTTTTGAATGATTTTTGGCCAGAGGTAGAAGAAGTGACCCATGAGTGTTCATAGCTCAGAAAGACTTTCTGAAAGTTGCCTGAATATTGGAAGACACCAATATTATCATAGCACCAAAATCTGTTCTGAAATGGTGGTTACTGGTCACTTTGGCAGATTTTCTTATCAGTAAAAACTCAAGCAGACACATATTTTTCAGGTTTTGACAGAAAATGTCTACTATTTAAGAGCAGCAGTGAACTCAAGATTTATGGGAGATAAGCCCTCACAATCCAAAATAGACTTTCTCAGAAGAATGTTGATAAAGAACTTTAGCATGCAGTTTGCTTAAGGGAGGAGGGGGTTGAAGAATTCCTTCTGGATCCAAACATTTCCAGTAAGTAGCTGACCTTGGACAATTTACATTCTCAAGTCATTATGCAGTATATTAATATATCTTTTCTTTTTTTGCAATGTACTATCTCTCTCGGAACCTTTAAGTCTGTGATTTTCCACTTGAACCCTAATCTCAGTATTTTGGCTATGAGTGTTATGCACTTAAAGAAAAAAAAAGACATCCCTGAAATGAAAGCTTTCTTTGTTTCTTTAGCAATAATTAATTCTAAGGCAAAGCCTGTTTCCCCAGCTTTGGTGCTTTAAAGAATTAGTTTGGGGCACGCGATTAGATAGAACATCCAAATATATTTCATCTCAAATTCTCTTTACTCTTATCAAGTTGTGGCAATGATGATTTACAAAGTTAAACTATTAGAACTTTCAGGTCTTGCAGATAAATGGACTTAACTTTGTTCAAAAGTGAATGGAGAGAGAGATTTGTAGCACTTTACCCCTTCCCTGCAGTAGTTAATATTATATGGAAATAAACGTTAACCTGTATCTTATGTAGTCTTCTGAGTCATTTACCTTTGCACTTGGGATGCTTTCTACTATAATGGTTAATAATAGTCAATAGATATGTATTAAGCATCTATACTATGTGCCAGGCACTGTGGTAAGCTCTGGAGTTACAGATAAGAAGAAGGAAAGACAGTCCCTACCTTCAAGGTTACAATCTCATGGCAGATGACTACATGAAAAAAGAAAATGAAGAGGGAGGGCAGGTGCTAGGTGGTATCCAGCTGGGTGGGACATGGTATTCTCAGAGTCAAAGCCAATCATCTGGAAAACTCTGAACCCACTATAAAGGGAGGTTTGGGAAGGATTCAGAAGGGAGAGACAACTTGGGGGCTGAGGAGATGTTGAGCATCAGTGCTGTATCAGTCACCATAATGGTGAGATTTCAGGTGATGAGCTTCAGGCGGAGGAGGGGGAATGGACAGCTGATAGGAAATAAAGCTGATGGTACATGAATAAACAAGGCAATACCGAGCAATAACAGAACGTATTTTTCTGTGGATCTGGGCTCAGCTGGAAAGATGACTTCATCCTTCAAGAGATAAAGGATGCAGTGAGAATGGGGAACTGCTCGTCTGGACCTGATTCTCACTAATAAGGATAAAATGGTTACTAGAGAGGAAATGACCATTCCACCATCATTCCATCTTAGAGTTTGTGATAAGGGAACACTACAGAGTCTGAACACACCCTCTGTTTTTGCAGACCAGATTTCCAGTCCTGCACAGAAAGGTTAGGTAGGATTTCATGGACTAAAATTCCATAAGGGAAGTCAGCCCAGAAGGGAGGGAAAGACCTCAAGGAAAAAATTCTAAAGAGAAAAGTCAATAGTTCTGAGAAGAAAGAAAAGAGGGAGTTTTCTGAAGAGACTAACGTGGCTAGAAACTCATTGACCCAATCAGATTCTTTTTGAAAATCTTATACTGAAGATAAGAAGTAAGAACCAGTCATCGGGTTAATACAGAAGCATGGCCTAGTCCCGTAAAGATTGTGTCAGTATCACTAACATTCAGAATGAGCCGAAGCTGAGAGAAAACAAGCAGTAAAGGGTTGCTGCATTTATTTTTTAAAGTTGTCTTGGGGAAAAAACAAAAACTAAAGACAAGACTGGTGCAGAGTACATGAGGTTGTGATAAGAGAACTATTCAAATCTTGTTTTGCTCCCGTTATCCCTGCCAATAAGAATGATATTTGGACTGAATAGGACAGGAAAAAATGACTAATGCTTAATGCCAAGATAGCTGGAGAATATTAAGAAAGTACAGTTAGGTACCCATTAGTGTAACTCATTATTGCACTAATAACGTAAGGCGTTCGTTATAATACCTGAAATGGTCATGTTACTCAAATTCACATTTTTTGGAGTTATGTACAATAGATGGTCATTGGTTCCACCCCAATGTCATATAGCAATGGAAATCCTTAAAAATAAGTTTTTAACTTCTTTATAAATGTGATATAACAGCAAAGAATAAGAAAAAAATATTTCTGATTCAGGTTTATTGAAAAGTAATAAAGTAGCATTAGAAAGCAAAATTTTAATGCTTAAAAAATAGCTATTGCCAAAAATCATACCTAACGATAAACCTGTACTGACAATGTGACAAAAATATCTTTATTTCATTTAAAATATTTTAGCCAAAGATTGAACTCTTTCTTTAATTCTTCATACATATGTTGATGCGTACAGATTACTTTCACCACACCTTCAGGAATTTGCATGCTCACATTCTCACATACTGAACCAAATGTTGTTGGAGAACCTGTGTGCTGTTGCTTGAAATATGTTCTTCAACAAGTTGTTGTTTTTGTTCAGTCATTTGCAGTTGTTTCTGTCTCTTCATGACCCCATTTGGGGTTTTCTTGGCAAAGATATTGGAGTGGTTCACCATTTCCCTCTCCAGCTCATTTTAGAGATGAAGAAACTGAAGCAAACAGGGTTAAGTGATTTGCCCAGGGTCACACAGGTAGCAAGTGTCTGAGACCAGATTTGAACTCAGGAAGATGAGTCTTCCTGACTCTAGCCCTGGCACTCTATCCGCTGCATCATCTGTCCAGTAACTGCCCCCTTCTCATCAGCAAGGCTAAAATAACTTGAAAACAACTTTTCATCACCCGTGCTATCTAATTTTACCACCAAAAACTTGGAAGCCATCAAAGGTGGGAAAAACATGGCTAGATAAAGGTCCATCCAGGGGAGAAAAAAAGGTCTAGAAAGGAGTGGTGGTTTATGGGCTACAGACTTAGTGAGTGTGACCTCAGTGAGGTCTTAAAAAGGAGATGAGATCATCGTGGGCTTCCTTGAGAGGTGTATTGTTTTCCTGACACTCGCACCGGATCAAGCCGCATCTAAAGAATTGTGCTCCATTCTGAATTCCACATTGTAAACAGGGCACTGAGGAGCTGAAAACCATCTGTAGAAGGGCACGGATGATAAGGAAGGACCTTCAGGTCATCCTATATAAAAAACATTGAAAGAAGTGGGGATATTTAGTCTGGTGAAACGAAGACATGATAAGTGTCATTAAGTTTGAAGGACCATCCTGGAAAAGGGGGAGTAGACTTGTTCCAGATGGTCCCAGAGGGTAGCACTTAGGAGCAATGGATAGAAAGTGAGGAGAAGTCAGTTTAGGCTTACTATAAAGAAAGATTGCTTGTACTTTACTTTTGATGGAATTAAATGCCGCCTTCTTAGAGGTGGATGAACTGCTGGTAAATCCTGTGGAGTTCTCGTTTTTCATTTAGCAGCTTCTGGATTTCCCCATCATTTTCATCAAATCATCCTTGGTGTTTGCGAGTGTTCTGACCCAGATGAACAAATGCAGTGCTGTACACCAAGTCTCTGAGAGCCGCCTGCTCCTTTTCTGTTCCACTGTTGCCAACTCTTTGTTGACTCAACTCTCCCTCCAAGTCAGCAACAAACTGTTCACTCAGAGAAGAGCTCTAATTTGTTGACATTAATTCTTCTGGTAGTCATTTTGCCTTGGGGGAAGCACTTGTGATGAATGCAAATATTTAACTGTATGACCCTAGGCAAGTCACATGTTTGCCTTAGTCTCCACATCTGTAAAATGAACTAGAGAAAGAAATGGCAAACCATTCCAGTATCTCTGCCAAGAAAGCGTCAAATGGGATCATGAAAAGTCAGACATGACAAAAATGACTGAAGAACGATAACAATGCTGGATTATTCTGAGGCTAATTAACCCTCATGCTTCTTTTCTCTCTTTTCTTTCTCTCTCCGTCATTGTTGCCATCAGAAAATGGAATCTGTCCCTGTCACTAGCTGTAAGTCAGCTGTGCAAGTAACTGTGTGTCCCAGGACTGAAATCTCCTCATCTGTAAAATGGATGGGTTGGTTAAAACAAAAGCTGTTAAACTTTTCTGTGTCTTGGTCGCCTTTGGCTGTCGGGATGAAGCCTATAGATCCCTTCTCCTAATAATGTTTTTTAATGAATAAAATAAAATACTTAGGATTATGAAGGAAACAAATATTGAAATATAGTTACCGAAATGTTAAATGCTGAACTAGAAAGATCACATCATAGCTAGCTCTCACTAAATATAAAAAGGACGTTGAGATAAGGAATTCAGACTAAAATAAATGAGACTAAGGCTACACCACCAGCTTTAATGAATTCTTTATTTCTAGATTGAGAAAGCACTTTAGTGGCATTTTTCCTATAAAAGGGATAAATCAAAATGAGAATATACCACATAACTACTGCTCTCTTTGGTTGAGTTGATTATGAAAGATTACCTTGTGGAGAGAGATGGATAGACAGACAGACATTCTTGCAGAATGGAATGCCTGGGATGCCTGAGACTCAGCTTTGTAATTCTGTTTTCTTGTCATCCAAGTTAAAAAAGTTTGATGTCTTTATTTTCAATGCCAAAAGTTAATGGGAATATCATACACCTGAATGGTCAAAATGCTTGGCACACCTCTAGCCAAAATGCATAAAGGAATGAACAGCTGGCACTTTCTTTGCTTGTTTGTTTCTACCCTTTATCCTGTGTTCTCTCCCCATAAATATCTAATTAATTAATATTTTAAAATTCACTTTAAATAACTTTCATATAGCTTACTTGCATCAGTGTTACAAGTATAGTCCTTCATTCAAAATAGTTAATTTCTGTGTATTGCTTAAAGGGTTACAAAGCTCTTGGCGTGCACTGACCTCCATCCATACGCAGCCCCTTGAGGTCGGCCGTGGAGGTGTTGGGCTCCTCATTTTATTGAAAAGGAAACTGTTTCCCAGCTAGTAAGTGTCAGGCAGGATTTAGACCCAGGTCTTTCGGATCCCTAGTTCAGCTGTTTTTCCACTACATTGTAAGGTGAGTTATGTTCAGTTTTCAAAGGGAGTAAAATGAACATCCAAACTGTAGAATGAAAACCACTCCGCCACTCTCTTTTTGTAAAACTGCTTTGCAATAATAACTCCTAATCTATCAGGCTGCTGAGTTCTTAACAGAATTCTCCAAACTACCAGCATAGACTCATCTGAGAACCCTCCCAACCAATCAGCGTTGGTCCTGCTCCATGGATATACTTGGCACAAGTAGATTTTGATATTGTGCTTCTAGACGCAGTCTGGAGGTCATTCAATTTTTCTCTAGCATTTTTTGAAGCACCACAGTCTTTTGTTAGTAAGGGGTCATGTTTTTGTAAAGCCCCAGATTGCTAAATTTGGCATCATTGTGCTACTGAGGTCTTAGCCACATCCTGCAGGAGACCTTTCCTAATGCCCACAGGTGTTAATACCCCTCCTAAATGACTTTGTTTTTACTTATATGTTTAACATGTTTCCCCTATAGACACTAAACTCTTTGAAGGAGGGGATTATTGTGTTTTTCTCTTTGCCCAAATCCTAATACAGAGCCTGGGATAGAGTCATAATAAATGTTTGTTGATTTATTAGTGACCAGTTTCTGCACAGAGGATATAGCTTCCTTCTTTAATTTAATTAGTTAAGTTCAGTCATTAAGATGATTTCCAACACCAGATCCACTAGTTTACATTTTTTTCTGGCTTAACATACACAGCCAAAGATGTGGTGACCAAAGAGAGCTCAGAAGCACCAGAAGGTCCCAGAAAACAAAGCAATGCTTATAGGAATTAGACGGCTCCAGTTTGTTTGCAGCTAGATCCATCTGTTATACTTTCCGAAGCAGTGGCAACAAGTAGAAGCCAGAGTTTACTCCCTGTCTTGATGTATTCTGATACATTGCAGGATAACTTTTTATTCAGAACCATTGAGCTTCCCATTAAACAGGATATTAAATAGCTGTTAGCCATTTTTCAGTGGTCCTTTTTATAGTTAACGCCTTTTGTGATAGAGCCACCTGTATTTTATAGACCTGCAGGTGGAACTCGAGGAGGAATGAATGGGCTATTACCTCATCTTACCCCACCCTCTCCACACACACCTGTCACTAACCCTAAATGCGCTTTCATGGAGAGATAAGACCCAGTCTTTCGGTGAATAATTAACAGTCTGATATCATATAACAAAGAAGTCATTATTTACTGACTCTTTTCCCATGGTGCCAAAACATATCCCATGATTTTCAAATGTAGCTGGTCTACTTGTATGTTGGATTTTTTCTTACTATTATTCTAATAAAGTCTGCTTCTCAGTAGACCCATAAATGATATATTAAAGCCCGCTCCCCAAGAGGCTTCTCAGTATGGTTCCAGTTAATAACATTGGTATTTTAATAAGGAAGAGTGGAGTCATGACAGTGGCTCGGGAAGAAACTTAGGGAATATCAAGAACCATCTGTGTATGTTTCTCCTGTAGCTTGAAGAAGGCAGCAGAGATTTGTATGTTCTCCTCTGCCTCTGGGCTGTCTTGTTCCTGCACCTTATATGTATTCCACATGCTGATCAACAGGTAGATGGAATTAGCCTAGAGCATTCATTTATACATAGATTCTGACAAACCATGCACACCATCCAAACTAAGCTGGGCATGCAGACTCCGTGTTTTCTTCTTGCAGCATTGGGCACAGCATACTGGGTACAGTTGCAGAACTGAATAAGATTATCTATGCTCAAGGGCTGAGGCAGTTTGGAGGAAATTACAGTCAGAATCTTGTAGGACTGTGTGTTCATGTTACAGCCAAAGCATAGTGTGCTTTGTAGGAACATTATACCTCAGGGAGAGAAAGTTTGAGTCAGGATCTGGCTGGATATATCACCTGTCCCTTAAATATGGATTATATGTCTTGAAGAAATACTTCCTTTGTTATCAGTATGGCAGCATTATTATCACCCGGAGGGGGGAAACATTACATTTTCTGTAACCTACTGTAAAACTAGTCCAAAATCTAAAGGCTCTATGTATTATAAAATAGTCATCAAAAATGTTTGAGGAAAGACTCGTCATTGCCAAAGTTGACCATATATAACCTTTTACATTTTCCCTAGACTGTTAGATGTGATCATAGTGGTGTTTGCCAGGCTTATTTCAACTCGGATATAACTAAAAGGAAAATCATCATCCAACACCTTTCTTCTATCTGCCTCACCCTAAGTCACCATTTTGGAAGCAGTTATGGGATCTGAGAAATGATATACGTGCCAAGTTAAATTTGAAAGTGACTTTTTATGGCCAGTTTACAACTTCTTTTGAAAAATTCTGACGTCCCAGGCTGTAACAGATGAGTTGCTATAGACGATGAATGCAAGGTCATGTCATGGAACTAAATATTTACTTTCCAGATGATTTAGTGCATCTTTGTTCCTTTCCACACTGAGCTTTTTCGTGCATCGCTCCATTCCCCAAGCTCCTTTTTGCAGCTCTGTTATATCAGCGTTTTGTGATGTTACAAAAAGCAAAGAGTATAAGGTCAAAATTTCCATTACATACCTCTACAGGAATGCCAGGGAATCTGGCCAAAGTAAGGCTATAAAAAAAAAAAATTTACAGGAAGGATGATTCATTAATCAACAATTGCCTTACTAGAAAATAAAATTAGTTGTATATATTTGGCTTTTAGGGGGAGGGTGCAGACGGCCCAGCTAACGAGGGTGAACTAGGGTGACTGTTCTGTGCTTAGATGGCTCAGTTTTAAACGTACTAGAGGATCCCTTGCAACTCCAGGTTCTGGAGAGGGATAAAGGTGATTGTGTTTTGACTTCTTTTCCTCAGATTTTGTCTGTTTCCATGTAGTGAATATGCTTTGTATGATGTTCCATACAAACTATATGCCAAAGTTTAAAAAAAAAAAGAAAAGCACACAGCTAGGCACAGTAAGCTTGAAAGGGCCTCCTTGTGGTAGTCAAGGGACAGTTAAGGTAGAGTACTCTTCAGTCCTTCCCCACATAAATCTGACTATTATTTCCCTTCTCTTGACTTAGAATTCTGGGGTCTTTCCATGTTCTATCTCTGTCATAATGCCATAGTTTCAAGATAATTCTAGTTCTTCAGAATGCTATCTAATAGGGATACATGATAATAATTTACTCTCAATTGTGTCTCCTGGATACTTCAAGTATTAATAAGACAACCAAAGCATATATTAAAGCATGGAAGTGAAGGACAGGGTGGGGAATTGATAGCAGAGAAAAATGAGCATTTCAATGAGGAGTAGACATTTCCAGAAAAACAAAGGTTCAGTTATAAACAAACATCTGGCTGTGAAAGCTAGTACCGTACATGTAAAGCCGTGTGGAACTCCTTTGGTTTGTCCATTTAAAAAGTCTTAGATAGAGACATCACTCCCTAGACTCCGCCTCACATGAGACCGATCGTTAAACTACATCGTCTCAGTAGTTGGAACTGTCAGAGAGTCATGTAATCTAAACATTTGGATGAGGGAGAGTCCTTGTTAGAGGAGAGCCGTTAAGGCCACCAAGTCAAACATTTGGAGTTTTATAATAAAAAGAAAGTAACAGTGAATACCATGCATGTTTATATTCTCTGTGCTTTTTAGTTTAATAGGAATTATTACTATGAGGAGTAAAACAGATATGTTCATCCAATGTAGAGGGAAATGTTTCCCCAGAAGTTCCTTTTTATAAATGCTATTGTTCCGATCGTATCGAACTCAGAATACTACAGGATCTCCCCAAGGCTACCTGCAGCTAATCCAGAGATCAGACCAGCAATCCACAGAGGAAAAGAAAGTGCATGGAGAATGCTGATTGCCATGGAGAGGTCAGAGGAGGCTTCTTGTGGGAGATGGTAGTGGTGTAGTAGAAGTGCAGTAGTAGAATAGTAGTATTATAGGAGAAGAAAGCTCCTTGAAAGCGGAGCATTTAGTAAGTGCTCTTCCTCCTCATCTCTACCTCCTGGCTTCCTTTCAGTGCCAACTAAAATCCCGTCTGATCAGCCTTCATTCTAGGGCTCTCCTTTTGCTGTTAGTCATTTTTCAGTCATGTTCAACTCTTTGTTGACCCCATTTGCGGTTTTCTTGGCAAAGATCCTGGAGTGCTTTGCCATTTCCTTCTTCAGATCATTTAACAGATGAGGAAACTGAGGCAGACAGGATTAAAACGACCTTCCCAGGGTCATATAGCTGATGGGGTGCTTGGGCCCCAATTCTAAAATCATATTTCTCTTTAAAAGTCATATTTCTCCCTAGCCTCAAAACACAAGGACATAGCCTGCCCTAGCAACAACTGTTATCTCCTTTCCTGATACAGCAGCCAGCTGCACCTGTAGAACTTACTAGTCTGCACCAAGTATGTCCTGACTGAACTGGCTGTGCACTGGAACATAACATTTACTACTCACTGACCAAGCACGTGTCCTAGACTTGGACATATGTATTCTCCCTTACGTTTATCTTGTCTAACAAGACATTGATGAGAGCAGCCTGGTATTTCTGAGCCAGCCCTGACTCATGGTTGACTTAGTGATGTTTCAGGCCTAAAACCACACCTCCGTGTAGCCCCCACCTTGGGCTATTTCCTGATGAAATTTGGTAAAACACCTGTGCAGTAGATGCCAAAATGCATGTTACTTTAAGACCTGACCACTCCTTAACCACTCCCTACTCCCACCCCAAAATACCTGGTGAGCGTATTTGGCACATGCTTTACTGTGGAATATCCTATGTAAACTTTACCTCTACCCCTCTAAGGTTGCAGGTTCCCTAAGAACTCTTGTCTGCTGAAAAGCATACTAAATCTTTACCTTGACCTCAACAATGCTTGAGTTCACGAATTCCTTCCAGGCAGCCTGAACCTGGTACCCTAGTCTTTGTGGGGGTCTCTCCACCTCCTCCCCTTCCAGCCCTCATGATAGCTATTAAATGGAAGAGTCTCCCTGACTCCAAGCTCATCACTGTACCCCCTGTACCAGGAGGACTAGCTGTCCCTCCCTCTCTTGCTTATTTCAAATTTATACTGTACATAGTTGTTTGCATATGGTCTCCCCTGTTGCACTGTGAGCTCATTGAGAAAGGATTGGTTGTTTTTCCTTAATCTTTGTATCTCCAGTGCTTAGCACAATGCCTGCCACACAGTAGGTGATTAGTAAATTTTTTCTAATTAATCAATATTACACTGTTGCACTGGAGATGTACAACACAACGTGTTAGGAAAAGTTGTAGCAGGGAAGGTCAGAAAGCATTTTGTTAAGAATTAGATTTTCAGGGTTGGGACCAGAAAATAAAGTACCTTAGAAAATGTCATCCCAGTGAGCAGATCATTCCAGAGCACATTTAATGGCCATTGCTTTTCAGACGAAGGTGCATTTTCAGTGTCCTTTTTGACTTGTGTGGGGTTTTATGTTCTGGGTCATGTAAATCTCTCTGGTGTTTTGATTAGTTACCACAGCAATGACAAACTGTTTCCCATATGGCATGATATTCCCATTTAGCTGTGGACTTTTTATGTCTTACATTTTGTGTAAAAAAAGAAAAAAGTCCGAAGACAGAAGTCTCTAACATGAAATGAAATCCACAGAAAAATGGAATGATTTTCCTCCAAGGAGAGGTCTAGTGATTTTACCACGGATGCATAATGTGCCCCCAGCAGTTCCCTAGAGAACCAGGACTTCCAGAAGTGCTGATAAGCTTTGATATAATTGGGCTTTGCCTACAAAGATCAGTTACTGCTATGGTTTTTTTTTTATTTTGAATCATAGGATTTAGACCCAGAAGAGGCCCTAGAGATAACCCTAACCCTAGAGATAACATAATCCAGGCCCCTCATCTTTTGAGGAAACTCAGGCCGTGAGATCTAACGTGACTTGCTAGAAAGTGTGAGAGTATGATTTGAATCCAGTGTTTTCTAAAGAGAAAAATCTCAATCCCCCCAAATCCTACTGCAGTAACACGAAGCAGCACCCCATTTATTCCCTTACAGAAACCTGGAAGAAAACTCTTACCACAAATTTCTGTCTGTAAGAGAGGCCTGTTACCAGCCTCATCATTGACACTTCCAGCCCATCTTCCCCCTCACTCCCCGCTGGAAATTTCTACTAACCTCAGGCAGAGAAACATGCCCAAAGTCTGTCAGGGTAAAGGGGGTGGGCTGAAGCGTAGCCAAAGACTGTTGGCCTAATGGTAACCCACTGGTCAGAATCACCTTGTTGGACTCTCTAAATAATAATAGCAGTGATGAATACATGTATAACACTTTAAGGCTGTCACAGAGCTTTGTGTGTGTTACAGCCTTGTGAGGCAGGTGATATATTATTATCCCCATTTTATTGATGAGGAAACAGAGGCAGAGAGGATAAGTGAATTGTCCAAGGTTACACAGGTAATAAGAACCTCAACCGGAATTGAAATTCAGGTCTTCCTAACTGTAAGTTCAGTACCTTATCTCTCAAATGCTCCACCTAACAAAACCTCAGCTGCATTCAACGTTTACCAAGTTTGTACCATGTATATAACAATGGTGATATAAGGACATGAACAAGATAGACTCTGCCCTTAAGGAGTTTATGTTATATTGGGGGTGAACAACATTAAATCAGTCATTTCAGTCATGTCTGACTCTTTTGGTTTTTCTTGACAAAGATACTAGAGTGGTTTGCCATTTCCTTCTTTAGCTCATTTGACAGATGAGGAAACTGGGGCAAACAGGGTTTGGTGGCTTGTCCAGAGTCACACAGCTAGGAAGTGACTGAGGCCAGATTTCAACTCAGGAATATAAGTTTTCTTGTCTTCAGGCCTGGCACTCTATCCATTGTGCCATCTAACTGCCCAGGAAGTAATGTAATTTGAAATAATAAAGATGAATAAGAGCTGGAATGGTCAGTAGTGAATGCCATTGGCAGCCTCCACTGAGCCCCCTCACTACAACGGGGCAGGCCTTTCCTTCCCCCTGTCTGATTCCATGTGTCGTCCACCACAGAAGCCCTTCCAGATCTCTTGGATTCTCAACACAGCCCACGCACTCCTCCACATCACTCTGCTTTGCTTAAAAACAGGCTGTATTGGAGGGGAGCACCTTCGTTTCCCGTTTCCCATTCTTTTCATCTCAGAACCTCTTGATATCATCTCCCCCTCCTCCTCAGCTCCCCAGTCTTACAGAAAGCGTGACCCTTCACCTTGCCAAGGCCAGCCTTTGTCCACAGGCCCTTAATGTCATCCCTTCCTCCCTTTTCCAGCAGATTACATTCTCATCTTCCCTTTTCTCTCTTCCATCTACCTCCTCTCCTTATCAACTTTTTCCCTTCCATACTGCCTTCAAATATGACCAAGATGTTTCAGGATTATCCAGTCAAAGACATCCAGTAATCAATTGGAGGTGGAGGTCAAGAGAGGGACTAGGGCTGGATAAATAGATCTGAGAATCATCTTGATAAAAATGGAATCCATAGGAGATGAAAAAAGGATGGAACCGAGAATCATCCTCCTGCTAATCCTTTGTGCCTTAGCTGTTTCAAGTCTACCTGGTTACGTGTATTTAAAATGCCAATTACTCCTCTGAAAAACATTACCTGACGTCTTGCTATTAATCTGTAGAAACAAGTGGAAAAAGGGTCAAAGGCTCTTTTGAAACTATGTGAAAAGTGACATTTTTCTGACTGAGATCCACACAGAAATATACACTAAGTATTGTTTAGTGCTTCTTGCTACTTGAGTGTCTTCCACAGCAAACCACTGTTCTGCAGATCTGAAGAGTATGCATTGTGGAGCTGTTCAGCGTTGTTCCAGAATGTTCGCCTGAACCATTGGTTGTATAGGACCCTTTGATGATGACTGTTTTATTGGAACTTTCTCATTTTGCTGCATTAAGTAGAATGGGGGGAAATGCTTTATGTTCGCAAGGCCGTGAATGGTGATTATATGTAGTGATGCCCTAGATATGAAGAAGGGAGAACCATCTCCTTTGGCAGTGATCACACATCACCCACCCATGTCACACAGCACATACATACTCTTATGTGGTGAGGTTCCAGGGTAGGGTGTTTTGAAATAAGTGTAGATGGAAAGTAAAGGGCATAAGCTCTAGCAGCTTGAGAGTAGTTGGAAAGAGGAGATAAGCAAAGGGGAGAGGTCATTGATGCCTCTAAGTGACTCCTAAACAGCCACCCCTGTATTGCACAATATCATTTTCCTTTTCACTACGCACACACACAAAAATGGTGGGTTCCTCTGAGAGTATACTGATATGTTCCTCTTTACTGCAGTCTCCCATTTGGCAAAAATAGAAGTCATACTTAGCCTCCTGTGACCAAATGAAAACAAGTCAAGATTATTATACTAGGAAAATAACATCAGGGCTAATCCAAATTATTTGCTAACAGATGCCTAATTATCTTGAATTTTGACCTGTACGGACTTCTCCCATACCCCAAATCACCTTTGGAGTCCAGTAGTGCCCTTAGTTGAGTGGAGCATTTGGAGAGTGGTTCTTTTTGTGGGGGAAGGGGCACAGTTTGGGGGAGGTGGAGAAGAAGATAGAGGAGTGTTGAGCTGGATAATCCCTGCAGCTGCAGCTAACCAAAGCAAGCTGTTGACATAGACAGCTGGCTCTGTTTAAACCAGAAGGCCACCATGCCAGTAGTCCTTAGTGTACCTTGGGTGGAGGATTGTTGCTATACTCCATTGTGGAGTGTAAGAGGATAAATTCTTTGCAGTTTGAAGTGGAGGGGCCAAATAATTATTAAGCCTTTTCTCCATGCTGCCATTGGGTAGATCTATTGGCAGTCTACAGAAAGCAGCATTGGGCAGATGGGTATTATGTCTCATGGGCTCCTTGGTCACAGCTAAAAACCATGACTTCTCATTGTCCTAACTCGCCACAGGGTTTTTGATGATTAAATTAACTTTTGCCATTGCGCATGTGTGTGTTACTGTTTTTCTTTTCAAATTTTTTTTATTGAATCATATATTTTTGACAAGTTTTAATCACTTAAATATGAACTTGGACAATTGTTAAAGTGCCCATTGTACTGTGATGGCAAAGGTCAGCAGAGACACAATCCTCGGTTTTCAAACTTAATTTCAATTGAGCATAGTGGTGGAATGTTTGGCAAACCCAAGGAGTCTATAGCTACTGGTGTAAGGACCAAAACTTCTGAAAAAGTTGAAAAATTATCTTACAGAAATAAAGTTTAGACCATTATTTCACCTCAATACATCTCTCGATATAAAAGGTCATGTTATAAACAGATGAAGGAAACAGGGAAGGAGTTACTTTTCACACAGGGAAGGAGTTACTTTTCACAACTATGGATGAAGGAAGAGTTCTTGACTCAACCAGGAACAGAGTAGATCATAAAAGATAAAATGGACAGTTTTGATTATGTGGAATTTAAATGTCTTTTATGCAAACAAAATCAATACAGCTGAAAATTAGAAAGGGAAGGACAACACTGAACAAAATCTGCAAGACAAATTCTCTGATGAAGCCTGATATACAAAATATGTAGGGAATTGATATAACCTATACCCATCCTTCCTGACTCTTCTTTCTGCGGCCACACAGAACATGACTCAGGACTCTTCCTCCAGTGGGAAACACCAAAGAGCCTTCGTTGCCCTCCCACCGTCCCCTCGGAAGAGCCAAAGCAAAGGGAAGTTTTGGGAAATGACATCATCTTGACCACAGAGCAGTCTTCACTACTTCTTAGCCTTGGCTTTGGTTGTTTTATTTTTAATTTGAAAGGTGGCAGTTCCCTTTGGGTCCTATTTTTAAAATAAAATAGAACAGTGGCATATGCTTAGCTTTCCCACAATCATGTATTTGTGGCCTCACCTCCCATAGGCTTAGTTCCTGAGTAGGCACGTTCAGCCCTTTCTTTCTTTAGAATGAGTTTGCTTCTAACTTAATACCTGAGGGGTAGGGTCTTTGAGCTGAAATTTTAATCATCTAGGTCTCTCTTCTGATTCTGGATACGCAGATCTTCACTGACTTCATGGAATCGTGGACTTGCGTGGACCCTAAGAAGCGATCTCTTCCAACTCCCTAATTTTACAGATAAGGAAACTGAGACGCCAGGGAAGTTAAGTCATTTGCCTGTAGTTACAACTGTAGTAAGCATTAAGGATAGGATTGGAACTCAGGGCTAACTTCAGAGCCAATGCTAACACACCCTTAAGTCAGTTCCTACCTATCTGGCTCTTTCTCTCTGATGACTTTTAAGACGTTCACCACAGGTTCCCTTACTTCTCTCCACTTTGGATCACCCTCTTTATTCCCTCTTAACATTTTTTTCTGAACTCACCTCTTTGCTCATTCTCTTTAGTCCGCCTGATCCAATCTGAAAATCGTGTCTATATTTCAGAACAGATCAGCCATATATCCCTTCTGAGGGATTCATAAGACATCGTGTCCTGCCTTTGAACAGGGCGGGCAGCTGCCCGCACACCACTCCCAGACCAACAGTCGTCTTCTGCCTCATATATTCTGTATATGTTTCTACGGTTGCCTCCTCTGTGTTTACTTTTTGTCTTCATGGTCCCCCTGCTTAAGACAGGCCCTGGCACTCAGTAAGTGCTTGTTTGTTTACTGGTTTCATCCTAAAAATATCAATGGTAGAACTCTGAAAAGCATTCCTTTTGACTTGTTAAATTACTTGGCTCCATATTTATACTTTAACCCATCTTTTATATGCAATCCCCTTTTCGTGGAGGAGGAGATTTTTCTTTTTTTGGCAACACCAATTTCAAAGAAAGATAGTTACAGCAATGAGATGCCTTTCCAAGGAATTTTTGAGGAAATTCCTGGCTTGTCATTGCAGAGGAATTCCATATTAATAACATCTTTTTTTTTTTTTTTTACCATGAAACAGATTTTTAAAAAATATACAAATAGGAATTATTTCAGTCTTTATACTTATATCCCCAATGCTTACATAGAGTAGGCACTCTATAAAAATCTTTTTAATTAATTAGTTATTTGATAGTTCTTCCTTTAGTTTGATAATCTCTGTTGCACTGTTGCATTGTTACACTAGTATAAAGGAAGGTATCTCAGCCCCCAAGGAACTAAAAATATAGCTCTGGAAACACTACGTATAAACACAGCTAACAGCACCAGATAGTGCCTAATAAAGACCAAACTGAAGAGACTAAGGGATAAGAGATCACCCAAAGAATGCATCAGCTGGGGAAGGCCTCAAGGAAGAGAGGAGTCTTTGGTCTGAGGGCTTTAGAGGAAAGGCAGACGTAGAACAACAGAGAGAAAGAAGGAAGGACCTTCCATGCAGGAGTAACCCAAGAGCAGCATTTGTACAGATTGAAACAAGCAGAAACACCAATGAGATACCAGAAGGGACGGCAGATTGCTTGTGGTTAACGTTAAAATTAGTGCTAGAATCCCGGCCCACCATCTAGCCTGCCGCCGTATTTCCATTTACTTAAGAAACCTTTGCTCAAAATAAACACCAGCTGTCTCCACTGTGACATGTTCGTTCAGATTCACGTCCACAGCAGACGTCCAAACTAATCAATTCTGAACATAAGTGAACTTGAGCTTTGGTTTAATCCATTGAGGATTTTGGTTTCATCAGTTTATGAAGTGCCTGTCACATACATAAATGTAAGATTATATGGTAAATATAAACGTGAACTAACCCTTGTCCTCAATGAGGTTACATTCCTTCAAGGAGGCAATGCACACGTTCCTCCATTAGGAAATTCAGAATTTGTATGTTACAGATTTGTACGCTACACATCTATGTATTATACACATAATATACTATACAGATATGTATACAGAATAAACAAATGTAACGTAATCTCTGGAGAGAGGTCAGGTGGTATTTTGGAGAGAGTGGGCACCCAAGGGAAGGCCCCACGGGGGACCGACGAACACACTTTGCCAGTTCACCTAAAGAGAATACTCCTAAGTGCACCTTGAAATGTGGAACCCTCCAGAGTCTCTGTCTATAGCAGTGCCCTGAATCCAAGAACCCCAAGCAACTGAGGAGGAATTTGCAGCCTTATCTTTCTCTTTTGGAGATGGCTTAGGTCCGTTGGGAAAGGATCCCAAGTGTAGGGGAGTCAGGCACAAGGTGGATCATGGCACGTGAGGAGCACCAGACAAGGCAGCCTACACTTTTTTCTATTCTCCAGTCACTTCTAGGGGATCTCTGGTTTTCTTGGGGTGGGGATGATGTTTATACCTAGATGAAGAGTTCTGCCATGTAAATTAGAGAGATGAAAATTGCTTCCAGAAGTCACAGGCCCAGATGCTGGTTCTTAAGAAGAAATATGTTCAGTTGTTTTTCATTCATGTCTCATTTTAAGATATGAGAGCGACTTGCCATTTCCTTCTCTAGCTCATTTTACAGATGAGGAAACTGAAGCAGACAGGGTTAAGTGACTTGCCCAAAGTCACACAGCCAGTAAGAGTCTGAGGCCACCTTTGAACTCGGGAAGAGGAGTCGTCCTGGCTCCAGGCCCAGCACTATCCATCAAGCCACCTCGCTCCTTAAAGAGATGTAACTCACCATGGCTGCTATAGATTTTTTATGGAAGTTTGGGAAACTTCATGGCAGAAAAGTAAGACTGGAGTGATTGAGTGGGAAGTGCATGGGACCTGGAATCACAGGTTCCCGTCTTGCTTCTGTGGCCACAGCAAGTCTCTTCATTGTCGGCTTCCTCGTCTCTAAAATGAGGAAGAACAGCAGCTGTGCCTTCACTGGATTTTCAACTATTGTTGGATTTGGGTTTTGCCCCCCAGAGGTACAATTTCATCAATAAAGGGAACTGGGGGTGAGAAAACTCCCCTTACCAACACAGATCAGCCCCTGCTCTGCAGTTTGTAGACTTAGTTGCCTGGAGGCATCAAAGAGGTTGTGATTTACCTAGAGTTCTACACAGAGACGGGACTCGAATCTGCATTGTCCAGACACCATGGCTGGGCCTCTGTTCATTACAGTACGTTGCCCCCTCACTGTGTTCATGTGAATTATTGTTCTTATGTGCCCACCAGGAAAATGATGAGCAAGTGATTTGATGCATGGCATCAGGTCAGACAGGAAGAAACAGCTGGTGACTAAAGACGGGTATTTCAGAAATGACTGTAACCTATGCAGGAAAAATGGAGAATATAGAATGTATCTTTAAGGCAAACATGATGCATATGTGCTCAAGTAGTTCTGGCCCCTCTGTCTAGTGCTTGGCACATCGGATTTAGAATCTCATTGCATCATCAGGGGAAAGGCCAGTGGAGGCGAGGGGAGATTCAGGAGAAGAATCCATTTTGAACTGTGGAATGTACTTTGTTTCATGGTCCTGATTCGTGTGTCTGCATTTTCCCCCTGGCTTTAAACTATCACATATTTCTTGGTATGGTTAATGATTTCTTTGTTATTCTCCATCTTGCTAAAATTCTTGGTCTTAAACTCTGTATGTGCCCATGTAAATACTGTCTGCCTTCTGGTGTTCGCCCCCAGAGGCCAAGGAATCGACCTTTTGCTCATCTCTGTTAGCAGTTAGCTCACTTGGTTAAAGTACCAGGTTATGGCATCTCTCCCCATGGGGGACAGTTAGCTTTGTGCTGAGAAAGTCTAGCTTTGCCCAGCAATTTCACAAATATATTTCTTCGGTCACGAGGGGGATGAGATGAGAGTGTGAATGTCTCAGCGTAACTCATCTCTGCTACTGGGGGAAAATGTCAGAGCAGATTTCCTATGGAACAAGAAATGATGTCATATGGGAAGCCAGACTTTATTTCTTCATTTTAGTAATTAGGTATTTAAGCTTTTATATGTTAATGTATTCATCTGATGTCTTCCCCCTCAAAGTGTAAATGAGCTTCTAAAATATTCTTTATGATAGTTCCTGGAAAAAAAACAACGTGAATGGAATTTAAGTTTTTTTAAAAATGTAGTAGCTTCTTATTTATGGTATGAAAAGCCCCACCCCCTGTTTTGGGGTTTCTTTGTTTTCCTTTTGGATCTTTACAGATAAGACATTTAAGGTCTTTTTTTCTTGAGAGTCTCAGGAAGGCCTAGGTACAAGTCCCACCACTGGGCTCTGTGTCCCTGCGCAAGTCACTTACCCTTGCCATTCTCCCAGGCATCTCTCAGAGACTATGATGTGAATCTATATTGAAAGAAGTTCTTAATTTAGGAGTCTCCTTTACCAATGAAATCTCAGGTTCCATCCTTTCCCCTACCCCTGCCAAACACACACATGTACTTGTGTGCCCACATACACACACACACACACACACTCACACACACTCACATACACTCACATACAACACACATTTCCTTAAGAAAAAAATTGGGGTAACTCTAAATCTGGGCAGACATGGGCAGCTATGGACCCTACTGTGGGCTTCCCTGAGTCGTATTGCCCTTTAACTCTTCACTCTCAGTTGTAGCATCTTTTGTCTCTTTTCTTACCTAGTCACTCAATGGGTGTTTCCTCATACAAACAGACCTGGGAAAGACCTTAATTTAGAAGGACATCACCAGTTGTCTTGACTTTTGTCTCGCCACGCCTTTGACAATGAAGGAGAGAGTGAGGCTGATGTCTGAGGCTCTGCCTCACTTAATTCCTGCACAAGTTAAGATCATACCCATGATGTCCTTGGTCCTGTTTGAGAATGAAGGACAAACCACCCCAACAAGCTAGAGCTGCACTCATTCCCTCTGCCCAACCTTGGAGCTGGGCTTTCTAGTACCTTAATGTTCTTGAGCTACCACAGAGTTCTGTAAGTCCTGTCTTTACTGCCATTTCCTTTTCCCTGACCCTCCAGCCCCCGTGGCTACCATAGCACCAGATTAGTTCATCTCCCTTTATGTTAATATTTCAAAAAAAAATCCTTGTATTTAACCATGTCAGCATTTCTACTGATACAGACCACAGCCCCTCTGTCCTATCTTCATGAGATGCTTTGTCCAAAGGAAGTGATCACCTGCCACCCAGACTTTTGGTGATGAGCCTCTGTGCACCAGTTAGACTGACTCTCAAGGGATGCCCACACAATCTGTTTCTGGGCCCGTGCCCACCCCTTCTGTTCTTGTGCTTCATTGGCACAACCTGCATGAGCCTCACACGACCTCCATCCCAGGAGGTAGCATCACAGTAGGACTTCAGTGAGTGTCACATTAGCTATGGCTCCATATCATATAGAAAACAGTGAGGCTGATTTCCATTACTGCTCATGTTGGGGATCATATTGTATGGACTTTTCAGGTAGGACAGACAGTAAATGTCTTTAAAAGCTTGATTATATCTGCAGGATCCATGGTTTTCATGAACATGTCTGCGCCCTCTGCCAATGGAGTTCATAACATTTTTCATACCACAAAACAGAGGTTCTTAACCTGGATTCCAGGAACTTGTTGGGGTTTTTTCCAAATATTCTAATACCTGAATTTCAGCATAATTGGTTTCCTTTGTGATCCTATGGATTTCATTTTATGCATTTAAGCAAATTATTCTGAGAAGGGAATCTATAGGTTTCACTAGATTACCAAAGGAATTCATGGAATGACACAAAGAAAAAAAGAGGTCAAGAAGTCTGTCCATAAAAAATAATTTCATGAGTCAAAGATATTATCCCCTAAAAGGCAGCTACTGTGTATGGAGTTTCCAGACTTGCACACACACGCACACGCACACACACACACACACACGCACACCCCCTGCCCAAAGTTTTCAAACCTTTACTGCTTGTTAGAACTTTCCACACCTTGCATTTGCTCCACTAAAGTAGCTTTTAAGAAACTGGGTCATTTAAAAGCGTTGCAGATAAATTCATTTCCATCCCATGAACACTTATTGGATTGTCTGCTGGACTTCCGAGTCAAAAGGACTTCATATTAAGTGTTGAGCTTAATCACTAGCTATGCAACTCTAAGCAAGCCACTAAGTATCTTCTGTGCCTTACTTAACTCATCTGTAAAATGGGGATAGTAATAGTACCTACCCCATGGGGTTTTTTGTTTGCTTTGTGAATATCCAGTGATATTATATATGTAAAGCACTTTGCAAATCTTAAGATGTTAGCCAGATGCTTGGCTAGGGAGACAAAAATAAAAATGAAAATTGTCCCCATCCTCAAGGCATTTGTGTCCTACTAGATGAAGTTTGTTTGCTGCGTGTGACTCCATCATCCATCCCTATTGGTGGGGATTTATGCACCCACCTGTGTGGTTTTACTTTTACTTCTTAATCTTTGAATTAAGAGTCATTTTTCCCAGATCCTGTCCTCTAGGACTTCCTCAGCTCTACTGCCTTTTGGATGGAACCGTGAGACAATTGAGTAGAGGCTGATGAGAAGGTCCATGGCAACAGCGTATCTCTTGAAGTGCCATTTTCTTTAAAGTCTTATAAAATAGCCCCAAAATGGAGATGAAGATAACTTCAAAAAAAAAGGAAGCATGGCAGTGCCCTCACTGTCCACAGAAATGAGCCATTTCACTGATAAAAGGGCTTTCTTTGGACCATTTGATTTCATGGCAAAGTGATTGGGATTGGTGGGGAGGGGTTAGGCAGGTTCTGATTTCATCCTTCTAGTGTTTACTGACTTTGAGACCAGGGACAAGTAACTTAACTTTACTGGGCAGTTCTCTTCTCTGTCAAAGACAGGTAAAAGTACTTGCTTTACAAAGTAGCTGGGAGAATCCAAATGAGATATTATATATAAACATTGAATATGTAAGCAACTTTAATGAGTTATTTAATGATAATTATTAGTTTTACATGTTATGGGGTTAGGAACTGGACTTGTGATTTATTGGTGTGGGTATATAGGTATGTCCATATATACATGAATATGTACACACATATTTATATAAGTATATATTTATTGGTATATGGTTCCATATATACATATATGTATATATGGAACTCTTAGGTATGAAAATTTCCTCCACTGATGTAGGTCAACATCTTTTCTGCAACTTATGGTCTCATCAGGAAATGAGAAGTTAAATGCCTTGCTTAGGTCACATAGTCACTAAGTGTGAGAGGCAGGATTGGAGCCCAAGTCTTTTTTGACTCCAAGATGAGCTGTCTTCACTCCTATATGCCTGTACTTCTCCATATTATAGTAGATGTTGTTTTGAGTTGAAATCAATAAAATGAGATTCACCTTCCTGTTTAAATCCATGGGTAATGAGGCATTGGAATTAATCCAAGTCAGTTATCAGTGTCTGTGCCCGGAAGATGCCCCTCTCCCACCCTGCCCCCTGTAGCAACCTTTATCCTTAGCCCCTTGATCTGCTCAGTCCTTTTCTTCATTCTTATCCATCAGACTTCCTCTCTTCCAATTCTCGCATCCTATCTCCCCATTTAGGACCGTTCCTCAAACTCATTTTCCCATAAGAAAACGTCTTACAAGATAAAATAGATTGGCTAAATACTCCTTTTGCCACTAAGCAAGCCAGTCAGGTGGTGCCTCGGCTATTAAAGCTGAAGTAATTGGAAAAAGATATTGTAGCCTTTTTAGTATTTTTAAATGAAGTGGACTAAAACCGTGGGTGGGATGTACTCCTTTTTTAAAAAAGGCAGTGTTTAAAAAAAGGAAGAGATTGAGGGAGGAGATCTGCATGGGAGTAACTAGGAAAATGTGTGGTCTCTGAATATAAACCATGGGATGACACCGAGTGTGTAGTGTGTGTGTTCTAGACAGCACTTAGACTGCTGTGGGTGCCATTAATTACTCAGCAACAGCTGCCGTCACCCAGGCTAGAATTCACATTATGCGCCTTCCACTTGTTGGCAGTCACTTTCCCTCTTGTTTTAGGTATATAAATTTCTACATCAAAATTTGTATCAATTACTGGGCAAAAGTTTTTAAAAGCCAAGCTTTGAATACAGGAAAACAGTAATGTATTTAAGAGTACTTGAAAGCAAAGAAATTGCTTGGACATGTTTGTGATACCAAAAGAAAGCGTCCTCCATAGCCACGTGGTGGGAGGGGACCGGCTCAGTAATGATCAAGAAACGTAAAGCAGGAACTTTGTAAGTCTTTGAGGGGAGCAGAGTGTCTAGGCAGGAAGGTTCCCCGCAGCTTGGAAACTCTCAGCACTCCAACCATGGATGCAAAGCTGGTCGCCAATAGCACTGTGGCCCAGACTCTCCAGGACTTCTAAAGGTCCAGAACGCTCTCACCTGCTACAGAGGGCCCTAAAAGCCAAGTGATTCTGAAGGACCTGAATCCTGCCTGTGCCCCCCACACACATAGCAGGGGAGTTAGAAGTCAGTGGAAGAATACCAGGGAAGAAAAAAAAAAGAGAACCAGTGGAGACTTGACCATGGCATCCAAGAGTTTGGAGAGGAAGCAGAGCCTAGCCCTGGTGCAAAAGTAACAAAGCTAGAGCTGAGGCTGGAGATAGGACTAAGCACCCCAAAGAAATATTATGGGGCCTAAGAAGAAAATTCTACATCCTTAAGCAGAGTCAGTGGCAGAATAGCCCAGAGTAGACCTCTGGGTCTAGAGTCAAGAAGACTCATTTCCATGAGTTCAGATCCAGCCTCAGACACTCACTTGCTGTGTGACCCTGGGCACGTCACTTAAGGAAGAAGGAAATGGCAAACCACTCCAGTATCTTTACCAAGAAAACCCCAGATGGGGTCACGGAGTCGGACATGACTGAACGACTCCGCAGCTCCAGATGGATACGTAACCTCCTTATAAAAGGCCACGTTCCCATCAGCTGCCATATTTCTTTACACGGCAAGCACATCAGGTGTTTGCCAGCTGAGGCAGTTTCTTATCTTCTGTGGTCTGCTGGTTTTGGCAGTTGCTTTACATCTCTTAATCTTATATAGGAAATATTGCACAAATCACTATCGGTAATATGTTGCCATCTACTGAATGCTGACAGCATCTCTTGTCACGTGGGGAATCTTAACCCTAAGAGCTGAAGTTCTTGGGTTTATCAAACACTGTATATGTTAGTTTGTTTGTTTTTGCACGTGTGTCAGAGACCTCATTTGTTGTACTGATCAATTTTTCTGTTTCCAAACCAGCATTAAATAGCTTTGATGACTGCTCCTTTGTGGTATAGCTTGAGATCTGGAATGGACAGAGTGGGCAGAGATCTTGTAGTGAGACCCAACTAAAGCAGATCTTGCCAGGAGCACCTATAGATAAAACTGAAAGGACAAGAAATTGGCAAATCTATTCCAACTTTTTCTTAAGTGATCCATTTTCTTTATTTGTAATCACCTTATTTGAATTTCTTTCCTCTCCAATGTCATGTATAAGGAAGTAGAAATCATACTTCAGAAAATTAATTCCGGAGAATTATATACACAGAAGAAATCAGTTTTGAAAATGAAAGAATTTTCAAGCTCCCTGAAAGAGGAGATGAGACTGAACTAAAAACAAGCACAGACCTTTATTTCCCTCTCCTCTTGGAAAAAAAAAGTGACCCAGAGGATATGTCACTACTGTGCCTACTTTCTCACCTATATAAGAACCTTATGAGAAGAGAACAGGCAGGTTTTTGCAAATGACTTTTTACTACTTCTTCATAGACAGGAATTTAAAGGACGTGTCTAGAGAAAAAGAACCTGCTCTGTCTGTCGCGTGCTTCTTGTGATAAAGCATGTGACTCTGTAGAGCAAAATGAGGTCTTAAAAGGCTTTCCTCCTGTAGTCTCCAATGCATACCTTAAAATCCAATGATTTTTATACAGATACAACCACAGAGATAACCTGGTTCAACAATCTTCTGATTATCATTACAAAACAAGGCAGAAAACAGTGATACGGCCTTTCCAAAAGTGTTTGCCGTTGTCATGGAGACTGTCCTACCCTGAGTCCACATTAAAGAGGGATTTCTTACAGGTGGTGAGGTCCTCCAGACGCCTCTGCTTACAGATGACAAGAGTCCTAATTACATCAATACTTAGAACACTAGAGAGTTGTTCCCTCTAGATCCATGGACATTCAAAAGACTTGCCTAAGAGTACAAAGAAACAAAAATAGATGAAGGTGGCCTGTGCTAATACAGCCCGTTAAGTTAGACCATCAGTATAGACATTTAAGATAGATACTTTGGGAGGACAGTGATCTAGGAGGAAGAAAGCGCACTGGATTCATTTAGGAAGTTGTGCAGTGCTTTCAGTGATCACAAGCTACTCACAGTCACAAGTCTTTTTTAACGCCATGACACCGTATGGTTATGTGTCTGAAGATCAAAGATTCTGGGGAATCAAAGTAACTTGTCACCCAAAAAACCATGGGAAAGCACATCGAGTATGAAGTAGACCAAAGCACATTACCGTGAGTTGCTAAAGAAGTGACATTACAGATATTGTTAAGGAGATATATGTTTGGGAAAGCAGGGGTTCTAGTTGTGTCTAAAACAAGGAGTTAATAAGTAGATAGGCCATGTACATGAGCGCAAGGAATATTTTTAAAATAAGTTTGTATTGATGACTTTTTTTTAAATCACCGAAATTTCCCACAGCATTCCTCCCCAGAGAGCCATCCCATAAAACAGCATTTTTTAGGACAATAAAGAAATGAAGAAAAAGTCACCAGAACTGATTGACACTTTAAAAAAGTCTAAGAATATTTGTTGTGTACAGCACTCATGGACCAGATCCCACTTATACACAAGCGTGGAGTTGTGTCTTCTTTGGAGCTGTGTTGACTTTTTGAAATTTTGCTGACTTTTTTTTTAAAAAGTTTTGGCTTTGCTAATTTTGGGGTTTTTTTGTGTTGGTTCTGTCTGTATTGTAATCATCGTGTATATTATCTCATTGTTTTCCTTCCTTCACTTTTCATGACTTCAAAGAGGTCTTTGCGTGCTTTCTCTATTCATAGGCACCACAGTAATCTTCTATTATGATCACGTACCACAGCTTGGTTCGCCATCAGTCAGTCAGTTACCCACTTGGTTTCCAGTTCTTTGCTGTCACAAGAAGCGCTGCTATAAACATGTTGGTGTAGATGGAGCCTTTCTTGTTGTCTGTGACCTCCTTAAGGTATATGCTTTTAGTGCACCCTTTTTGAAAGATATTTCTAGAAGGGTTCAATAAACCGGAAAACAAATTACTTAAGAGAGAACTCTGTATTTGATAAAAACTGATAAGGAAATAGGAAAGCAGTCTAATAGAAATTAGGTCTAGACCAACAATTTACACTGTATTCCACAATGTATTCTAAATGGAGATGAGATCTTAATATGAAAGATTATACCATTGAAAAATTAGAAGAGAAGTAGATCATATACCTTTTATAGCTATAGGAGGAGATGTATTTTTAACCATTCAAGGGATAGAGGCAATTACAAAAGATAAAATAAGGAAGATTACATGCAACCCAAGCCTCTCCACCAACAAAATTAACGTACTTAGAATAGAAAGAGAAGCAGTCAAGTAAGGGGGAAAAAATCTTTGTATCACATTTCTCAAATATGGGCTCATAACACAAAGCATACACTTTTTTTAAAGGGAAAAAAGTAACTAATTAAAGAATCCTGACTGTGAATCTCACATAGTTAGTGATGTCTTCCTGTGTGATACAAAAGGATCAGCTTTTATAAGAATCACAGACTTTGACATTGGAAAGAATTTCAGTAGCCAAGTCTAATCTAACTCCTACCCAAGCAGAATCCCTTTCCATAATGAATCTAACAAGTGGTCACCCAGCCCAGGTTTGAAGACCTGTACAGAAACAGAACCCTTTGTCACGCAAGGCAGCTCGTTCCACTTTTGGACAGCTCTAAGTATTAGGAAGGTTGTTTTGTTTTTTTTTTTACCAATATTGTACTGTTTGCTTCTGTACAGCTTCTACCCATTGTTCTCAGTTCTGCCTTTTGGAACCCACCTGAGAGAGTCTCATTCCTCTCCCACATGGTCATTCTTCCCATATTTTAGAGCTGTCATTTCCCCCAAGCCTTCTTCTTGCTTTAGCTAGAGTCTTAGATTCTCCTTCTCAGTGGTGATGGTCAACACGGAAGTCTTCTGCTCTTGTCAGATTCAATGACATGCACCCATTGGCCCTAAGCTCAGAGAAGGTCCATCTTTCACTCACTTCGAACTGGGTTTTATTTCTTCATGGAGAACTAAATTCTTATCTATATTTATTCCCAAGTTTTTCTCTTTTGGATTTCTTTTTTTCTTTGAACCATCATGAAGATTGTTATCGATGTTCCACACTCTCTTGCAAGTCTGCCGAAGTCTGTAGTTCATTAAGTATTGGGTTGCTTTCCTTTATCTTATAATATTTGTTAAGAGCTTTGTAATCTCTTTGAGAATTTTACACTCATCCTTCATTCCAGGTTTCAGACAGTTTCCGTTAACTTATCTGCTGGTGCTCTGGGTTTTATGGAATTGTCTTCCTTTTTCTATAGTTGGTATTTCAACTCTTTTTCTTTATATTCTCCCACTGTTTACTTTTGAATTCATCCACCCCTTTCTTTGCTGGTGGGCAACAAGATAGCACAGTGGATGGAGTGCTGGGCTTGGAGTCAGGAAGACTCGTCTTCTGGAGTTCCAATCTGGTCTCAGACACTTACTAGCTGTGTGACCTTGGGCACACCCTGTTTGCCTCAGTTTCCTCATCTGTAAAATGAGCTTGAGGGAAATGGCAAACCTCTCCAGTATCTCTGTCAAGAAAACCCCAAATGGGGTCGTGAAGAGTCAGACACAACCAAAAAATGACTAAAAACAATATTGTGAAGCAGGGTTCCAAAACTACCTCTGCTTCTGCCTTTGTGGGAGACTTAGGAGTCACCAGCCTGGGTCTGAGTAAGAGGGGGCCTCGATGGCCAGGTAAGAAGACCTTGTGGCCACATGCGGCCCTCCAGCTCATCAAATGAGACCACAGAATTTGTTCTGTGAAGTTTGGATTCAGTCGAAGGGCCACACTTGAGGAGCTCCAGGGCCATATGTGGCCTTTAGGCCTCAGGTTCCACCTCCCTTAGTCCCCCAGTTTAGGCCTTCTCTGTCTTCTATCACGTCTTTGCACAATCAGTGTCAGCTGCTTGTTTGGGTGGCAGGCAGGGTCTGAAGTGTTTTTATAAACTCTGCAGCAGAAGGAGATCCCAGGATAAGCCCCAAGCACAAGACTGAAGGTTGAGTTGTGTGTCCCTGCCTGGAGCATGGAGTCTTGGGAAAGAGGGGCCTGAGGGGCTTTAAGGGTTAGTATTCTCTGGTGTTCATTCAGAAATATTTTACCTCCTGAGTGTTTTTTCTTTCTTGTCCTGTGAATTCAGCTAGAATTTCTCCACATCTGGCACATAATTCCTCTTTGGGGGGCTTTTGAGAGTTAATGGAAACTGAAAAAAAAATCTGGTACTCCATCTTATTCACAATTAACTGTTAATGTGCAGGTGTGAACATAGTCAAGACCAAGAACTGGTAACCTTGGGAAAGTGTCATTTTAAGGCTGATTTTAAATTTTTAGACTAACTACATCAAAAGTTAGGATTCCTGGCACCAAAGGAAACTTTTAAACTTCATAGGATTTTGATCTAGAAGGGACCTAGTTATAGGGTCATGGAGCTGGATTTTTTTTTAACAGATGAAGAAGCTGAGGTCTCAGGAGTTTAAGTGACTTATCCAATCACCCAGGTAGAGAGGCAGAACTCAAACGCAGTCCTTATTTACCTAGATCTCATGCTATTTCTTGCTTTTTCTAGCTCATTAAAAGGCAGATTATGCTTTCTCTTTTCTAAGGGAATGGGAACTGATGGTTGTCCAGCAACAGGTGAAGAGATCCGCCTATCCAAATACGGAATCTTGCTCCATATTGCTGCTGAAGCCTGTCACTTTAACAACATTATGAATGAAGGCATTTTAAAGCGTCCACCACAGAACTGATACTCCTCCTGGTCTCCTCACCGAGGCAGCTCAGTGCCCCAGAGCAGCTTCTGGGCTTGGAAGCAGAGGGCCAGATTTCTGACTCGAAATGTCAGTGGTTTGGAGAAGTCATTTTATCTCCTTTCTTAGGAAAGGAGGAAAATAGTACTTCTGCTACTGAACCTTCAAGGTGTCTGAAATCTAGTGAGAAAAGTTTCATGAACTGCAAACAATTTTGTAAACTGCACATCTGTCTTTCCATCTGGGCTCTTTCCAAAAGCCCTGAAGTGCCGGCTTTGTAGGGAGGCAGTTTTCAGTACCTGGAGGGCTTGAGTGAGGGAACGTAATCCCAACAGTGAGAACTGGAAGGGAACAGTAACTGTCTTTCCCTTCATAATCCTAACTTGTCAGATAAATTCATTTGAGTTGAAGTACTTTGGGGTGCGAATTACACAAAAGTTTCTTTAACTTTGGCTTCTCCGTTTGACTTGTTAATAAGACTGTACGAGCCACAAACAGCTGCGAGTCATCCCTTCTTCTGCGTTACTATTGAAAGGGACCTTTTCCCACCAGCACCTATGTATTGATGCATGTCTTTCTCCCTGTGCTTTTTGATCTGTTTCAAATCCTTTCTGTTCTTCAGTCGATGATGGGGGGAGTGGGAGCAAACAGACTGATGGCCTTTGTGGTATGTATGATAAGTGTGTGCTGTGATTCACTGTAGTAACTTGGTGTAGACCCTATTTCACCTTGTGACAAGTTCATCTTGATGCTTAAAAGACTCTTTGTCCTTCCAAGATGAAGGGAGGCCTGGATCTGGGGGAGGGAAGTTCTGTAGAAAACATCCCCTACTTCTGGCAGGGGTCTTGGAAAATGCTTATGGTTTTAATGGAACTTGTGATTTTCACACACTGCATTTTATGTAGCCCCAGAGTTGTTGGGGGCATGCTGGCAAGTCCTCCTCACACACATTGCTGCTTTCAGTAAGTTCTATAATGCCATCCAACACAAAGGACCGTTTTTGCCAAATGGCTAATTATTGGAGGAATTCTACAGTGTGGATTTCAGGGGGAATAGATAGACAGTGTTACTGGTGATCTGAGTCAAGGTAGAGCAAAAAAAAAAAATGCAGTCAACAAATGCTTCTTAAGAACCTGTTTTATTCAAGGTTCTTCTGTCTGACGTACTGCCACGGGGAGGCATTTCATCTAAGTTTTCCCAAAGTACAGAGTGCTGGTTTATAGGAAGTCGTGGGTTCCCCTGCCCCAGAGGTCTTCAAAGAAAATCTGGAGACCACTTGTTCAGGGTGTTGTAGAGTAGGTTGTTGTTCAGGTTTGGATTGGCCTCGGAGAGCTCTTCCAAATCTGAAATTCTGAGAAGTCCTGATGCTTTCTTACCTCTAGTTGAGGAGGTCGTGATAAGACTTAGGGCCTGAGCTGCCTCAGGAAAGAACTGAAACTAATCACCTTCCACTTTGTGAGGCAGACAGGGCAGGAAGTTTGGTGGATTGAATGAATGAAACGGAGTGGAGAGGACTTGTATTTTTCCCTGTCTTCCCATATCCATTCCCCACAACATCATCTCACTCGCCCACTCAGCAAAATTCAGGTACTAACACTTGATTCTTACCTGCCTCTGAACCAGAGGGAGAATTCACAAGGATTAAGTTTGGAATGTTCTCCCATCATGAACGAAGGAAAGCATTTAAGCACTTACTTCATACAAATAATGTGCTGAGGACTGAAGATCCAAACGGAAAAGGAAGATAGTCTCTGCTTTTAAGGAGCTTTGAAATTTGTCTGGGAAATACAGGTAAATGTGACAAAACCAGGCCATTCAGTCAGATATGGCGTAGTAGTGAGCCTACCAAAGAGAAGTCCAAATCAATGTTCTGTACGCCGTTACTCCTGCCTGCTCAGCTTCAAGCAGATGATTGAGTTTGATGGTTTTTGTCAGTCCCCAACATCACCCCTTTCCTCCCGCCACCTGCCCTACTCGATATTTTAGAGGTTATGTTTGTAAGAAAGTGATTACCAAAAGGCAAGAAGGAGAAAAGAGAAACATCAAAAAATGATCATTTTTGGTATAAAACAATCCAAGTATAGTGTGGTTCCTGTAAACAAATGGTATATTCAGACTATGTACAAACGACACATAAATCCGATGCCAGCACCAATGTGACCCACCTATTTCATATACTTCAATAGAATCCTTGTGACTTCTTAGAAATGACTCACCTAAGAGACCAGCCCTTGCAATCGTTATCCTGAAGTGTTATTTCTCAAAATTTCTCCTCCTATCTCTTCTTTTCCTGTTTGCTCTGTGTTTTCCTAGACATCATGTGGGTCTAACCACTCTAGAATTCCATGCTCTTGTCTTTGAGAGGGAAGAGGAACACTCGGTGATGGTTCTGATTTGCTTTTTACAGCAAAGATCACTCCATGGACTAAGGAATACAGTGTGTGTTTGTCCTTCGTTGCCGAAGAAGACCGTGCCATCAGAGAAATGATGACATGACTTGCACTGGACTTTGTTTTGAGGGAGGGAAGGCTGTGCAGGTCACCAGCCTCACTTCTCCTCCAGAGCCATCTAAACCCAGTGACCAGATATTCATCAGGATGACTGGAGATGACCCAGGATGAGGCAGTTGGGGTTGTGACTTGCCCAAGGTCACACAGCTAGTGAGTGTCGCTCTACCCACTGCACCACCAAGCTGCCCTAATGAATATAGAATAAACTCTTTAGCTTGCCATTCAAGTCTTACTGTAATTGTGCTCCCAGTTACATTTCCTTATCTTGTATCATATCCCTTCATTTATTATAAAGTGTTTCCATCCTGGATTTACTAACCAAATTTATCTTGCCATTTCCCTGCATGTTTTTTTCGTGTTAAATATAATATTTGGAAAGTAACAAAAACCTATACCATATTTGCAAAACATAGGCCTGTCATCCTAAAGCAGCCAAAGAAAGATTAACACTTCCAAACCTAAAAAAAAGGAGAAAAATTGATATACATTCTTGGAGTATGTTATGCATAGATCAGAAGCCAACAGAAATGCTTTTGGACAAGAAGGTATCACTGAACAGCAGGAAAAGTTGACAACAAGTACTCACCATTGGATTTCTCCAGTTTTACTGAGGCATCGTGGCACACTGGAAAGAGTTCTTGTGCTGGTGGCATCATAAAACCCAGGTTCAAACCCTACCTCTGACACTACATGTATGACTATGATAAGTCTCTTAGCTCACCTAGATCTCAGTTTCTTTGTCTGTAAGATGAGAAGATTGGACTAAACGTCCTCTGAGGTCCCGTCCAGCTCCCAATCTTTATAATAATTATTATGGTGAATGTAAATAGGAATTGTTTCTGGTTTTGGCCAGAAACCCTGAGGGTCTTCCCCTCCCAGTCTGTTTTCTTTCTGGATGATGTTAAAAAGGCCATTCTTTGCCTCTTTTTTTTTTTTTTTGCCTAACCTTAATCACTGAATGAGTGTTGCCTCAAACTGAGACCTGCCAGAGACCTTAGCTTTAAAAATGCCAGAATCTTCCACCACACCTGGGGCCGTCTCCAGTCATCCTGATGTGTATCTGGCCAGTGGACCCAGATGGCTCCAGAGGAGAAAGTGAGTCTGGTGACTTTGCACAGCCCTCTGTCACTTATTTCCAGTTCCCTTGCATGTCACAGCATCACCTTCATGATGTCATGGTCCTCTTGGAGAACAAAGGACAAGCAGATCCGGGGATCTTCTGACCACTAGATGGAGCCTATGAAATTACTAAATCCAAGAGTGCAAATCAAAAGGCACCATGTGCATGAAATTCTCCAAAAGTATGTCAACCAACAAGTTTCAAACAAATGGCTGAGTATGAAGATTTACTTAGAGAAATGGATGGCGTTGGTGATTCTAGTGCAAGTCATTGTAGCCAGAAACTACACAAGAGTTATCGTTAAGGAGCCGATTTAATGATCTAAGTAGATTGTACAAGGAAACAGTGGCGACTTTGTGACCCTTCGCTTTTGGCTGTAAAAGTTTATTACCTACCAGATACCTAGCAAGACATGACCTGAAAGTTAGCATTATAGATCACAGAAATTCATTATCTTTATGACTAATTTTTATTGCCGCCAGAAAACAAATCACCAAACTACAGATATGGGAGGCTAGGTGGCTCAATATATAGAGCACTGGGCCTGGAATTAGGATGATCCGAGTCAACACCTACTAGCAGTGTGACTCTGGGCAAGTCCCTTAATCTCTGTTTTCCTTAATTCACTGGAGAAGGAAGTGGCAAACTACTCCAGTATCTTTGACAAGAAAACACTATATCAGGTCACAAAGAGTCGAACAGAACTGAACGACTGAATATACTATGAATATAAACCTCAAAATGCCCTGTAGAATTTAGCCGATAATCTACAGTAGTATCCATACCATTGCTGCAGACGAAATTATTCCCTCTAGTCACCTTAGATTTAACACTGATTCATAAAATCCTAACGTTTTTAATAAATGTCGGCATTCCATGTGTATTTGGGATATATGCACACAAGTGTGCACACTTGATACATACATAATATAGATGCTACGTAGAACAACCAAAAAAAAGCTTTCAAAGCATAGAAACTTGACTGAAAAGAACCGAACTCTGTAAGGCGTATCTTCTCGGTTGCTCTGTCTGCCAATAGGATTGTGCCCAAGATGCTTTCACTAAGCCCATACACAGATCCTAATCCAACTACAGAAAGTAGTCATTTTATTCACCTGTTCAGTAATCCATGGAGTGGAAATAAAGAATAATAATATAAAAGGGAAACATAGACTGTAGGATGAAATGAAGGAAATAAGGAACTGGGAGCAGTTTATCGACGTGGACCAGAACTGTTTCTTCAGTGTCGGAACCCTATCACAAAGGGAACAAAATGGTAACATATTACATATGTTCCATTGCCTCATGGTTTTAAAGGCATTTTACAAACTTTGCCTTGTTTGATCATCACAACTAGGTCAATGGCACTATACCTAAGTTACAGGGAGGGGGAACTAGTTTGTATCTGGGTGGTATTTGAACCCATGTCTTCCTGACTCCGTGAGCCGACGCTCTATCTCCTCTGTGACTAGAATGTGCTTCTATAGGTGTTGAAGTCCTAACTCTCTGTGAGGGCCCAACAGCCGTGTCACTTCATCAGTAAAACTTTCCCTGATTATCTCAGCCCAAGGTGATCTTTTTCTCTCTCTCCGTAGGTTTCTCATTGTGCTTTCTACCTTTCCTGTGTACTTTAATATCCATTTATCTAATGGTAGGAGCACAGATTTAGAGTAGATGTTGGCCATCTAGTCCAAAACCTTCAGCTCATGGGTAGGGAATTGCAGGGAGACGCAGGATTTCAAATTGGGTCCTTGAATTCTTTCTACTGTACTATGCTGCTTAAAAGCATTCTCTTCAAACAAAACAGATTTAGTCATGGTACCTGGTCCCATAGTGATTACAGTTTAAAGGAGGGATGTGACAGTGCAAAATTATGCATGATATTCTGGAGAGCAAGAAGACACTTAGGAAGTCTTTCTAAATGGTGAACTTCAATTGGTCTTTAAAAGAAGGGAAGAAAAATCAAAAAATAGAGAGGGGAAGGGGACTATCTGAGCAAAAGCACCAAGGCGTGAAAGCACAAGATTGTGTTCATTCATCATTGCTGCAGAAGACCGCACCATCAGAGAGATGATGACATGACTGGCACTTGACTTGGTTTTGAGTGAGGGAGGGCTGTGCAGGTCGCCAGGCTCACTTCTTCAGAGCCATCTGAATCCAGTGACCACATATTTATCAGACTGACTGGAGATGACCCAGGATACACTGGGAGACCTTGGGCGCTTTAGGCCAAGGTCTGTGCAGGTACTCACTTAGGGTCAGGTAATGCCCATTCAGTGAATAGGCCTGTTTAAGAAGTAGTCAGGGCATGGCCCCTTTAATGAGACAAAGAAAAATTTTAAAAAGCACAAGACATGTTTAGGAGAGAAGAGGAGGAATTGTTCAGAGGACTGTGGAGTACGTAGAGGGAAGCAGTACGAGAGAAGGTGAGGATGGTAGGATCATTGCACCAGCAAATATATTGGAATATTTGTCGTTCAGTAGTCACCAACTCTTCATGACCCTTTTGGGGTTTTCTTGGCAAAGATTCTAGAGTGTTTTGCCATTTCCTTCTCCAGCTCACTTTATAAATGAAGAAAATCAGGCAAACATGATTAAGTGACTTACTCTGGGTCACACTGCTAGTATTTGTCTGGGGCTAGATTCGAACTCACAAAGGTGAGTTTTCCTCACCTTTTTCCTCCGCTGTGCCACATAGCTGCCCAGCTTAAATTTTACTTGGTAGAAAATAGGGAGCAATTGCAGGCTGTTGTGGATGGGAAGAATACGACCAAATTTGTGGACAAGCAAGTAGTACGAAGGGAAAAAGTAGAGAGTAAAGTTGGGAAGACCTGTTGTTTTTGGAGGCTGTTGCAGTCTTTCAGACAGGTGATGATGATGGTCTCTAGAAGGTTGTGACTATGTCATTAGAGAGGAAGGGACGGTGGTGACATCAGGTGCATTTGTAGAATGGACAAGACTTAGTTACTAATTAGATGTCAGAAGTGAGGGAGAAAGAGGAATCCAAGATTGGATAGGGTAGATTAAATGACAGCACGTCTCACGTCTCAGCTTCAGATGGTAAATTGGTATTTAAGCAGCCATCAAGTTCTGTTGCACAACCATGCCCGTGCCCTTCATTATTTAAGTGGGTGATACAGAATGGAAAAGCATTGCCGTCAAAGTGTTGGTTTATTCGGCCCCCTCTACGTACTAGGCACTGGACAGCTGAGTGAGTGGCGTCCTCATGGATCTTTTCGGTCTCAGTTATTGAGTGTCCACCTCTCTGCGGACATTCTAGCAAACCGAGGCAACACCTTCTAGCACCTTACCGTTGAAGAGTTTATTCTAGCTTTTTTCCTGCCCCAGCTTGGCTTTCTGGTGTATTTGTCTTTGACAGGCAGTAAAAGCCTCTTGTTGCAGCAGTTTTTTCTTTTCATGTCTTTAGTAAAGGGCTCGTAGATTTGTACAGTTTGTAGATGTTTTAGTATGTTTCTGATGCTGGGCACTTGGAGTTTTTTTCCCCGCTGTTCTGAATTGCAAATGAGTCTTATAGAGCTGAGCTGTTCTATTTATACAGACAGTCATTTACCATGTGGTGAGCTTGGAAACAGACTAAATAAATGGCTTGAATAGTGATGTCATGGGTACTGTTGATTAAAACAAGGATAATGCTGAGGGTGTGTTTCCTAAACATAGCATGGACCAGACTGAGCCCCTGGATTTCTGGATCTAAGTACCATGTGACCTATCTGCAGTGGATCTTTATTTGTTTCCTCTACGGGTATTAGGTTTCCAGAGAAATGTGTGTTTATCTGTTCTCAGTAGAAACCTGAAAACTTATTCCTTACGTTCTAATGGGTAGGAATCTCACACCGGTGGTAGAATGGCCAACTGGTATATCCTGGGCCGCAAGGAAGCCTAGAAGTAGTTACATCACTATCTGTTTCTTAATTTTTAAGAAAGAATCTGTGAGTTAGAGAAAATATAAATCAGAGCTGCCTTACAAGTCTCTCTAAGTCCCAGGTATGGAATGTTACCAGCACTATGGAATAATAAAGTTTTCTTTTTTACTTTTCCCATCCTCTCCCTCTCCTTTCCCACAGTCTCTTGGCTGTTCTGATGCCCCAGTAAAAGGCAGTTGAGAGAATAAGGAAGAGAGGAAAATGAAATCTTCCAAAGCTGATGAATTGTCATCACTTTCAGTAAGGATCAGTTAAAGTTAAATGAGATATGTTGAACCTGTAAATGCCAGTAAACCAATTTGCTTTTCCCCATCAACAGATACAGTAGAATTATAGTTTTTTAGGGGAAGTCTGAACTGCAAAATCAACAGATGATCTCAATTATGCAAGAATGATATTCAGTACTGGTTCATCCTAGATCTAAAATACACTTTGACTAGGGTACCAAGTAATATGACTGATTAACCCATTAGGGGAAGTTATTCTGACTAGCTTTGGAGGCTCTTTGAGCTGGTAAAGTATTGTAAATGGCTGGCTGAGTTCATGTTGTGCACGCTGTGGCTAGTGGAGACACACCCTTTTGTAGACTACTCTACAATTTCTAGTAGATTCAGTGTCAGCTCAGAAAGGAAAGTACAACTTTTAGTCAAAATGGCACTTACATAACTTGGTAAGAGTCCCAGTGGCCTCATTGCTTAAACCACCATCCAAGTAAGTGGAGGCCCCTAGAGCCTGCCCAGTACCAGACCTCCCTGACGTAACATTAGCACTGCCAACTGCCCTGAGCCCGGGAGCCCTGGGACTCAGCCCACCAAGGGAGCAACAGTTCTCTGACTTCAGCCAACCTATAAGGCTTCTTTCTCAAAGCCTACCTGAATGGATAGAGAGTTCCCAGCCCAGCCACACGTCCTGAGATTTCCTAGCAGCTTTACACAGTGAAATAAGATTAGGCTCAACTTTTCTTAGCCCTTTCTCCCAGGTGGCATTTCTGGAATGACACCAGCTTTTGGAAGATACTCAGTTATATTCAGACATTATGTGCAGTTGTAGAGTCTGTATCACCAATAGAAAGTATGAATTTTTAGCTATAAAAATACCAATACAGTCAACCCTGTTATCTCTGCATAAATAATCTATATTATGAATCAGTACTACTACCTCTTCTATGTCATCCAGCCAATTTCAGGACCTCTTCTAGCTCCTCTCCATCCTCCAATACATGTCTCTCACTGATATGTGTTCAGACATCGCTTACCTCCCCCCGCCCTAAAAAAATCTTTCCTCCTTCTTATCTCTTGGTCTCAGCTATTTATTCCCACTACTCACCGCACCGTCCTCAGTGTTACTGATGTAGTAATAATGCCCTTTTTCATTTCGTTAGGGATTTATCCTCTTAATCATGGGCAGCTAGTGGCACAGAGTGACAGGCCTGCAGTCAGGAAGACCTGAGTTGCAGTATAGCCACAGAAACCCACTAGCTGTGTGACTGTGGGCAAGTCTTTTCACTTCTATTTGCCTCAGTTTCTTCAATTTTAAAATGGGGATAATAGCCTACCTCCCAGGGCTGTTGGGAAGATGAAAGGAGATAATAGTTGTGAAGTGCTTAGCACAGAGCCTGGCATATAGTAAATACTATATGAATATTAATTCTTATTATAGTTAATGCTTACTTTCACATGCATCCTGTTTTTAGGATTCCTTAATAACAATGTGAAGTCCTGAGGGCAAGGAAGAATATTGTCATTTTCTAGCATTAAAACCAAGGCTCGAAGAAGTTAAATGATCATTAGCAAGGGGAATCCCAAGCAAATTTCGTTATTGTGTTATTTCTATATTATGTTTTTTATCGTGCAGTAGCTTCCCTCCTCCATAGTACCCTCCCTTGAATAAAAAGTTGTTAGAAATCATAGTGTGGCAGCCACCAAACTCGAAAAAGCTGACCGACGGTTCCAACATCAGTCGTTGTTTTTGATCAAAGTTAAAATAACATTGAACATAAATTAATCTTTCTTCGAACTCACGCACACGCACACAAAACAAAACAAAAAACTAGGATATTTGTTTTACCTCCCTGTAACCACTGGACACCAAGTGCCATTTTACTTTGACTGCATGTAAGCACCTGTTAGTAGCAGATGGGCAAGGAGTTGACATGACAGAGTCAGACCTGGACTGAGGAAGATCCGTGTTCACATTTTGCCTGTAATAGTGATTAACCGTGAAATCATGGACAAAGTCCTTAACTTCTGTCTGCTTCAGTTTTCTCATCTGTACAGTGTAGATAATAGCCACCATATCCCAGGGTTGCTGCGAGGATCATATGAGATATTTGTAAAGCACTCTGTGTACCCTAAAGGGCTATATGAATTTTAGATATGATTACATTATTATAACCATTCATGTTGAAAGGATACCATACACCTATGCCAGTTTTACTGCTTATATACGATACTATAGTTATGTTCAGGGAGAGATCAGCGTTCAACATTAGCTGAGAAACTATCACCCTTCAAGCAGGGGAGGGTTTTCTGATATTTAATTTATATTCAATCCAGAACAACCCTTCGGGTTAATAAACATTGGCCTGTTATTGTGAGGAATGGGTAGCCAATTCCAACTTTATAGTGACCAGAAAGAAGAAGAAAAATAACCATTCGAAGGTAGCATGGCATAGTGGTAGCAGCAGTGGATTCACTTGAGGCGATCTTCTGTGAGCTCCATCTTCTCCCCTCTTGCACATCTCCTATCACTATGTTTTCAGCCATGATCTCCCCCTTCACACCTGTCTCACATGAAAAGGTGGCCCTGCACCCCTCTACTTGCACAAGTGGTCCCATTCCATACTGCTCCTTCAGTAGATTGACCCCTCTCTCATCTTCAGTCTCTCTCCACTGCCTTCTTCCCGCTGTCTACAAACATACCTAAATCTTTCCTATCCTGAAAAAATCCTCACTTGATACTTCCGTCCCTGCTGTCATCCTTTATCTCTTCTGTCCTTTGTGCCTAAAATCTTTGAAAAGAACATTTACATTAAGTACCTCCACTTTCTCTCCTTCCACTCTCTTAACCCCTTACAACCGAGCTTCCAACTTCTTCCTTCCACCAAAACTGCTCTTTTCAAAGTGACCAGTGATCTCTTAAGTTTGCACAGTTGTCATGGGAGACATGAGGCAACTTTGTACAAAGGAATGAAAGTGGGAGATGCATCAGAGATCTCCAAATAGGTGATTGTTGTTGGAATGTAAATTATGTGAAAGGGAGTATAAAAAAGAAGACAGGAAGAGAATGGGTTAAAAAAAAAAAACTTTACATGCCAAACAGAGAAGTTTATATTGATTGAATCCTTGGAGATAACAGGAAACTCACTGAGCAGTGGACCACATGGTTAGGCATACCTACACTTTAGAAGAATCACCTTGGTAAAAGAGTGGAGAGTCTTAAAGCATGGAGACCAGTTAGGAGGCTATTTATTTCAATAGTCCAGGTGATGAAGACATGCATCAGGGGTAAGGTTATATGAGTTGAGAGAAGAAAACATGGATTAAAAATGTTGTGAGGGTCTAAAGTCATGTGCCTCAGTTTCCAGATCTGTAAAATAAATAACTTGGACTACACAGTCTCTAGGCTTCCTTTCAAAACTGAAATTCTCTCACTTCTAAGTCAGTCAGTCTAAATTCGTTACTTGAAACCTCTCGCAGCATTCTGTTTGTAGCTTCCTTGGGGTTTGGGGAACTAAATATGAAATATTCTTTGAAGAGGTGTATCAGTAATGAAATTAATAAATAAATATTTCTTAAGCACCTATTATAGATGGCACACTGGGCTTGGAATCAGGAAGAGTCATCTTTGTGAGTTCAAGTCCAGGCTGGGCAAGTCATTTAACCCTGTTTGCCTCAGTTTCTCCTCTATAAAAAGAGCTAGAAAAGGAAATGGCAAACCACTCCAGTATCTTTACCAAGAAAATCCAAAACGTATTATAGAGAGACAGACAGGACTGAAATGTCCTACCAACAACTACAAAATATGGCAGAAACCATGCTAAGCATTGGTGGTTTAACCAAAAAAAAAAAAAGCCATAGGTTGGATTTTTTTGATAGTTTTTCTTTTGATAGATTGAAAGAGACAAAAACAGCCTTAGCCTAAAAAGCCCACTTAAGTTCTGCCAGCTTAAAACTCCTGAAAATAGGAGCTCATTAGTACAAAGACCATACAGCCAGTTAACGTGTAAAAATGATACTGTGTCCTCTGTTTTCATGCTTCTCTTTCCTGTTTTGGATGTTTCGGAGAAAACGCTAATCAGCAGATCGTGCTTAACCGGTAAAGCCAAGTTGATTGAGCTGCTTTTCTCTAAACTTGGCTGTAGGCGAGAGTAACGTTTCTGAGCTGTTTCTGCGCAGTGGAAATCGTGAACGTCACTTTCTTCTTTCCATGAATTCATTACTTGTGTATTGATCAGAGAAGTCTTTTCTGGCTCCACATTCACTGGAGCACCTCAAGGGGAAGGCATGAGCTAACTAACTCCCACGTCATTACCCAGCAGATGGCACTCTGCAGTAATGGGAACCTCATCCGCTGGTGGCCTAGACTTTCTCAGCAAAGAACTGGATTTAAAACATCATGTACAGTAGAGCCTCCTTTTTATTCATTCAAAAGATACCAAAAGTATATTCCAAAGTGCCCAGACTTCCACATGTATTTTGTACAATTTATTTTGATTCTTCCTACAGAGCTTATAAGTTCACTGGGAATAAACCCTCATATGCTGGCATTAGCAGAGGCTCTGCAGGCTTTTAAAATGTAAAGTGTTCATTTTGCCCCTGGACAAGCAAGAAAAATAAAATTCCACTCAATCATTCGTTCTTCCCTCTAGAGCTTTGAGTTCTGAGGAAAATGTTGTGACTTCTAATGCCAGGTATCTTCCTCAGTAGCATCACCAGCTTACCCCCAAAATAGCTTCCATCAGTGTTTTCCTGCTGCTAAGATCTCAGTGGGTACCTATATTGAATTTGTGATGCAATCAGTTATCTACCCTGGATGTCAGCTGTGAAAGTGATCTCTCCTTTGAATTATGTGCTTAAAAGGAATATAAAAATTAGCCTCTTGCATCTAACTTTTAAAAAAAAAGGACTTTATTTTCCACCTTTCCTACTGATGGATAGCAGGTAACTTGGGACTCTGAAATAGCAACCAATTGAGTAAGTTTGTCATGTTTTAAAGACCAGTGATCCGGCCAGGGCACAGTCTCCTGGGGCACCAGACAGTTTATGCTCAGAAGAACTCTCACTTCTTTTTCACAGACATTAATAGTTTCCTGGCATGGCTTTTCAGGAAATGTCGTCATAGTCTGGAGGAACCAATAAAAATACAAGTAACCTGTTTTGACGGCTTTTTTTTTTTTTTGACTAAAAAGATTTGGGGGGTAGACAGGACTAGAGGGGGGAGAACTAGCCCATTTGGGTAGATGTAAGGGTAGGTTTTTCTCTAGGAACAGAGTACTGAAATAAGTTTTAAGCATGAGAAATAATGAGTTCTGAAGCTCCCACGGTAATTCTAGTTATTTTGGGAAAACTTTTTTTCTTTTGCTAGTTGGAAAGAACCTTGAAGCTGAGTTAGCTAGGTCTCTGTAAGTCTGTGTGTTGTTAATTCCCTTTGGAACCTTGTACTTTTAGTTTCCCCTTCAACCTATATCAGACTTATACATCATGACTCCTTTGATCTCCATATAGAGACCTCAAACTTTTAAAAATAAATAGCATTTGGATGTGGGTATGTATATGCGACTACCATAACCTATGTAGGGAAAAGGCAATAGACTTAGATAATTATTACCAAATGTTTAATATTAAACACTTTGAAGCTTTTTTATCAGTTATGCACCAAAAGGTGATCCGTGTCTCAGAAATGTGAGAACCTTCAACTTGGCAGTTTATGGTGAATTAAATTAGATTTTCCTTTTAAGGGTTAGGTATTTTCTAAGTCCACTTTTTTGTGTGAACATCTATAATTTCTAAAACTGGCAGAAGTTTCTATAATGAATTAATGCACATATTTATTTGTTATAGTTACAAAAACGTAAATTCATAAATACCCAAATCTAAAATATATTTTCGTAAAATCGTGCTTAGTTCTCATTTAGAATGCCTTGCTTTTTTTTTTTTAACTAGAGCATTAAATGTTGGTTTGCTTTCTTAACAGATCTGTAACTCAAAAATTCTAGCTGTGAATTTTTTTTTAAGCTGCTGATTTTGGTCCTGAATATTCTGTAGAATCATTAAGTTATAGATTACTCTTCTCAAGTGTAAAGAAGGACAGGAATTATATAAGATCCTATCTGTTAACTGCTGAAATTTACTCATTAATAATAATTCACATTCTCATGATGCTTAAAGCAGAGCACAATTTATCTAACTCAGTTCAACCTACTCCCTCCTGTGTGTTTAGTTCAGGATCTAGCTCCTTGTCTTTACTAACAATTTAAAATGTATGTACTGATTGAACTTTTCTAAGAGTTGTCCATCTAACTACATATCATAATGCAGACGTTGTGCTTTCATCATCCATTTGATATTTTTTCCTTATGTGGGTAATCAGACCAAAGTGAGATGTCTTAGGTCTTACTTAGGAGACTTTGTAAAGTTCTGCGTCTTAATGCAGCCACACAATATACCCACAGACTAGGGAATTCCTCTTCCCTGTTGACTTGTGGGTGACCATCCTTCATGACAGTCATTCTACCTCTCCCTATTTTATGACTCCCTTGGTAGCAATAATTAGAGGGTCCTTGAACACATAATCTCTGTTACTACATCTTTTGAGGAATCTTGAAATACTTTTTGATAATCCCATATTTTTCCTTGGGGGAAAAATGGGCCCATTTCTTTTAACAATGATACTCTTTGGGTGATGTTGTATAACCGCAAGTCATAAAATACTGTAGTCAAACAAAGGTTAACCAAAAGGAAATAGAAAGATATCAGTGTGGTAGCTCATTCAATCTCACTATTACCAGTGAAGAATTTTATTAGAAAAGATGTGTAAAGACTATCATTGAAGATAAGACAGAAGATAAGCTAGTTATGTGGCAAAGAGGAGGATTACCAGTGAATACCCCATGTGCTGCATTGTTACCCACATAAAGTAGAAAGATCAGAAGGTACCCAGCACATTGAGTTTATCTCATGTAGGAGATGTGTGGCAGGATTTGTAAAAGAATCAAAAAGAATGATCCAGATACATGGATAGTAACGTGTGTGTGTGTGTGTGTGTGTGTGTGTGTGTGTGTGTGTATCATGGCAAAGAAGACCTACATCAGAGACATCACAGATCCATTGAAATGATGGACGTGTCTTCCAGAACATTCCTCAAAACCCTGGGGTATAGACAATGCAAGTGTCATTATCCCCATTTTCCAAATGAGAAAATTGAGGTTCAAAGAGACAGCGCAGGAGCCGAACTTTGAAGAAAGCTCCGTGTTCCACAGAGGGGACTGATGAAGGATGTGTATTGCCCTGGTTATAATGTGGAATTGGATGCATACATCTTGGACTTTCACACAATTGAAGGGCAGAACAGAGCAGTGGCTTGGTGGCCACAGGATCCTCCTTTGGTTGACTTGTGAGAAGGAAAATTGACTTTCTCTTATACTTCTCTTTTCTTTTAGAACAGGAACTAGCGTTGTCCTGGAATCCAGGTAGAAGCATTTCATGCTTCAGGGGTAGGTTTGATGAGATGACCTCTGGGGTGTTGCTTCCATCTCTAAAATTCAGTAGTTCTCTGCCCTCCATCGGTTCTCCTCGGTGATACTCTATCTGTATTCTTTCCTTAAAGACTCTCCCACCGCGCTGCTGCAGGTCGCTTGAGAGGAGTCATAGGAAGAATTGTCTTATTTCAATGACATGTATTGGAGTGGGAAGATAAGAACAAGAGCTCCAAAAACCAAATGCAGGGAAAATATTTCGGGGGTCTTTTTTTTCCTTTCCTCCTCCACAAGTGGAAAATATGAGGCAGATCCTGTTTATGTTCTGTGACCTCAGACGCACTGATAGGCTGTTGTCATTAAAGAAGAATCCATGGCTGTTTACTTAGCAGTCAAGGATGAGAGCTCTAAATATGAAAGCCCCCCTGGGCTTTTCAGGCCCAGACCCAGTGACTCTGGGCTGCTGCTACTGACGCCCAAGTAAAGGCTGCTACTGAAGCTCCTTCCTCCACTTCAGGAACAGACAAGATGAGTTTCTAAGAAGCCAGGAGCCTTCAAAGGCAGCTTCGCATTAAGTTTGGCTTTGAAATCTGTCTTTTGGAGGCATTTCCCTCCTTTAAAATGTAGTTTAATTATCTCCCTTTCCCTGCCTTTCTCCTACAAGCAGCTTGTCATGCTCCAGTCTAACTTTTACAAGTTAGATCTTTAAGTCTGTTCTTCAGATTGTAATAAGATGTGTTTTCCTATTTCTGGAGAATCACAGAAGGCCCCTGCAGGAGTGAATCTTCCTCTTGTATTTAGAATCTTGTCCTCCAGTGTCTCTCTTGTGTGTTGCCTGCATGTCTGCTGATTTCTGATTTTCTCTCTCAAACTCACGTATTGACAAAGGCACTGTTTACAAGAAATGTAGCCATCCCCCCTTCTTTGACAGTTGAGATTTATTTCATTGGTCTCCATTAAAAGATATACAGACATACCGACATACCAACATACCTATAAACATACGTACATACATACTTACTTATAGGTACATATGTGTGTTTGGAACATTTGTTTATACCAAAGCAGAGTTTGACCAAGTTTGGTTTATAGGCATGGAAATTTTGTCAAGAACCTTCATTGACTCTGGCAAAGACAGACCTGAATCTCACACTACTTGCTGGTTTTTGCTAATGCCATTAGAAGCTGCATAAATACAATATGTTTTCCCTTCTTAAAAAATAACAAACTCATAATGAATGCAATGTGTTAAGTGGCCAGAAAACACCAAGCTCAGTCATGATGGCAGCTGCTGATGGTAAACCACAGTCTTTTTCGAAATAAATTTTCTTTTTTATTATGAACTTAAGAAAGATCAACAAACATGAACATTCACTATGTCTAAAGAACAGGATAAAGATTGCATATGAAACTGTGAATTTTTGTTACATGCAGATTTTTATTAAATAAAATGTTAAAAGCATATTAAATTTAACAGTAGTAACAAAACTGCCCCGCTTATCTATTGCCCCTTCTGGACTTCCTTTTATTCTGTTCTGTCTCTTTAAATATCTCATTGCTGTTTCTCTCTGTGTGTCTCCCTGAGTCAGTCTCTCTCTCTCTCTCTCTCTCTCTCTCTCTCTCTCTCTCTCTCTCTCTCTCTCTCTCTCTCTCTCTCTCTCGTGTGTGTGTGTATCTTTTGGCCTCACTTCCAAAGTAAGGTAAGAAACAGCAAGAGTTAAGCAAAAGCAGCGCAGTTCCTTAGCCATGTATGAAAACCTAACTGCCAAAGGGTGGAAGGAAAGCATGCTTCATCATCCGTCTTTTGAAGATATTCTTGGTCTCTGAATTGATTTGTTCTTAAAGGGTTTTTAAATGTTTTCTTTAATTGTAAGCATTGTGTGAGTTATAATCCTGGTTTGCTCACTTCTACTGTAATGAGTATATTCTTGTTTTCCCAGGTTTTTTTGAATCCTTCCTATTTGTCATTGCATACTGTGCAGTGATATTCCATTACCTTTATATACCACAATGCTTTTACCTTTCTCCCAGTCCATAGGAGCCCACTTTGTTCTCAGTTCTTTACTGTAACAAAAGGTGCTCTTGTAACTTTGGGTCATTTCCCACTTGCTTGGACCTCTCAGGGAAACATGCTATGTAGTGTTATTGCACATCTGAACGGCATGTGAAGTTTAGTGACTTTTGGGCTGTGGTTCCAAAATGCTTTCCAGAATGGTTGGACTGTTCCATAGCTCCAGCACCAGAACCTCCCCCCTTCCAGAGTTTGTCACTTTCTTTTACTGTCAGATTGTCAGGTCGGATCTCAGACTTTCTATAGTTTGCATTTCTTCTATTAGTGATTTAGAACATTTTTCCGTATGGTTGGTAGCTTGCCTCTCTCCTTTGGAAAACTGCCTGATCATAGCCTTTGACCGTTTGTCTCAAACTCAACAAAACTGAACTCCTTATCTTTCCCCCAGAACTCATTCTCTCTCTCTCTCTCTCTCTCTCTCTCTCTCTCTCTCTCTCTCTCTCTCTCTCTCTCTCTCTCTCTCTCTCTCTCTCTCTCTCTCTCCCTCTCTCCCTCTCTCTCTCCCTCTCTCTCTCCTTTCAAACTTCCCTGTTACTATGAGGGTACCACCATCCTCTCACTCACCTAGGCTCACAACCTAGGTGTAATCCTCAACTTTTCACTACCTCTCATCTCACCATCCGTCATATCTAATAGGTTGCCGAGGATACAAGTATATTTTACTTTCATAGCATCTCCCATACACCCATTTCTTTCCTCTGACACTGCCACCAGTCCCTTATATAGACCCTCCTTTTCTCCTTACTGCCCATCTTCCACACAGCTGTCAAAGTGATCTTCCTTAAGTTCGAGTATGACTGTATCATCTTCCCAGTCAACTCCCTATCATCTGTGGGATCAAATATACAAACTCATCTGACAATTAGAGCCCAGCATAACCTGCTGCCCCTTTCCCCCCCATCACCTTGTCTTTCTTAACTTTACATGTTTTCCCTGACTCATACTCCAGTCTCATGACAATGGCTTCACACAAGATGCTCCATCTCCCAACTCTGGGCATTTTCACCACCTGTCCCCTCATGCCTGAAATGTTCTCCTTTTTCATCTCTACCTCCTGGCTTCCTGGGCTTCTTCGAGGCCCATCTAAAATCCTACCAACTATGGGAAGGGTTTCCTAATTCTGGTATCTTCCCTCTGTTGTTTCCTATTTTCCATACTGGCTTATAATTAACTTGTTGCCTATGTACATGCTTTTCAATTTTACATCATCAAAACTGTCTAGCTTATTTTCTATAATCATCTCTGTTCCTTGTTTAGGTAAGAATTCTCCCAATCTCTATGAACAGTATCTCCATCCCTTCTACTCTAATTTTTTTTAGAATATGAGCTTTTTAAATTTGAGTCATGTATCCATCTGTAGTTTATTATGGCTTGTGGGATGAAATATTTGTTCTAAACCTAGTTTTTACCAGACTGCTTCCAGTTTTCTCCACATAGTTCTTTTTGTCAGCTAGGAAGTCCTTACTCAGGTAGTTGGTATCCTTGGATTCACTGAACACTATGCTACTTTGTTCAGTCGCTTCTGGGTCTGGTATACCTGATCTGTGCCATGGAACAACTTTTCTAATTTTCAACTGGTACCAGATGTGTTGGATGGTTACTGCTGCATAATATGGTTTGAGCTCTACTAACACTAGACCACAGTCTGTTTTTCCTGCCTCCTTTACCAAAGTGGTAAATTCTAGCAGAATCAAACAACCAAAAGGAGGGATAATTCAATTTCTTTACTAGCAAGGCATGACCATACACAGGGCCAAATTCAGCCACTATTTCAAGATAAGAGTAAGCCAGAACTCTGTCTTTGGCAAGCTAGCTGGTGACCTCCAGGTAACGGAATTCCTTTCTTTCTTATGAGTTGATGAAGTTTTACAGAATATGGTGATATGTCATTCTGGTGCATGGGCTCTAGCATACCTTCAGTATTCTGGTCCTTCCTTTTGAATATATTCCTGTCTGTAAATAAGGTGCCCTAATAAGGGCAGGGAGATCAGTGATGCTTGAGCTTTTCTGCCTCTGCCTTTCCCCTGGTTTGTGACCTGCATCAAGACCTCCACCTCTGGATGTATCCACCTTCAGTCTTGGTTTCTCTACCTTCCCTAACTCGCAGGAACCCAGAGGAAACAGTACGCTGATGTCAACATCAAGCTTATTAAATGGTTGGAAATTTCACAATCTAAAACCAAGGCAAGGTTAAGTTGAGGAGTGGAAGTATATTGCAGCTTGTGATGTTCATCCCAGTATAACATGCAGAAAGAGCACCGAGTCAGCTCGTCGCCAGGACACACAGGCTCTCGCCCCACTCTGCTGTACCAAGAACTGTGATTTCTCCTTTTTTTTATTCTTGCTTTTAAAAAAAGTATTTTTCTGCAATTGCATGTTAAAGCAATTTAACATTGTTTGGTGTTCCAAAGTCTAAAAAACTGTATAGCTCTGACGTTCTGAGGTTTTCATGACTCGGTTGAAGGGAAACTTCGCTGTACAAAGTAGTTAACCATTCCTGTCATTTCCCCCTAGAATTTATACTTTGCATCTATCACTAAGAAATATAATCACTTTCCAAGCATTCATATAAGCGATAATTTTGTAGACAGTTAAGTTCCACCCTTTTTCATTTGTTAGAAGTACTCTATGAATTTCAGCTTTTTAATATTTACTTATGTATATATGTGTGTGTATGAATATGTATATATGGAAATTGTTCTGATCATTCGTTTCTCGATTCTCTCAATATGTCTTTCTCCCTTTCTCAACAGTGCGTCTCCAGAATCAGGGGCAGCGCTAGTCTGGGTAGGGCTGCCCCGCTTCTGCTCTTGGGCATTTGCTGAGTCAGAAGCTTTGTTGTCATCTGTTGTGTGCTTCATCATCACCACAGAGTTCCTCTTGGCGCTGCTTTCTAGGTTCTCGCTGCCCACAGAATCAATGGCCTGTGTTATTTTTTTTCCCACATTTTCCACATCACCGATGAAGAAATTTAATGAAAACTACTTCTGTTCTCTGAATGAGAAGGATCATAGTGATTTGAATAGAAGACCAAACTCTGGGTGAAGAAGGCCTGGGTTCAGATACTGCCTCCGACCTATATAATGGTTGTGTGATCTCGGTGCCCCAGAAGGAACTTTCTAAACCAGAGGTTCTTAACCTGGGGTCCATGAACTTTCTTTTTCTATTATTATTATTTGGATAATATTTATTTTAGTTTAATTGGTTTCTTTTCTAACCTCCTATGTTTTATTCTTTTCATTTAAAAACATTATTCTAAGAAGAGGTCCCTGGGAAAATCCTCCCCCCTCCAGAAGCATTTGTCCCTGGCCCTGGGAGAAATGCAAAGAAAAACTCCTTGTTATTAAGCTAGAGAGGCTCTTTGAGATAGATGACGGAGAAAGAGAGAGACGTGGATGGGTGAATATACCTCAGTGGCAAGGTTGAGTTTGCTCTTCACATCTGTGAGATCACAAGCAGAGGCATGTTTTGAATCCAGAAATATTTTTAAAATTCAATAGAACTATGCTAGGGGAGGTTTTTATTTAAAGTGGATTATGTGCATTTTTTTAAAAAAATGCCAAGAAAGTTGTTAAGCCAATTGAATTTGGCAAATATTAAGTTGAACCAAGAATCCACATGTTGCTTGCAGGTGCTTACAAATGGAATACACACTTGCCTGCCTCACACATCCTGCCATTATTTATTTTAGGTTGAATAATGTCCTAAATTCCAGAGTTACCAGATTCGACTGAGAAAAAGCTGTTACCTCCCCTACCAGTTAAAGTTGGGTGGCCCATTCCCCACCGGCCCTTCCTTCCAACCTTGGCAGGGCTGCCAGAAATAAAATCAGTAAAAAATGCCAGTAGTTAGCACCTACTATGTGCCAAGGATATCGTAGGCATCTGAGAGGTGACATGGGTACAAGGAGCTATGAGATGATGCCTTCCAAAAGTACAGAAGCACATTTAGGGTTAGGGTGAGAGAGGTAAGACATACATTTGGAAAATGTTACTATATTTGAAGTCGAAGGCCCTGGGTTCCAGCCCCAGGAGGGCCGCTGTGTGGCTTTGGGAAGGTTACTTGGTTTCTCTGATCCACTGTCCTCTCAACAGTAAAATAAGGGGGTTAGACTACCAGATGGCCTCTCCCCACAGTTACTTAGTATCTTGGGTAGATCGCTCTTCAGCTTTTTGAACCAAACCTTCAAATGAAAGTGAAGTGAGGTCCCTTTGATCCAGCCAGGATCAAGCAGTATGGTAATAATTGGCAGTTATAAAATGCTGTAGGATTGCAGACTACTTTACAAATATCTCATTTTATCTTTATAAAAACCCTGTGAAATGGATCCATTTATTATCCTCACTTTACAGATGAGGAACCTGAGGTAGACAACAGGTCCAGGGTCACACAACTAGGAAGTATCTGAGGCTAGATTTGAACTCAGTTCTTTCTGATTGGTCTGGACCCCACACTCTCTCCACTGCCAGTGGTGTCAAAACTCCAGGAGGAACAAGACTATTAAACTACCCATAAGGATCCCTGCAGCACCATGCTGACTTAGAAGACCACGTATCCACATTATCCACGTTCAGATTTTTATTTGTTTTGTTAAACATTTCCCAGTTACATTTTAATCTGGTTCTGGTTGTCCTTGGGAGTGTTGCTGTTGCACGTAGCCTACGGACCCTTGGGTTGGCCCCTGTGTGTGTGCATCACCTCTCTGTGGATTACAGGCAAGAGTAATAAAAAGAATCATGCTATAAAAGAGCAGATTTGGGATATACCGATGCTCATTAAATTCAGAATTCAAACAGCAGATAGGAACTTTTTTAACCCCTAGATTCCTAGGCTCAAATGTTAAAGCTGGAAGGGTCCTTAGATAACATCTAGTCAAGCCTTCTCCCTTCATTTTCATTTAAAGTTAGGTCCAAAGAGTTAAAGCATGGCCTGCCTGAGCTCTCCCAGATAATTCATGGCATAGGTATGATAGAACCCATGTCTCTTTATTCATTTTTTTCAAGTGTTAAATCGATAGTGGTATGGCTGTCACTAAAAAAACCCCACTAATACTCTATAATAATTATCATATATTGAAAGACTCATTTCTGACTATTTTATTTAAATTTTTGAGTGAGCATTTTTAAATGCCTCCATCCATTCCTTGCTCATCAAAAACAACTTTCATCTCAGAATCTTGGTTGAAAACAATGTGTACTGGCAGTGCGGTATATGGCCCCACTGTTCAGATGGATAAACTGGAAGATGGAAAGTAACTTTTCCATGTCGTGTGCTTAAAAGAACAAGAAATAAAAGCTGGCATTTCAGTAAGACGAGTTCTTTATGCTTAATTCCTTCATAGAACACATTTTTGTTGTGGAGTCATTTTCCAGTCATGTCTGACTCTTCATGACTCCATCTTGGCAAAGGAGTGGGTTGCCGTTTCCTTCTCCAGTTCATTTTACAGATGAGGAAACTGAGACAGACAGGGTTAAGTGACTTAGCCATGGTCACACAGCTGGTAAGATGAGTCTTCCTGACTCCAGGCCTGGCACTCTCTCCACTGTACCATCTAGCTGCCGTGTAACACTTATTGCATCGGTGCAATATTTTTTTTTTAATCCATTGGCGGTAGTATAACCACTTCTCGTTTTTCCATGATCAATATTACTTTCAGATTCTCTGACATCACCCACTTACCATGGAAGAATCTTCCTGCCAACTGCTTTGTGACATTGCCTTTATCTGGTTGATGTCAGCTCCCGCCCTCTACAGAAAAATCTCTCACTGCTGTTTTTAAGAAATCAGAATAGATCTCTGATGTCATGTAGACAAAACATTTGGATGCTTGACTGAGTTTTTCACTTTTTGCCTAGACCTTTGGGCTTGGTATAGTGACAGCCATTGTCGCGTTTGCTTATTTCACTCTTGGGCAGGAGTACTTGCACAGAAAGCTTCCTGACCCTCCTCAGTCAGTCTTCACAATGTGCCTCCATCAGCACCACTGAAGTGCTGCAAATTCCTGGAACATGAGATAGCTATGTCTAGTGTCAGAACAGAAACACATTCTCAAGGCAAGTTCTGTTTGCTTCTTAAATGGGCGGCAGTATCTGCTTCTTCTCCTCCCTGCTGTCTTGATAATTAAGATTTAGTATCCTCATGATCATTAAAAAGAGTTCACATACGATAGATTTTCCCCAAGAATTAAATTCTGTTATAAATGCCCAAATGAACTACAAGGGACATATCAGCTAGTAAATAGAAGTAGGCATCGAATTAAACATATTTTTACATGTGATGGTAGCCCTTTCTATGACTGGGGGAGGGGGAGAAGGAACAAAAGAAATTTACATGTAAGTTTATATTTAAAAGAAATAGCAAGTTCCCAATAGGTTTGCAATTTTGTATGCAGTCATCAGTTTGTCTTATTCTGTGTTATGGAAATGCTTGTTCTATTTCAGAAATTAAACACAAATTGAAATAAGATGCTCATTGTGCTCATACTGGGCGACCTGCTCTTAGATTCTTGTGGTAGGGAGGAAAACCAAGCAGACGAGAGAAGGATACAGATGACAACAGATGAACTGACACCACAGTATGAAATATACAGTAATGCAGCCAAGGGCGCGATCAGCGTGCCATAAAGTCAGCACAGCGCCCGCTAGTGGCCTCCCACATCCTCTCTTGGTCTTCATCCTAGCCCTGTGTGAAGTAAGAAGGGCCCCTGTTTGGGGATTTCTTACAAGCTAGGCTTTCGCATCCCAGGCTTGCCCTCTCAGTGATTTTTACCCTGGGTCCCAACATCCCCAAGCAAACCAGAGCTTTGAGCCAAGTTTCACCATTTGCTGCCCTTTCTCCTGCCCACCACCTTTCCCTTTGCACTCCCATCTGGTCTCCCACCAAGGATCACCCTGGAAAACATCTAGGGAGGACTTTGCACCTCTTGAAAAAATAAAGTTAGAACATATGCCCTCCTCCTTGAAGCAGGTAGGCCTCTTCCCTTAATACCTAAGGAAATAGTGAGGGTTGGGTGTGGGAAAGAGGGGATTCATATTTGGGTCTAGCAGATAATTAGAGGCTGCTGCAGTTGCTTAGGCAGCGTTAGTTAATACTTTATTCCCATGGGAGCAGGCGGCATTGTGAAAACAGAAAAACTGGGAGCCATCACCATTTTTTTCACCACTTGGTTATTTTCCTAATAAGGCATGGACTGAGTTTTCTCTGGTGGTTACTATTTCCGGGTAATTGTATGTGTTTTCCCTTCCTAGTTACCAAAGCAACCCCCTGAAAGAGCCAGCTACTGCTGGTCTAAAATCAGCTGCAGTCAAGCATAGGTCTGTAATATAAATTGGCATTAGGTCTGTGTTTGCCAAGGTAAAGGAGGACCCAGCTATTTCTACATCCACTCATTCATCTGACAAACATAGTATGTGTCCTGCGATTAGTAGGTATTCAGCCTACCTACTGTGAGCCAAGTAGTCAACTCATTGCTGTCAGCAGTCTGGCTCACTCAAAGTCTGGTCTTTCAGGTTGATGTTATGAAATTATGAGATAGTTTGTCCTGGTCTGTAGATAGGACATCCCTTGACATCACCTAACAACATCCTGAAGAGCTGAGTTTGTCCTTTTAGAAGGATGGAAAGTGTTACGGTATCAGAGAACGTATTACATACATTTCCCAGCAGTTTAAATAACCACTAGGTGGGATGGTAGACAGGATGGTAGACGAGGAATCAGGAAGGCCTGGGCCAAAATTCAGCCTCAGACATGTACCAGCTCTGCCACCCTGGATGTCACTTAAACCTCTATCTGCCTCACTTTCCTGATCTCCAAAATGGGGATAATTGTAGCCCCTACCCCCGATAGCTATTGTGACAACTAAATGAGATCGTGTTTATAAAGCACTTGGCAAACCTTAAGTGCTACGTGGTTAGAATTATTACCGTTAGCACGTTTTCGTTCATCGTTAAACCCTAAGCAAGTACAGTTAATGAGATTGAGGAAAAGGGGTGAGTAGCAAGTGTTTACTGGCTATGAGCACGACTCACTGACGTTTTAGTTTTTAAGAAATAGTTTTGCCAGGCATTTAAAGTACTGTGGACATTTTCAGTGCCTCTAACAACCCATAGGAAAGAAGTCAAAGCGTCTGGACTAGAGGGTTTCCTTCTCTTGTTCAGGCAGAGCTATAATATGCATCTCATTGCTATTTCCACAGAAACTTTTTATAGCCCAATCTTTTTGGCTGTAGTCATATAAAAGTAAATTTTCATAGGGGAAAATTTTTTAGGAACACACATTAATCTGTTAACCTGTTCCACACGATACAATGGAAAGCATTGAATTCAGCATGGACAGGGTCAAAAAAGCTTACATCCAAGTCCCAGCCTCCACAGCTAATAGAGCATGTCATTTCTGCCTGAGGCCTGCGTTGCTCATCTGTAAAGTAGGTATTGTAATACTGATACAGCCTGTGAGGAAGACGCTTGATGAACTTTAATGTGTCGTGTGAATATGTTATTGCTGTTAGTGGTTAATATTATGTGAAACTGAAGTTGTCATTACGTATTTCTGGGAGTGGCAGCATTCATTAAGCGTTTACTCTATGCTAGGCACTGTGCTGAACACTGGGTGTACAAAGAAAGGAAAAATATGATCCCTATCCTATCGTAAACATATAAATTCCGTTTATCATCATGATGGTCATAAATTTACTGAAGTCGCATGAAGACCCTGCTTCGTTTGGTTAGACGGAATACCCCTCAGTTTTCTTTGACTCTCCCGTGGTGCTAATTCCAGGGAATTGCCCCTCGAGCCTTTATGGATCACCTTGCACCGTTTCCAAAGCATAAATAAAGGTCTCAGCGTTGTCTTAAAACTCAGCGTACTGTCTTAAAAAGTTCATGTTTAGTTGAGTAATTTGTGTGTCTTCATTTGAGGAGCAATAAGTTGCAATGAAGTATTTTTCCATATCGTCATAGTAAGTTAAGACTTAAAAACTGTGCTGGAATGGAGGGGATTTATTTCTTTAAGGTCAGACACTCTGGCCATTAGCACCTATAATGGTAAATCAGTGGAGATCATTAAAAGAAAGTTTTTGCTTCGTGCTGCAATCCTGTAATGGAGGATTTTTGAAATTTAATGTAGGAATCAAATTTTTACAATACTTAAGCTCTGCTTTGCTCTCTTTTCTCAACTCTAGTAACAGCTAGTTAATAGTAATAACCAAAAGATTATCTTAGACTGTCATTACCATAATATCTAGTTTGTTCTTCCTGACTTAACACTCGTTACTGGAGTGGCTCTTTTCCTCCAGATCCCATTTGGAAATGCTCTTCTGCCTCATGATGTCAGGTGTTTTATTTCATTTTTTTACTTATAAATAAACTTCTTGATTTCCTTCTGTTTATTTCATCTCTTCCTTTTCTTTAAAAATAGTATTTGTTAGAATAATCAGTCTAACTGTTCTTTTCAGTCTGTCAGCAAGTTATCACTTACTGTGTGCCAGGTACTGCGCTAAGCTCTAAGACTGCCCTCTAGAATCTTACATTCTAATGAAGATGCCACACAAAAAGAAATTTAAAGTGGGATGATGAAGAGGAGGAAAAAGTCTCCAGTGCCAGGGCATAGTAGAGGAAGTCTGGAGTCAACCCTGGTGAGGAATGAGGTGGGGCTGATCTTTTTGCCCTCATTCCAGGTATTAGGAGGAGCCATCCTCTCCGAGAGAGAGGTCACAGGGTACTTCCAATGTGGGGATTCCAAGGTTTTAGTGAAGCTTCCAGATGAAGGTCTGGGGCAAGTCTTGGGTGTAGCCTGGAGAAGAATAAAGTTTTTCAAATTTTATAATTCTTTTTAAAGGTCTCATTTTGTTTAATCTCCATTTAGAAAGTTCTGAAATAGCCTTTGCCCTCCAAGTCTTAGAGTTTGGGTCATAATTATTATGGAGATTGAAGATAACTGTAGTTTAAAAATTCCTTTTACTGTCATCCTTGAGTTATGCTATCTGGTCCTTTTATGACCACACTGTCCAGAGTAACTTATTAATTTCCAAGAAGAAATGAGAGTGCAGATTTCTAAAGTAGAATGACATTTTTCAGTAACAGACATTCATGCATATTTATTATGCCCATTTGTGTTTGTTGTCTGTGTCCGGCCCAAGCCCTTTACTCTGTAGGTAAGGAAACTGAGGAACCCATAATCTCACTGTTCTTTTCCATTGCACTGCATTTCTTCTCAAGACATAGATCCATTTTTCTAGAAAGGGAATCTTGACTGTCTGTGTGACCTTTAACAAGTCTCTGAGTCTGCTCTCTGGGTCTCAAATTATTCAGCTGCAAATTAAAAGGTTAGACTGATTGACCTCTAAGATTTCTCCTCCAGCTCTTGCATTTCTATGAGTTTATCCAAAATTCTGTTCCTCCTCCTTCCTGAGTACCTAGGAAGATGTATTTTAACATATTAACACTGGCCCACCACATGGTGTTACTCCTTGCCTGGTCTGATAAGAATGTGATGAGGGAAAGATTGAGTCATGATAGGTGAAGAAAGTGGACCCCCTCCACATGTGGTAGAGATGCTTTTTTCCTGACATTATCCTTCCTAACTAAGAACATGCCTTGTTTTGTCTCAGATCTGTAAATCTGAACCGGATAGCTACATAAGGGTGCTGTGAGTGACCACTTATTTAATAGCCAAACTAGAGGGGGCTACATATGTCTTTTATTCACTTGATACGTCTCTAGGGACATCCACCAGTGGGAAGCAGGAAGATGGCTTTTCCATGTGAGTTTGGTGGGTAACTTCTTCAGCCTTGGGTCCGATTCTTTGCCACATGAGTTGTGATTTTTAATAAAGAAGGTCCGGGGTTTAGTTACTGAAAGGGTTAAGAGCTGCTGTAGTTCAAAGGCCTGGAAGTGGATAATATAGTACTCTTTTTCCAAAACCAAATCTGACATTTGATTTCCCCTGAGTAATAAAAATCAACACTAGTGAAACAAAAGTGTTCTTTTCTACGACAAACTCTGTAGCCCCTATGTTGAAGCCTACAGCCTACGACCTGCCATAGGTAACTTAATTTTATTCAGCCTCTTGAAGTTGTCTTATTGAGGGACTTTTATCTGTATGGGCTGCGGTGGCAATCTTACTCCAAACTGAACCTCACAAATGTTTGATTTCTTTTTTCAAGATTTTGCAATAGTGAAAAATTATTAATTCAATTAAACCCCACTATTTCTCTTCAGGTTGTTTCAATAACGTTTTTTTTCTCATGTTATTTTTATTGGAGATGGCCATGAGAGGGTCAGTATCTGCTCCCTCATTTCAGTGGCATAAGTAAAAATTAGTGTTTCTGTTGATTTACCGTCTAATATTCTGACCATATTTGTCCTCCCTGCAAAGTATGTAGAAGAGAGTTTATGGAATTACTTCATATTCTGTTATATTTTCCTGATTCTCTCATAGGCATCCTGACATGTCCTGGATGAACATGTCCTTGGTTTTGCACTACTCACACTGGATTGACATTGGCCTCTTCCTCCTAAACTGAACTTTTTCTAGTTTTTATTAACTTTTTTAGTGGTAATGACTAGACTTAACCAAAATTCAAGAACACCCAGCTTCCTTTTCTGTAACTACCCATAATTCAAAATCTTGACACATGGAACGAGAAAATATTCTGAAGCAAAAATAGCCCAGAGCAGGTTTAAAGATCTCAAAATACTATCTTTTAGAACAGAATTCTTATGAAATTCATTTGCTTCCTTTGGGATTCACTTGCTACCTCATTTGAGAGGACTTCCATTAAGTGCTTCCCAACCCAGTAACTAGCAGACTCCCACTTGAAACTATTTTGCATATGCTTAGAATTACTTGTGTATACAGTTATCCTTTCCACATCTCACCTTGCCCCATCACAGTTTGACTATATCGTCAATCAGCGTAAGAAATTAAATGGGAATTTTGGGGGAGTTTTGCAGAAGTCTCAGATGGCACATGAAGGCTATCAGACAACATAGAAAAAGGTTTAGAAACTCAGAAATACATAAAAATCTATTGTAGTGTTGTATAATATCAACATATTTTATCTTTTTATACCATAATAATTCAGACTTCTTCTCTGGTAAACCCAAAAAATTTTACAAGGATTTTCCAGATTGTGGGGGCACCATACCTGTAACTCCCAAGATGTGGAAGGGATAACTGTACATTGAATTTCCCCCTACAGAATTATTGATGGGAGGGAATACATACATACAAACATGCAGGTATTTATGTATGTACATGTATATGTGTATGCATGTATACACTGCATATATACATATATACATAAATCATGCTGTCTTCATATGTGTATATATGCATTACATACATATGTATTATGTGTGTATATATAAAGTGTGCATCTGTGTGTATCTGTATGTATATATGCACAGTGTCTGGTGTGTATAAGGCATTATGCTGGGCTCTGGGAGTGTATTGTGTATATATGTGTATACAAACCCACATATACATATCTGTATGTATATGTTTGCATGTGTCTGTGCATGCGTAAATCTCCAGGGCCTCACATAGTGCCTTGAACAGACAACAGACACTTAATAAATGTTTAATGAAACTAATTCTATTGAAGGAACATTAACCACTGCTGTGAAGTAACTGCATCAAAGACATAAGGTCCTCTAATCTAAAACATTACATTTTGTGCTAATAGCTCTTTCCGTAATACAAGCAGATATGTCTCTTTAGTACTTTAGAAAACTCCCAGTATTGTTTACTACGGGACAAAGTTAAAAGGTTTAAAAGTCACACAATGTGAGAGAAAAGGGCACTAACGGAGACACACGACACCCAATTCCTAATCCTTGGTCTGTCCCTAGTAAGCAGTTTGATGATGGAGAAGTTTCTGAAACTTCTGTGAGCCCCCTCCATTTCCTCATTCATAAAACGAGGACGTTGAACTAAATGTTGTCTAAGGTGTCTTTCAAGACACACAGGTGCGCACACACACACACACACACATCCACCTTTCCCAACCTTCTTGGTCAAAGTCAAATACTTTTGTTATAATAGAAATGTAACCCTGTATCAGACACAAGAAACCTTACTCACATTTTCTCAAAAAACTCTTGTATAATTCTCATCTATCTCTGGTTGCCCACTTTACTTTGTCTAAAAAAAAATCTTTAAAAATAAACAACTCTGGGTCAGTGGCTTCATTTCCTTGTGGAAACACCGTATGATCTCAGCGATTGTTCTACAATACCTGCCATTGTCTGTGCATGGACTTGGGTGTAGATGTTGTCCGTTGTCCTCTCGGAAGCAAATTTAATTGTCCTGCTCAGTGAGGTCTTTAAAGACAGTGAAGGGACTATGAGTTCACTATAAAAATAATTGAGACCTTCTTCTTCAGTAATGCGCATGTGAATACCATTGGTCTCAGACATACTCTGACTGTGGCTTTTAAGGTGAAAGGTTACGACTGTACCTTCAGTGATTTCCTGTAAGGTAGGTGCCCAGCAGCTAGAATTACCACATCAGCTTTCACAGGATCACATCATGGCAGAGCTGGAAAGGACCCTGGGGACCAGCCAGTCCAATCACTTTAGAAAGCTTCAGAACAGAAGTTAAGAACCTTACCCAAGGTCGCATGGCTAATGAGTAACAGTGCCAACCACAGAACCCAGACCATTTGAGTACTAGTCTAACATAGGCTATTTTTGTTATGTTTTTACTGACACAAGTTAAATGGTTGTATTGATAACCCATCATTTAAAATGGCAGAATGGACCCTATGGGACGGTCAACCTTGATGATAGATTCACAAGAGCTCCAGCTGCTTCTCCTTTATCTTTGACAAGGTGACCAGAGATGGTGTGCAGAGTTGGGGTCCTCTTTTCATGTTCTACAGAGCACCTGAGAAATCTGCACGTTGCGTTCTCAGCATTCACATTCTCTCATGGGACTCATTAGGGAATTTGACTCAGGGTTCCCCATTTCCACTTACACTTTTGAGGGCATCTATCTGTATGCAACTCCAGCTCGAAAACAGCACCCCAGGATAAGGTGGTAACCCCACTTTTTACATTAGCAACATCTGCAGCAAGCGTGCTACTCAGTCACCCATCCAAAGAATCGCTTTCTCTTTCTTGCCATACTTCTCCAGTTCAACAAACATAAGTTACAAGCTTCTGCGCCTTACGCTTTTATTTAATTTAGTTTTCTGAATTTAACACCTTCAAGAAGAAGGTATTCCCATATACAAACTAGAAGAAAAAAGAGAATTCTATATGAGACGGCAACTGTCGTAGGTAACTAGGTGTTGCAATGTGTAGAGTTGGATAAGAATCAGGAAGACCTGAGTACACATCTGGTCTGATCTCATTTGCCTCTGTTTCCACATCTGTAAAATGAGAATAGCAGTAGCTTCTGTTCCCCAGAATTGTGAGAATCAAATGAGTTATTTGAAAAACATTCAGCAGAGTGCCCGGCACCTAGGAGGGTCTGTAGAAATGCTCGCTATTATGGTGATGAGTAGGGTTATAATGCAGAGCTTCCTTTTTTCTTTTTAATTAATTCTACTTTTTAATTTCTCCCTTATGCCTCCAAACCCTATTGGGAAAGAAAAAAAATATTCTTCTATCAAATAAGCATAGTTAAGCAAAGCAAATTCCCATCTTGGCCATGTCCAAAAAATGTGTTTCTCCTTCTGCATGTCGGCACCTCACCTTATATTATGATCAATTCAACATACTCCTTTCAAAGCTGCCCTTCTTGTCTTTGTTCACCTCAAAATTTCCTTCTGTGTGTTTTCAAAAATACCTCAGTGATTCTCTTTCCTTTCTGTTTCGGGGGGATAGTGCTATGGCTAAATCTTCCTTCCCTCAAATCCTTCTACCCCCCCCCCCCAAAAAAAAGAAAAACACAATTTTTATAATACATCAGCATAGTCGAGCAAAATAAAAACTCCACATTCGCCTTTGGATCCATTGCTCCTCTGCCAGGAAGCGAGTCCCATTTCATCTTCAGTCATGTTTGGTCCTGTATCAGCCACAGTGAGCGTCTTTCCATGCTCTTTTCCTTTAAATGATGTGGATTTTTTTTTTTTATAAATTGTTATACTAGTTCTGCTTACTTCATACATGTCTGTTTGCGTCTCAGAAACCCTCACTTTCTTCATGTCTTCTGGCCCAATAATATTCTTTTTATTATTCATAGACCATAATAGACCAGCCATTCCCAAGTCAATAGAAGCTTCCTGTGTTTCTAATTCTTTGCTGTGAACTGCAAAGTAAACTGCTACATATTTTTTGTAAATAAAGGCATTTTTCCTCTTTCTTTGAACTCTTTGGAGTGTTTGGTTAATGGCAATATTGAGGACCCTAGAGAGTATATACAGATAGACTTCATAGTTCCTCAAAAACTTTTCAGAATAGCTGAGCCCATGCATAGTTCCATCACAGTGTGCTGTATTCCCATGCGCCTTCCAGCAGTTGTTATTTTCTATCTTCTGTCATCTTTGCCAATCTAATAAGTGTAAGGTGAACCTCAGAGTGCTAGATGGCACAGTGGATAGAGCACTGGGGTTTGAGCCAAGAAGTTCCAATCTGACCTCAGACACCCAGGAGTTGTGCGACCTTGCCAGATCCCTCAGCCCTGTTTACCTCAGACATAACTGAAATAAGTGAACAATGATGACAAAATTTAATGATTTGGAGCATGTTTTATGATTGTTGATAGTTAGAATCTCTCTTTTTTTTGAGAACTTCCTCATCATATCCTTTGACCATTTATCTATTGGCGAATGGCTGTCATTCATATATATTAGAATCAGTTCTTGAGCAGTCAAGAAAATTGTGTAATCAGAAGGGAAAAAGATGGAAGGAGTGAAAAAGGAAATGGTTTCAGATGAAAGCTAGTTTGTTACCTGTGGAGCAGGCATTCCAGAGAACACTGGAATGGATGGACAGAGCTTGAGTGGCAGGTTGAGCTGAGGGGGATTGGGTAGTGGAAGATGAGAATGGGTATACAGTGGCAGCGAATGTCACTGAGATGGGGAAGGCATGACAGGGTGAAAGTCCTGCTAAAAGTGAACATATATTAGTAGAATACCAGAACTTAAGACAGTATGTTTCTTTTCCTTTTCCATATGGTCCTCCAGTTGTGCAGGTTGCTTCCATGTTTGGACATAGTTCTTTAGCCTTAAATATTTCAAACAGTTTTAAATTAACATCTTAGATAATTATTTTATGGGATTATACTTTATCCTTCACCTGAACTTACTGCTTATGGTAGGAGTGGCATTTGTTTTAATATAAACTGGACTGGTTTTCCTTTAAGATGGCAAGAAAACAATCTTGATTTTTTTTTTTTAATTTGGGGGATTCCTTGTCACCTGAAGTATTAACGTGTGTGTGTGTGTATTCCTGAGATTATTCTCACTACTCTGCCCAATGTGTTTCTTATCCCATGTAGTTGCCCTGGCAAATGCAGAGGCCAGGTGGAACAGCCTTCTTTTCTTAGAAAATTGTGTCCTTTAAAATCTTATTGTGAGCAAATTTCTTTTTATTTCATTTTGTGGTTCACACGTATTTCACTGTGTTCTAATCCTTGGCCTGACTCATTAGCTACACCAAACTAAGCCTAGCCCACAGCATTGCCTTTTTAAAACAGATTTATTTTGTAATCATTGTGTAACATTTAGAGAGGACTGTGGAAGGTGCTACTCTAGAAAACTGAGAGGTGAAATCACCTTGCTTACAGATAAAAAAATTGCTTACAGATAAAAATTCACTCCAGCAGAGTTGTACCTGAACAGGTTCTCCAAGGTGCTGACATCTAGGGGGATGCTGGTCCTCCCTATCAAGCCTTGCCCCTTGAGGCCTCCCCATTGCTCTGCCATCCCTCTCCCAGGCCTAACTGCCTCCATCATCCTTTAAGGAAGTGAGGAGCAGTAGTCCCTTCACAATATCCCTGACAAGTGGTCATCTCCCACTTGGAGATCCTCCACTGATGGGGAAAGTCACTACTCCATGACATACTCATTCCAGACTTGGCCAGCTATAATGGCTTGATAGATTTTGGCTCAATATGAGGAAAATATTCCTCTCTGGAACTTCTACTCAGTGTTCCTAGAGTGTCTTTTTGAATTAATTTGTTAAATCTGAATTTTTGTTAAGTGATTAATACTCCTAATTATTTACCTTACCTTTAGGTTCAGAAGATGTTGGGATGTTCCTTTAACCACTGCTTCTGCTATTTTTTTATCTGTTTCTTGATCATGGTAGTGAGTGTCTCCTGATAGGTGTCTAAGAATTCACTCCTGTTGTTATCATTAGGAAACAGTTTCATTCACCTGATTATTAACATTTTAATTATTAATGTAGTATTTTAATAGTAGTGTTAATTAATATTTCAGGAACACCCCCTCCCTTACTCAGATCACACACAAATCCTACACACACACACACACACACACACACACACACACACACACACACACACACACACACACACACACACACACACCATTAGAGCCAGGGAGTGCTAAAAAAAGCCCCCTCATTTAAACAAGTTGTTGGGCCACTAGCCTTATGAGAATGCTTTCAAGTCTCCTGTTTGCTTATGTAGATGGCTCAACCTTGTGGGAATTTGATGTCTCCCTCTAAGCCTACAGTGTCCTTACTTTGCTCATTCCGTAGAGTATGATCTGTGGTGTATTTTAAGAAAATTTAAGCCTAGTCCAGAAGCTACATGTTTGGAAAGCAACCCTGACTTATACAGGTAACTTTAAACCTGAGGTCATCATTCCAAGGACTGCAATTCCAAAGAAAGTTCCCCCAAACAAATATTTTCACAACCTTCCACTGCCTTCCTCACCCCACCAAGAAAAGAGATCAATGGAACTTATTTTTCTTGATAAGGAGGGAACCCAAAGCATAGGGAGGTAAGGAGAGGCAGGGAGCTAAGTGGCGAGAAGGGCGATCCTCATTTTCAGCCTGTTTAACACAACGTTGATTCCTACCATACTGCCATATTCCTAAGCAACAGGCTCCATAAATTATTCTGTCAGTGGGAAAATAAACATGTCCTGACTTCAGTTCCAACTTACAAAGAATTTACTGGCTGTCTAATTTTCCAGTTAATCCTTTCATTTGAACTCACTCAAGTTCCTGTTTTTGCCATTGTTGGCAGAGAAGAGATGGAATGGAGGTTAAAGATTTTTTCCGCCAATCACGTCAAACGCTGAGTGGGCTGCCCTTCTCTAAGGTCTGAGTATTTTAGGTTTCAGGTCTTTTCCTTCTTCTCCCAGTCTCTCCTCCCCTCCAGATCAGAGACACATAATCCTAAATCCTGTGTCAGGCAAGGGATAGGATTGCTTGAAATTCTGAATCTACCTTCTCTAAGGATCATATTTTCCTTCTCTCCTCATTTCCTGCCTTTCCCTCAGCACCTGTCTTTACTCAGGTTCTTGTGGAGCCTGGAAAATCCAAGTTTAGTTTTGCCAGAATTACAGCTCTCATCTTCTTGATGAACAGGGAGATTCATATTCTGGGTGTCCCTGCTAGGATTTTCCGCATTCTTTTGATGACAATGATTTATTTCAATTCAGTATGTTGATTTTTTTTCTATTGTCATGTTTCCTGAAGCCTAGTTATTATATACTTGTGACTAGTAGCATTTCCTAGGGACCTCAGGGTCATAGTTTAGGTAACTGAAAAATTAAGAAAATATGGAAGAGCCAGCAAAAAACAAAATATGAAGTGTTTTGGGGTTTTTTTGTAAAAAAAAAAAAAAAAAGCTCTTTGTTGAGCAACTTTCCACTATTCTGGTTCCTGTACTGCTCAAAAGTCAGTATGATAGAGGAGAAAGAGCTCTCACTACGAGCCTGGGAGTTGGGAATCCCTGGGTTCAAGGCTCAGCTGTATTACTTACTACCTTTGTGACCATAGAAAATCTACATACAGTCTCAATTTCTCCCCATGTAAAAGGAGAGTGATGATGATACTTCTCTTGAAGCTTAAAAAACGGTACTAAGATTTCGGAAACACTGTGTAAAATGTAAAGAGTAGCTATTATTATCTTACATTACTGGTGCAGTAGCTGTTACCTTACTGAGTAACCAGACTAGAATGGTGTAGTAGATAGATAATTGGCCTTCAAGTCAGACTCTGACTCTGTGTGTGTGTGTGTGTGTGTGTGTGTGTGTGTGTGTGTGCGTGTCAGTGTCTATGTCTATGTCTGTGTCTATGTCTGTGTCTGTGTGTGTGCCTGTGTGTGTGTCTGTGTCTATGTCTGTGTGTCTGTCTGTGTCTGTGTCTATGTCTGTGTCTACGTCTATGTCTGTGTGTGTCTGTGTCTGCGTCTATGTCTGTGTCTATGTCTGTGTGTCTGTCTGTGTCTGTGTCTATATCTGTGTCTGTGTCTATGTCTGTGTCTGTGTCTTTGTCTGTGTCTATGTCTGTGTCTGTGTCTGTGTCTGTGTCTCTGTCTGTGTCTGTGTCTATGTCTGTGTCTGTGTCTATGTCTGTGTGTGTCTGTGTCTGTGTCTATGTCTGTGTCTGTCTGTGTCTGTGTCTGTGTCTGTGTCTATGTCTGTCTGTATCTATGTCTGTGTCTGCGTCTGTGTCTGTGTCTGCATCTGTGTGTGTGTCTGCGTCTGTGTCTGCATCTGTGTCTGTGTGCGTGTCTGTGTCTGTGTGCGTGTCTGTGTCTGTGTCTATGTCTATGTCTGTGTCTGTGTCTATGTCTATGTCTGTGTCTGCGTCTGTGTGTGTGTCTGTGTCTATGTCTGTGTCTGTGTCTGCATCTGTGTGTGTGTCTGCGTCTGTGTGCGTGTCTGTGTCTAAGTCTGTGTCTGTGTCTGTGTGTGTGTCTGTGTCTAAGTCTGAGTCTGTGTCTGTTTCTGTGTCTATGTCTGTGTGTGTGTCTGTGTCTGTGTGTCTGTATGTGTGTGTCTGTGTCTGTGTCTGCTTCTGTGTCTGCATCTGTGTGCATGTCTGCCTCTGTGTGCGTGTCTGTGTCTATGTCTGTGTGTCTGTGTCTGCTTCTGTGTGTGTGTCTGTGTCTGTGTGTCTGTATGTGTGTGTCTGTGTCTGTGTCTATGTCTGTGTGTCTGTCTGTGTCTGTGTCTATATCTGTGTCTGTGTCTATGTCTGTGTCTACGTCTATGTCTTTGTGTGTCTGTGTCTGCGTCTGTGTCTATGTCTGTGTCTATGTCTGTGTGTCTGTCTGTGTCTGTGTCTATATCTGTGTCTGTGTCTATGTCTGTGTCTTTGTGTCTTTGTCTGTGTCTATGTCTGTGTCTATGTCTGTGTGTGTCTGTGTCTATGTCTGTGTCTGTGTCTCTGTCTGTGTCTGTGTCTATGTCTGTGTCTGTGTCTGTCTATGTCTGTGTCTGCGTCTGTGTCTATGTCTATGTCTGTCTGTGTCTGTGTCTGTGTGTGTAAAACCTTGAGCGACGTTATTACTGAATCGGTCCTGTGGACCAGTTCCCTGAGATGTGTGCACTACTGATTTAGTAATTCCCAGGTGATACAGATTCGAAGTTTCTCTTCTTGAATTGTCTCCAAAATGGGATAGTTTCCCAATTCTAAAAAGGACAAACCTGTGTACTGGAAACTGCCTCTGTGGCCAAAATAACCGACTTACTTTGATGTTCTTTTATTTTTCTGCTAGGATAGAAGCCTTGTTGAATTTTCCCATGTGTATTTTTGTTGTTTCGTTTTCTGTTTTTATTGTATTTTTTTACAGTCATGTCAGACTCTTCGTAACCCCATTTGGGGTTGGCTTGGCAGAGATACTAGAATGGTTTGCCATTTGTTACAGATGAGGAAGTTGAGGCAAAAAGTGTTAAATGACTTGCCCAGGGTCACACAGCCAGTAAGGGTCCGAGACCTGATATGAATTCATGACGATGAGCCTTCCTGATTCTGGGCCCAGCACTCTGTCCACTGTGCCACCTCATGGCCCCCTTTGTATTAAAAGATTAAGTTTCTTTAATCTATTCAACGTCACTGTGTTCCCCTGCATTATTAATTTTATCCATGAACAGTATTTAATTTTTAGGCAGTTTAGCAGCTATTCTAATACATAAATTAGAATGTTTTCCATAGTCCCCCATGGCTTGCTGTGGATTCTTTTAACATCCTGACAACCAAATGGCCACTTCCTTGTCTCCTGGTCCAGAAATAATTTGTTACTGCCAAGTCATTGACCTCTGCTGCCTTGGTTGTATACCAGCCCCCTGACAAAGGCCTTCAAGGTCATCTCCTGGCAGCTGAAGGGAAAAATTTGTGATGGGGAATAATTTTTTAAATATTTTGTGTGTGGCAATGCTTATACATATGGTTACAAAATATACATTATGTATGTATGTATGTACATATGAATGTATGTATGTATTTGTCCAAACATCATCATAGTAAGGACCCAGTAAAGAAACTCCTTCAGCCAATGCAGAGGTTAGCAGCTAATCTGGCATTTTACTGGCTTAGAAAGCTGCCTAGAGCACCAAGAAGTTAACTGACTTATCCAAGGTCATACAACTGGCCTGTGTTAGAGGCAGATTTTCTCCCCTCCCCCTTTACTCCATGGACATATTCTCCTATCAGTACTAATACCTTACTACCAGTTACTTACTATCATTATTATTTATCCTGTTCTTACCCAAAGGATAGTAATCTCTCCTACTAAAAAGTCCTGGAAACAAATTTCCATCGTAAATGAAGGATTGATACTGTATGTAAAGATTTCTCACAGATAGCTAGATAGAAACAGAATCCCAGTTTTTAAATGGTTGCCTTTCTGTAAAAGTTTTAACATTCACATAGGGCAGAGGTAGAAAAGACATTTCAGTCCCTGTCTGGAATTAAATACCTATTCTTGTATTCAATGTAGAGAAACTGTATTATAATTGAAAATAATGTAGAATTTAGTTATGGATTAAAGGGGTCAGTCATATAGTTGCTGTAGGGTTACCTTATGAATTACACGGTGTTCACTTATGGGAAATACAGATGAGTAGCAGAGGATCCAGTCATGTGGATAATATAAGGGTCGGTCGGAAGGCTGGATGTGGAATGGATAAAAGAGTAATTTCCACTTCAACTTTTTGCTTTGGCAATCCAAGTTCATTTTTCTTTGCTTATTAGAAGTTGCTCCTCGGGTTTCCGCCAGTGATCATTTTTCATGGGTGACCAGCAGCAGACTTGAACTCTCATTCTGGAGACTTTATCAGAAAGCTTAAGCCCAGAATTTGAACACAATATTGGGTTTCTCAGTTTTCCAGTTCCAAGAAGTAACTTAGTGTGGGTTGTAGACAGCAGCATTTATCATTTTAGAACCCACACCGGAGGTAATCAAATATATAATCACATGCTTGTTCTTAAAAAAATCCCCCAAAGCTTAATGTATAGTCGGATGGTGACAGCCTTCTGGGACCATCACAGACACATAATACCTTGTCAACTCTTCAAACTAGAAGATTCCCAATGAAAATGTGAGCTGAGCCAACAGTGAAGTGAAATATGCTGTATTCTCTCTATTAACGTTTAGTTTAGAGTCCAAGGAAATCTAGGTGGGGAGGGGAGGGAAGGGAAGAAGTGTGAGACAGCAAGGTCCTCACTCCCGCGAGCAGGGACTGCGGTCTGCCTCTTTTTGTATCCCCCATGCTTAGCACAGTGCCTGGCACAAAGGAGGTGCTTAAGAAATTGTGAGTGGTTGATTGATGGATGAAGGTGGACGAGGAGTTCTCACAGGGTGGGAGAGTGTAAAGATTACTGATCTGGGAGCCAAGTGATCTGAGTCTTTATCTGGACCACCACTTAAAAGTTAGCCATGTGGTAACCTCTCCTAGCCCCGATATCTCCATCTGTAGAATGGTGAAAATAATGGCCGTTCTACTTCACAGGGTATTGTGGAGGCCAGCTAAGTTCATGTCTAAGAAAATGCTTTGAACTGTAAATTGCTGTGCTAGCAGAAAGTATTTTAGGCAAGTGCTCCTGTTCGCCTGGCCCAGGAACATGAGGGAAAGTTCAAGGATGACGCTGATGTGTGTTGGGAGAGACTCTTCCTCCAAAACCTCCCCTCATTGTTGATGCCTAAAATCCTTTTAGCTGAGTAGATGCATTTCACTTTGCAATCAGAGAAAAAACTTAATGTACAAATATGTTATCAATAATTGATAAACTCTCCTTTGTCTGAGAAAAGATTTTGATGAGAGGAAAGAGGGAAAGACCACAAGGACTTTGATATCTGAGGGAGAGGGATGAGCAGGGGTCACAAAGAAAGGAGAAAGAGAGAGTACATGGACATTGAAGACAAACTGTCCTATCCCTGGTTAAAATGGTTCATTTAAAAATAGAAATTAACATGTATTTTCTGAGCATCGCTTCTCTTAGAATTTCGTGGTTTGTGTAACTAAAATATCCTTCTTGGCTTTTCATATATGCCATTTCTATCCATCCTTTATCTCACTTGGCCTGGGGGTAGCTGCTACAATAAATGAATGTCCTAAATGAAAGTATGCTGAGAAATGAACTTGGCTATGAATTTTGCAAATGAGTTCACCTATAAATAAGCTGAATTTGTGAAATTGTGAAACTTTTTGTTTTTGTTTTTACAAATTCCCCCATCTTGAATTTGGGGAACATGTCCAATTGTTTGCTGGCGAAGGGGGTGGACAGAAATCTCTATGTAACTTCTATCAAAAAATGAGATCCTTGTTCCAAGTATTTGTAGGAAACTCATGGATCACTTTTAACCGAGCACATGAATTCTGCTTTATTAGCAGATGTAAAATATAATGATATTATAACTTTTCCATGTTTGTCAACTATCTATTTGTGTTCCAGTGGTTCTGTCATAAAGAACATAGCTCCATTTCCTTGAACTTTGTTCCAATGCCCTAGGTATATTTACCGAGAGACCTAAGGTTTTAGGAATGTTGTTAAGCCTTCTCCTCAAAAATAACCTTCCCTCCTACCTTAGAGCTGTGCCAGGGAAAGATAATCCAGAATGGGAAGGGCATTTGAAAGGGAAAAGTAATCTGATGTCCTTACAGGTGTGAACAAACTTTACATTCCCAAGGAAAAGCTGATGGATAAGGCTAAGAATTCTTTAAAAAAAAAATCCTCTCTGCTGTTTGTATTTTCTTATGAATCTTGCCATTCTAGACCAACAAGATTTACTCGCGTTCTGAAGTAATAATAATTAACTCGTAACCAGTGCTTTCTGGTTAGAATGTTTTTGACTCTCTCATCTTATAACTGTCTTATATAACTCTTTATAACTGTCCTCTGAAGTCAGTAGTATCTGTGAGATCTCCATCTTCCAATTCAATCATCGTATTCCGTGTGAAAGGCACGGTGTTCAGCTTAACACATGGAAAGGATAAACTGGGCACAGTCTCTGGCCTCCAGGAGTGAACACACTATAAGTGAGAATAAACCTGAACATAAATAAGTATGATATGAGGCAAAAGGTCCAGAGGAGATCCTTTAAAGTTCACAGAAGTATGATACATGGGAAAGGTCCAGATAAAATGGCGGCACACAGAAAGCTGTTGGGGATGGAAGCTCAATTCCAGGTGGACAGTCTTGGGCGGGTAAAGGTGGGAACTTCTAAATCTTAGAGTTCTCACGAGACCCCCCAGGAAACGACTGGGAATCGGGGTGAACCGAGCTATCTCGTGTATGTCCGCCTCTTCCCGTGAGAAACGTGATGGGAGAGAGCTCTCCCCGCCCTCGAGATTGTCCCGGATCTGGGCACACTATTGTTATCTAACAGCACGGTATTCAGATGCAAACTATGCTGCTGGAGGGTTTAAGTAGGATCAGGAAAGCCTGAAAGTGCGCTTGGGCGGAGGGGCGCGGAGCGGACAGGACACAAGGCTCCGCTTTCCCTCTTTCTTCTCTCCCCTCCCCCTCTCTCCCCACTTACACTTCTACTTCCAATCTCTTATTGTAAGATCTTTGCCTCCTTGGGAGATTCTTCGCTCCCTCCTAAGGAAGAATTCCCCTGCACTTGTAACTAGACCCTGAAATAAAGCTCAACCCTTGTTCGACTCTGGAACGTCCTTTCTCTCATACGAGCATCCGGTTTGGCCAACCGAAGACCTCTGATAGAGGTAAGGGAAGACTCAGGTAGCCCACAGGCCTCTAGGTCTGGCAGAAAGCACTTAATAAATGCTTATCAATGGACTGATTTGATTGATTGTGGAGAAATGTTAAGAAGGGGACCTCATTTAACTCAGTAAATTGCCCAAGGTCACACAGCTAGGAAGTGGAGGAACCAAGACCCAAACTTAAATCTTCCTCTAAATCCCATGCTCTTTCCATGGGGTAATGCTGTATCTCTCTGCTGCATGTAGAGTTGACCCAACTCAAAAACCAGACCAAGTGACTTGTTAGGAATGACCAGAGTCGTGGTGATCTGAATGGAAATGACTGTGGGAAGGCCAGAACCAGCCTGAGACCCATGTGCTCAGCCTCAAAGTCCAAGAAAAAGTAGAAACTCGGACAGAAAGACTTTTTGTCTTAACTGTGCTTATTTCTTCTTTAACATGTATTTGTGCAGTGCCTAGAAAGGACAGTGGATAGAATGCTGCGCCTAAAGTCAAGAAGACTCCCTTCCTGAGTTCAAATCTGGCCTCAGACACTAGCTGTGTGACCCTGGACAGGTCACTTAACCTTGTTTGCCTCACTTTCCTCACCTATAAAATGAGCCAGAGAAGAAAATAGCAAACTACTCTGGTGTCTTTGCTGCAGAATGACTGAACAGTGTCTGAACAGAGTTCAGATGGAACAAAACCAGTGGCAGAGATGTTCATGCTCATTTTAATTTTGGAAAACTTTACACCTGTGATATCAAGTAGAAATGCCCCAGGGTTCATATTGACTTAGAAAACTACACATTAACATTATCCATGTCGTATTGTCTTTTTTATTTATTTTGCTAAACATTTCTCTGTTAGATTTTAATCTGATTCTGGTCCCACTCAGGAGTTTAGCCGAAAGGATGCACTTGAATGCTTTACACTTAATGTATTCCACCACCTCAGCACCGAGGACATCACTACCAAGATTTTGTGAAACTATTTGGCTTTGTTTTTACACGTTCCCACATCTTGAATCAGGCTTATTGATTGGAAGACCTAATAGAGAAAATAGAGATAATCTTTTCAAATTAACACGGAAGAAAAGAATGGCCCGGAAGACCCAAAGTTGGGGGATAGTTGGTGTCGGTCTGCCATTAATGCAGTTGGATTATTGGCTTGTTGTCCCTTCCCCAGCCTGTTAAACACGATACAACTGAGAAATCCAAACAAAAACTCAAATTAGCCAGTGCTCAACCAGCCCCAATAAATGCATTTCTTTAAAAAAAAAAAATCTCTTTGAAATAAGAAGTCTTCATTTTCCCAAAGAAAAGCATCTTTGTGTTCAGTACCTTGCAGATACTATTCAAGAAGAGTTGACTGTTATGTAAAGTGACGCTCTCCCCATAAATAAAGATGACAGGCATAATTCTTGCCAAGGCTTGTGCTATCTTGTTTTATCAGCTGCATGAGTGAAGTGCTTTGGAGCCCAAAGGAAGCTCCCACTTCCACACCTCAGGTCGCTAGATCAGTGTTACCTAACCTCTTTTTGAGGAGGACTGCTTTTTATTTGCCTGACGCCATCAGGTCGCTGGTGGCAGCAGAATAGGGTCGGGGAGTAGGGGACAACTGGAATGGTACTTTTGGCTGCCCTTTACTCCTCACTAGGAATCTTGGCAGCCCACAGACAGGGATTTGAGGGAGGCGCTGTATCCTCAACTAGGTGTGGCTTCACCATCGACCGCTAAATCCTGATCTCCTGTTGGAAAAACCCTGAGCTAGTTCATTTTGATTTCTCTGTTGCAGTAACAAACAAAAGAATCTTCTGGAAACAAAATACTGTGACACAGCATCCACATGGTGTTTGTTAGTTTGTCCTCATTTATGTTTCAGATTAGCTGAACCTAATCAAAATGTACAAATATTTTACAAGTAATCACTATCTCAAGGACCTGTGATCTGCCGGTGTGGCAACTTCTCTCCACTAGTATAGATACAGCCCATCAGTCAGTCAATCAGTCAGTTAATAAACATTTATTAAGTACCTCATGGGGATATGGAGAAAGTCAAAAGACAGTCCCTGCGTTCAAGAAGCCCACAGTCTAATGGGGGAAGTGTTAATGCAAACAAACATATACACACAAGATAGATACAAGATAAATTGGAAATAATCAACAGGGGAAAGGATTTAGATTTAAGGTGCATCCAGAAAGGCTTCTTGGAAAGCTAGTTGCCTGAATCTCAAAGAAGTTAAGTGTCTTTGCCCATGAACAGGTTGTAAGTATGAGGTGCAGAATGTGGATAGTCTCTTCTTGGCTCCGTGTCTTGCACTCTCATTGCCTGACTCCATGGACTTCCTCCATAAACAATTTTTAAATGTGTATGAGATCCTGCAGGGAGTGCCAGTTTAGTTTACATATTATCTAAGGTCTCTTTTAGCTTTGAAATTTATGAGATAGTCTGATTAAATATTAGAAAGGTAAGGTTAGAGCAGACTGGCTACTGAAGAGGATATTAAGTTTTAGAAATGTCATTTTCCATGTTAATATAGTATATATGTCTGTATCACAAGTGACTAATTACTATATATTTTCCAATAAAATTTACTGTTAGGAATTGTTCATTTTAATGACTAAAGAACAGTAGTTTGGAGCAAACATGACTGTTGGCACCTGTGTATCTTCTCAGGTCCTAAAAGAAATAAACTACGTCTTAAAAGCAATCAGAGTGAGCCACTCATTCAGAGAACTAGGCCTTAGGTTTGGATCTTTTCGCCAGTTCTGGGGATGACTGTCTCATTTGTTTCTTCTGCTGACATGCTCCTTGGATTAGCACCCAGGTGAACCAGGACGGTGAAAATGAACATCGTTCCCAACTTGATGTCCGTCTAGACACTGGTGTGGCAGTAGTCATTTTAATAAACATTCTTTTAAATACATGCAGATGCTTTAAGTGCCTTTTTATTTTGCCATGACTTTTTCAAAGCTTAATTTGATGGCATTTTCTTCAGTAGATAAGCCTGCAATTGAAATACCTCCTGCTCTGCTAAAGCCTTATTTCTGTGGTTGTGATCCTGAGTCCTTGAAATTATGCCAGTGAAGTACAGATTATATAAGGGCCTTAAAATGTTTCCTCTGTGTACCTGGCAATGAACTTCATGTCTGCCATTCAAGGAGGAAAAGATTGGTCCCTTTTTTTTTTGGCCCCTTAAGTTCATGAAGACCATCTACTGAGGTGTGGGAGGGGCTGCTCCCACCTACACATTTCAATAGCTTTTAATGCCTGAACTCCTCTGCTGTAGTGGAGGGAATGCCCACACCACTAAAAATTGTGGGTCTTTTTAGGTACAGAAGTGTGGTTGGACCTAATAAATAATTTCCCTCTTTAGGTAGCGATTAACTGCTTCTGAGAGAATAACAAGTATGGTAAGACACAGGAACAAAGATCCTTAGTGTCTTTCTAGGTGCCTTAAAAAACCAAACCCTTCAGCTCACTTTTCAGTAAAATAATATTCCCTATTTTAACTACCCCCCCCCCAAAAAAAGGCAGCAAATTCAGCCTTACAGCTTTAAAAGCAAGCCTTGTAATTAAGATGTTCCGCACTTCTGACCAAATGGGAACTTTCTGAAAGCTCAGTAATCATTGAACAAAATGGTTAAAGAACTGTATGGTTAACCAGCCTTCGCTTAGAACGCACCATTTTTTTCATATATGCTCTTTAAGCAGTAGTGACAAGGCATTTCCTAGAGATTAATGACTGTCTGAGTTAATGGTCTGAGGTAGCTTGGAAAGTAAAATGAAAAACAACTCCTGGGTCACAATGATGCAATCTCACAAGGCGTGTCTGAAAATGAGTTCCTTGTTCAGTAGGGCATACCATTGTTCTAATCTCACCTCCCTGCCTATCATTCTAACATTTAATCACTTTCTGTTTTCCACCTCTTGGATACAGTTAATAATATGTGAATGAAAAAGCATTTATTAAGTCTTTACAGTGTGCCAAGCACTATGGACACAAATAGAAAAATTGAGATAGCTCACACTCTGATTTGAAAGACAGCGCATATACATACATACATATATATATATATATATATATATATATACACACACAGGAGGCTTCTAATGCAAGATGGACAGAAAAGCCCAGAGCTCCTAAAGGTGCAGCAGTGGTACAGTTGTCAAAGTACAGGGATTCTTAGGGTGTTCTGGCAATTCATATGGCAGTGCCTGGACCTCTGCATGGCAGAGATGCAGGGCAGGTGGTTAGTCAGATGCTAAGACCTAGTAGTCATCCGTCTCACCGGAAGATTATACTTTGTAATTCCCATTTCTGGCGGGTGATGTCAGCACTTTGTGGGAAGGTGAGGAGGTTAATGAGGCCTGATTCCATACCATGGAGAACCATGGTGTGGGCCTTCAAGACCAATTAGAAGGGGATTCAAAGTTCCCTCCCACCAGGATGGTAATGAGGGAGAGAAGGTGCAGAGAGGATGGTCAGTGTCCAAGCAGGAAGGGTAAAAGGAAAATGGGGCATTGGCAAAGAGGTTGCAAAGGAAGATGACATAGCTCTTCCTCCCCAGTGCCTAGATGGGAAATGGGGGAGAAGGAAGGAGGAAGGTCATCTCACACTGGTGGCTCTCCATCAGATGGTGTCTCAACAGTTCAGGTTGGGTAAAGGAAGGAAGGAAACCCCCTGCTTGAAATCAGTCCTTCACATAGATGTAATTCCTTTAATGAACAATCTTCTTAATTCAAGCTGCAAAACTTGTGATTGAGGACAAGGCAACTAGAATTGGAGTTAGAGGGCCTGAGTTTACTACATGTGTGACCTTGGGCAAGTCCCTTCCCTGCTCGGCGAGTCATTTTCATCATCTGTAAAAATTATCTCTAGGATCTCTTCCAATTGTATAAATGTATGGACTTAGGATCCACTTTCTTTAAGAACAGCCCTTCCTGCAAATGAGGCTTTTACTGGTCATCCACTGGCAGGTGGAACGAAGCTTCATTTATTGTTCAGTTGTCTTCGGTCGTGTCTGACTCTTTGTGACCTCATTTGGGGTTTTCTTGGCAGAGAGGTCAGAATGGTTTGCCATTTCCTTCTCCAGCTTATTTGACAGATGAGAAAACTGAGGCAAGTGGGCTCTTAGCTCCTTTCTGCAAGCCTATCCTGCCCACCAAACTGGGCCACTTGGTTTGCTCCAAGTACACTTCACCTGCCTTAGAGCTTCCTGCTTTAGCTTCTTGGCTCTGCCCCCTGCCTAGAATGCTCTCTCCCACCTTTTCCACCTAAACGATAATGACATTATAATAGCATTTACATAATATACTGTCATCACTTGATCCTTACAACAACGCTGTGAGACAGGTGCAGTTATCCCAATTTTACAGTCAAGGAAACTAAGGCAGACGTAAGTGATTTACCCAGGGTCACACATATGGGCCTTTATCAGGCCTTCCTGATTCTAAGCTTAGTGCTCTAACCACCGCACTACCTAGCTACCTATGTAAATCCTATCCAGTTGTTCAGAACCAAGCTCAAATTCCACATCTTACATGAAGCCTTTCCATGTTACTTTAGCCCCTACTGATCCTGCCCCTATTTGAACCATCTAATGTTTGCTGCGGTTCTGCGATCTCATGTGGCACTTGCCACACTCTGCTTCATGTTGACGTTATCCGTAAATGAGATTTCTCTTTCCCACAAACAAGCCGTGCCCTCTGGGTAGACGGACCCTGAAGCCTCCATGGTATCTACACCGTATTTGACCAAGTACAGTACTTGATGAATGAGTAGAATTATGAGAGAATACCATAGATACTATCATGTGCTTAAAAGTCCGTATTTAGAACAGGAGTTCCCACATATCATCATTGCCAAGATGACCATGTAGACAGGAACCTAAGAAATGAAAGCTTTGGGGCTGTGTGACTTCCATCCTAGGGTAATAAAAACAGCAGTCAGCTAATAGCCAAGAAGTCTATGGTTCGAGCCCAGGCTTTGCCATTCTGAGTGACCTTGAGGAAGCTGGGGTGCCTGACCTGTAATAGGTGCTTAATAATTGCTTTAAATGCTCTGATCTCAGTGTTCTTATTTGTAAAATGAAGTAGTCACATTAAATATGAGGGTTCCTTGTAGTTCTGAAAGCTTCTATTTTCCTTAGATTGAATTCTGTCTGTGTTCATTTTGAATCTTCTGCCTTTTTCTTTTTAGTCACCCACTTCTTTCAGACCTGAACCTGTATCCTGCATTAATTTACCGAGTTGCATTGCCTGACCCCAAATATTTATCTGTTTAAATAATGCAAGTAAGGCTTCAACATCTGGGACTGGCCTTGGGTTCAACAGTTTGTAGAAATGAGAGTAGAACTTAGGGCTTCCATTAAACTGACCCCGAGAGCGTTCAGCTCTGAAGTAGATAATAGAAACATCTGTAAACAAAGTTATATATTACTTGGTTACAGTAATATGTTACAGAAGACTTTTTGAGCTCAGTAGAAATCTGTGGAATATTCCCCAGAAGAAAAAAAATATTTTTCTATTTGTAAACACTTGTCTTTTTGGATCTAGTCAGTATTTTTTCAATACTGTATGCTTTTGAGGAATAAAGTCAGGTCCTTGAAAATTCTGCATTGTGTAAGGGTGACATTTGATACAAAGGAGGGACTCACTTATACAACAAGTAATAGCAACCTCCGTCGAGGCTGGGGAGAAGATGAAGCTGGAAAAGGAAAATGAGGCAGCCACATAGTGGCACTTCTAGACATGAGCCCCATGGGGGTTTTATATGAGTATCCGTCTCAATGTATGTGAATATGGCACTGATATGGCCATTTAGACTATTACCACAATATGGAATGACACCTTGTAAAAACCACATACACCTGGTAGAAAGGGTAACATTTATTACATTATCCAGAATAAAATCAAATTTTCCAAGACTTCTGGGGGCCATATCCAGCACATACAACTTTCATAAGAATATTTTGTTATAGCATGCTAGCCTTAGTCATCTTTCACCTTAACATCTTCCATGACACTCTTATGTGGCAGCAGTAAGTTTTACATGGTGGGGGGCAGTGGGGATGATAGAGAAGCATGAGGTTTTTTTTTACTTAAAAGAAAAACTGCTCATTTTTAGCAGCCCCAACAATCTTTAGTCACCATTTCCTAGTATTCAGAGGAAAGAATAGTGACGTACAGTCCATTGGATTGACAGCAGCCACTTCGCAGCAAGGTGGCACAGTGGCTAAAGCAATGGGTTTGGAATCAGGAAGACTCAGTTCAAATCTGGCCTGAAACACTTTTACTAGCTGGGTAACCCTCCCCAAGCCACTTAACCCTGTTTGCCTCAGTTTCCTTCTCTGTAAAATGAACTAGAAAAGGAAATGGCAAACCACTCCAGCATCTTTGCCAAGAAAACCCCAGATGGGATCACAAAGAGTTGGACACAACAGAAAAATAACCAAATAGCAACAGAAACAAAGTCATGTTGACTCTGAGTTGGATTTGATGCAATGTTACAAAATGTCCACCTCATTAGGTGTGTGCGTGTGGGCCTGAACTTTAGAATCTGTATCTGCCAGTCACCATTCAAGTTCTTCTATAATGTAGTGAATCCAGATTTAAAATCTATGCCCAAAAAGATCAGGATGTATGACAGGGATACCAAAATACCCAGATCATTAAGGGTCAACTTTAATTCACTGTAACAAACATGAAGTACCTGCTGTTTCTATAGAGTCCTCTGGTAGGCAGCGGAAGAGACAGAAAGCTGAGGTAAGACATAGTCGCTGACTTCATAAAACTTGTAGTCTAGTCTAGTAGTGGGATAAGTTTAATATGGTATATCCCAGAAATGCAGTAGAACTACAAAACCCAGTGTTGCAGGAAGTTTGGGGAGACAATTCCATGGAGGAGGTGGTGCTAAGTGAGGTTGGGGGCTTGGCATCAGAGTACAATAGGAATCCAACAGGTGGAGAATGGCAATAAAGACATCCTTGGCATAGGAAACAATGTGGGCAGAAACATGGAAGTGGGAACGTGCAAAGCATGATGAGGCAACAGAGAATTGTCCCATTTGGTGGAGCAAAATATGCATGGAAGGGAGTTCAAATGAAATGCCTGGAAAAGCACGGTGGAGAAAGGTTATGGTGGATCTTCCATAGCAGACAAAGGGTTTAGGAGCCCTTGATGATTTTTTTAATATAAATGGCCAGATTTATATATTTGGTAGATTCCTTTGTCAGTAATATAAGAGATTGATAGATAAAGGGGAAAGAGAATAGAGCTGCATAGCCTCTTAAAAGACTGTTGCAATGGTCTCCACAGGCACCAATAATACATATATAGTTTATACGTATATGATAGTATGTTACATGTTATGTATAATAATATATTATAGTATACATTATATATTGTAAGGAGAGGACACATGTGAGGTGAAATCAACTGGACTTGGGAACTGAGTGGTTCAAGTGCCCACTACATGCCAGGCACCATGCCAAGTGCTGTAGCTACAAAAAGAAGCAACAGACAGTCCTTGCCCTCAAGGAACTCACAATCTAACAGTTATGAGAGATGACAAGAGTCAACAGTAACTTCACAGTTTCAAACATGGGAGAGTGGAATAATGATGCCATCCCTTATAGAAATAGTAGGAAAAGAAGGAGCATGTTTAGGGTGGAAAGGAATAGATAAAAAACATCCCCTAAGTTTCAAGTGCCAGTGAAATTTCCAGGTGGAGATGAGTTGGAGTTGTTAGAAATGAAGATCTGTAAATCAGAGATGAAGAGAAAAATCTGCGTCCAGACATCATATGTGGAAGTAGTAGCTGAAGCCATGGAAAGGAATATGTCCAAAAGAAAGAGAAGGCCAAGGGGAGGCCAAGCAAAGAAAAAGAGGAGATAAGAAGTAAAGAACTTTCTCTTCAAGCCTCAAGTCACTCTCCCTTCACATCTTTCTCGAAGGTAGAGGAATTTGCCTTAATAAGAAGTTGTGGATAGTGTTTCTTCTGTTATCATGGGGAAGCAAAAAGTAAATAATGAAGCTAAGAGAAGGAGAATTGAGGGAGATTTTGTCAGATGGCCTCATCTGTAAAATAGATTAGATCATTTCATTGTAAATTTGAAGGATTTCACATTTGTAAATGTGAAGAGAAAGAACAGAAGTTTGGAACAGTCACTGTGCAGAATGAGATAGGGATTCTATAAGCTACCAAGGCAGTTACCAAAAGAATAAATTTTTTTTTTAAATCAGGTGGGAAAATGACTGTAGATGCAGATAGGAAATTGTAACTACCCTGGCTGGCATTGTTACTGTTTCTTGTGTGTTTGTGATAGGGAAATTCCTTAGTCACATTGCTTAATTTGAAATAGATTGGATTGGCCAATTACACACAGTGTTACAGTTTGAACATAATACTATCCCACACACATTAGAATTGTGTATGTGTGAAGAGCATGAGATCCGAGCTAACTGCTTTGTGTGGTACACCTTACAATTCCTTGATAGTCTTTCCAAATTAAGGGAGAAGGAAACCCCAAAATTAAAAGGCATCATTTAATCTGTGTTACCATTTTGGCTTTACCTTTTAAACAAGCTTTTATTCCACAAGTAATTGTTGCTAGATGGGAATAATTGTTTTCTGATCTGCATAATTGTCACATGCTCTAAAATATTGTTGTCTTTTTAGAATCCACTGTACTCTTGTCATAAATCGTTTTTTCTTCTATAGTGCTAATTACACAACCGAAATTTTACAGTAGAAGTAGAGCCAACGAGATTACATAAGCAGTTGTCTCATTTAAAGGACAGAGTTTCCCAAGGGGAAAGAAAAGCATTTTAATCTCTTTTATATTCACAAAGGAAATTCTCTTTTCTTTCCATAAATGATGCTTGAACCTAGATGACTAGTTCTTCTGAAGGATTAAGAGTGAAAGATTTCTCTGATCTAGAGAAATCAACCAAAAATTACAGAATCATAGTTTTTGAGAATTGGAAAGGAGCTCAGCCCTGATCTGATCCAACCGAAAAGGACTACCGCACTCAGACAGAGCTAACAAGTGGTGTTCCCTCTGCTGACTGAAGGCTATTGATGCAGTAAGCTCATTCCCCATTGGCACAGCTCTTGTTGCTCCTGTGGTTTTGTGTAATACATGGTATATTAATAATTATCAGTAGCCGTTATAGAGAGTTTTCAGAATCCTTTCTATCCTGAACCTGGCTCACCTTTCACCCAACATTATATATTCTGCTGTTGCCAGGTTCCTGGTGATGGAGCAGAGTAAAGGTGAAGAAACCCATTTACCAATTTCCATCCTTCCTCATCTCTTACCCATTCAATTTCAGATAACAGTGTATTCTGGGAACATTAGTCTTTGAACATTGTGCTCATTCAGAAAACTGTCACATTGCATTTCTATGGATGATATTGGAATGCAAGGTTCTTCAGTGGAAGGACTTGAGTCTGCCCCCCCCCCCCGCGCCCCGCCCCGGCTTTTGTAATTGCCCACCTTTCTCAATACAATCATAACTCTAGAAGACTGATGATGAGGTACCACTTGACAGATACAGAAGGAGGCATATGTGGATTTATTTTACTTGACTGTATTTGTTTGTATGTGTGGGAGAAATTTCAGGGGTCATGAAACAGTAATACAAAAAAGCATCAGTGAAACATTTTTTAAAATTTGTAGACAGACAGGCAGGGAAACAGAAGCAAGGCAGTGTTAACGCTGTCATGTTAAATTTAATATGCCCTTTTTAAAAAGCAAGCTCCATATCTGAGTCATGATTTAATATACAGCCCTCTTATTGTATACATATGGAAATATGCATGTATGTTGAATATATTTGTTAAGTTCATCTTTTTCTTTCTTTTTTTTTAAATAAGTGATCTGGATTCCAGTGTCAGTTCTGCCACTAATTGTGAGAGCTTGGGAAAGTCAGTTAACCCATCTTTGATTCATTTTCCTTCATCTGTTTAAAAGATGGGACTGGACTAAAATGATCTTCTCAAGTCACTTTCCACCCACGAATTTTGTGGTTTTAAAACTTCAGAACTTCTTTTCCCGTTCTTCTACTCAAGCAGCATATACTGACATTTTCTTTTGCCCTTTTCCCTAAAAATAGGAGAAAGCACTCACATTTGAGAGAGGATATTTAGGTTAGTTCTATATAGAGAGTTTCAGTAGCCTAACTTTGGAGAAAATGTCAAATATTTGGTTATTTCTTAAATATTATGTTTCCACTGGTTAGTGTGATTTTGTTTTATTGTGTTTAGAGATCTTGCCTTTCTTTAAAGGAAAATGTTCAGATCATAAGTAACAGGTGGCTGTTTTCTATTATTTTTCCGTATCCTGTGGTTACAATATAGTACTCCTACTCTCTGTTCCAAGGAGATGGGTCACCGTAATGGGGCTATCTTTTTGGATTCATGTGCTTTGACACAGCTGTGCTAGAAATCTTGTATGACAAATGGTCACATTGTGCTTTGCCTCCAGCCAAATAATTTTAATCTCCCTTCCTTGGGAGTTTTAAATAAGATGTCCCATTTACCCAAATAGCAATTCAGGGTGACATGGCTGTGTTCAAACAACGATAATATTTTAAAGAAATCGAAGTCCCCTAATTCCCACTGGCGGTTTGTTCTTTTGCTTTGTTACAAAGTTACTTCCCCCTGTGGATTTGAAGGAAATTGACCGTTTCTTCCTTTTTCAACTAATCCCTGCACCTGCTTCAGTTCTGAAACTGAAATAGAAGAATAAGGCCCCAGCCTCACGTGCTCTCTGCCCAGACCACCTAAAAATAGCTTCCCTTGGTGAAGTTCAGAGCAGCTGACAAAGGATTCGTGTGTGTCCCTCCCGTCAGGACATCAGTTTCACACACTGAAAACAGCTACTTCTTCCTCACTCTGTTACCGATCAGTCAACAGGGATTCTTGGGGAACTTTCAGTCTCAGTCCCAGGAGTCCTTCCTGTGACCATCTTTTCTCACAAGGTCTCCTCTGTAAATACTGACTGTTGAGCTCAAGTCTTTTGTAATCTGTGACTACATCTTTTTAAGGTTTTTTTCATGCCTTCGTTTAACATCACTAATTTCCCTCCATGTCTCCAATTCCCCATAGAAGTTTTCTTGTAGCAAAGAACAGTCAAGTGGTACTGAACGACACAGTAACCATCTCTGGCATTTTCCACACACATCCCTCCACCTTTCTACTGAGAGGAGGGTCCTCTAAGATCAAGGTTAGCCAGCGCACTGTTGTTTTCCTTTTTTGTTATGTACCCAACATGAGCAGCCCCTGATAAAATGTTAATTGACTGATCTGAGATCACCTGACTCTTAGGATTTTCATTTTCATTATAATAGTCACGTACATTCTTCTGTGATTCTTTGTTCTGCCTTAGTTTTTCCCTCGTTTTTTGGAATTCCTTACGTTATTCATTTCTTATGGTACAAAGGCCAGCTAGTGGGCACAATGGATAGAGTGCCAGGCCTGGAGTCAGGAAGATCCATCTTCCTACGTTTAAATCTGGCCTCCAACACTTGCTAGCTGTGTGACCTGGACAAGTCACCTAACCCTCAGTTTTTGCCTCAGTTTACTTATCTGTAAAATGAGCCAGAGAAGGAAATGGCAAACCATTCCCATATCTCTGCCAAGAAAATCCCCAGATGGGGTCACAGTCAGATATGACTGAAAATGACTGAACAACAAAACAGTGCAATAATGTTCCATTATATTCCACCATTCTCCATTTAATAGCCATCTACTTTACTTTCAGGTTTTTTCTGACACCGCAGAAGTTTTATATTAGAAATACTTCAGTATATTTGGTACCTTTCCGTATTTGACCTCATTTACCTGCTTTAGGATTTATGCCCAGTAAGGGGGTCACTGCGAGGTCAAAGGATATGGACAGCTTAATGATTTTTCTCACATCATTCCAAATTGTTTTCCAGAAGAGTTCTTCTCATTTACATTTCTGTTATTACCACCACCACCACCACTACTACTACCACCATCACTACTACTACTACTACTACTACTACTACTACTACTACTACTATCACCAGTGTATTCATGTGCCTCCCCATTTGTGTTTTCCCGTAGCCATTATTCACTGTTCTGATCTTTTATTATATTTTTGGAATGAAAAAAGTAATTGAATCTTAGATTAAGAGCTGGAAGGGGCCTCAGAAGACATCTGAGTCGACCTCTTCCATTTCTAGCCAGGGCCCAGGGAATTGGCCTGCCCAAAATCAGAAGCAGGATTTGAACCTAGCTACTGTCTTTCTTTTGTATCAGTCTGTTTGCTGTAAAGATAGAACCTCAGAGTTGTTGTCATTTGATTTGGAGTACTTCTTCAAAACATGTATGTTATTAGTTTGCATTTCTTTTTAAAACTCTGTGTCTTTTGATCACTCATCTATTAGAGACTGAGGTCTTTAGGTGTCCATTTCCTACATATCCCGGTTTTCAGACTTCTTCAAGATAAAAGATTTTTTCCCCGTCCACAGTTTTTCTTCTTGTTTGAGTTACAGTGACTTTGGTTAAACAAAAAACTTTGCAACTTTCTATAATCCGAGTTGTCCTCGGTCCTTTACTTGTTTATGAATTCTCCCTGTAACAATTGTTACTCTCCTTTCTTCAGTGGTTTTGTTTTTAACGATGTTACCTTTCCACTTCAGTTGCTTGTCAGTTTGTAACCTTACCTTTGTGTACGGTATAAGGCCGTGATCTTAGACTTCTTTTTTTTTTTTGCCAAACTGCTTATTACCTTTCCCAGAAGTTCTCCCAGGAGTTTGTGTGCTTCGATTTAGAGAACACTGGGCTACTGCATTCATTTGTCACTGACTCTTACACCGTTCCACTGATCTACTTTTCTATTTTTTAAACAAGGCTAAATAGCTCTGATAACTACTACTTTAAAATATAATTGAGATCTGGTGTTGTCAGATACCCCTTATCCATTTTTTCCCCCACTATAGCCTCTCATTTTTTTGCTACTCCAGATGATTTTTAAAATGTTGTCTAGTTGTATAAAGTAATTCTTTGGCAGTTTGATGGACATAACATAAAATCTATAAATCGGTTGTGACTCACAACCTTGGAGAATGATCCCTGAACTGTCCCTGATCTATTTTCAGTCTCATTTGCTGGATCTTCATCCAGGCCAAGACTGTAACTATGCATGTCCCACAGGGCTCTTTTTTGGACACTCTTTTCTTCTTCTATACGATTTCACTTGATGATCTCATCAGTTCCCATGACTTTGTCATCTCTCAAATCTGCTTTTCCAGCCCTTGCCTCTTTGCTAACTTCCAGTCTGCCATCTCCAACTGTCTATTAGACATCTTAGGGAAGCTAGGTGGTGCGGTGGATAGAGCACCAGTGCAGGAGTCAGGAGGACCTGAGTTCAAATCTCACCTCAGACTCTTGACACTCACTAGCTGTGTGTCATCTCCAGTCATCCTGATGAGTATCTGGTCACTGGATTCACATGGCTCTGGAAGAGAAGTGAGGCTGGTGACCTGCACAGCCCTCCCTCACTCAAAACAAAGTCAAGTGCAAGTCATGTCATCATTTCTCTGATGGCATGATCTTCTTCGGCAACAAAGGATGAACACACACATTGGACATCTTGAACTGAATACCCTCAACACATTTTTAAACTAAATGTCTAAATCAATCCATCATCTTTCTACCAAATCCTCCACCCTTCCAAGCTTTCCTCATATTGTTGAAGGTATGACCATCCTCTCACAACCTAGGTATCATCCTCAGTCCCTCACTATCTCTCACTCCAACCCCACAGCCAATCTATTGCCAAGGCCTGCCAATTTTACCTTTGTTAAATGTCTCACACACATACTGTTACCATCCTGGGGCAGGCCCTCATGCAGTTTGGCCTCCCTTCCACAGGTCTCACCATTCTCGTCCATCCTCCATTGAGCTGTCCAAGTGATCTTAAAACAGACAGGTCTGACTGTGTCACTGAATAAACTCCAGTGGCTCCCTATCCAGGATCAAATCTAAAGTCCTCTGGTGTTCTAAACCATTCACAACCAGCCCATCACCCTGCATCTTTCCAGTCTTCCTGTACTTTATACCCCCTTCCCACATTCTCTTCAACCTAGTGACACTGGCCTCCTGCTGTACTGTCAACAAGACGTTGCATCTCCTAACTTCAGACGTTTTCATTAACTGCCCCCACTCTTGGAATCTCTCCCTCCTCCTCAGCATCTCCTGGCTTTCCTGGCTTTCCTGAAGTCACAGCTGAAGTCTCTCCTTCTACAGGAACTTTCCTCATCCCTCTTAATTTTGGTGCTTTTCTGTCTGTTGATTTATTCCATTTGTCCCATATCTGTCATGTTTGTATATAGTTGCTTTGTTGCTTTGTCTCTCCCTGCCCCCGTTGGACTGAACTCCTAGAGAACAGGAACTATCTTTTACCTTCTAATTTTTTTAAATCCCCAGCTCTTAGTATAGTGCCTGGCACATGTTGTTGTCGGGTAGAGCCTGATTTTTCGTTACACCACACCAGGCCCTCTGTCCTCCACTATCTCTCAAAGCCTGTCCAAGTTCATGTTTATTGTTTCCATAACACTATCTCTCCATCTTCTCCTCTGCCATTCCCTTCTCCTTTTATTTTCAGTTTTTCCCAGCATCAGGATCTTTTTTCAATGAGTCCTGTCTTCCTAGTATGTGACCAAAGTACTTAGGTGTCAGTATTTGACCTTCCTATGAATAGTCTGAATTAATTTCTTTAAATATTGATTAATTGGATCTTCTTGCTGTCCAAGGGACTCCCCAAAGTCTTCCTCAGCACCACAGTTGGAAAGTATCCGTTCTGTGGTGTTCCTGGCACATAGTAGGTGCTTAATAAATACTTAATGACTGGACTGACTGATCCCCATCTCTTCATTTCGGTTTGGTCTCCACAGTATCTCTCATACCTATGCCCCTCTCTCTGCTGCCATGACTGCCACTCTTATTCAGACCTTAGCACCTAGAAGCTCAATTCTTCCAGTATCTTCCTAGTTGGTCTCTCTACCTCCAGTTTTCAATCTCTCTAATTCATCCTCCACAGAGCCGCCATATTGACATTCCTAAGGCACAACAAGTCTCACAGATTCACTGCCCTCCTCAAAACCCTCCAGTGGTTCTGGGTAAAACAGAGATTCCTCTGTCTGCCTGCCATGTAAAATCCTTCCCAGACCGAATCCACCCTCCCAGTCAAGCTAATTTCTTATTTCTCCCCTTCCCACCCTGTATGGCCTACATATTGTTCTGTATGAGAACTCTACCTCCTGTGTGACCTTTGCCCAGGCTATCCCTGCCGTGCTTGGAATGGGTTCCCTATTCGCTTCCAGCTCTAGAATGTCTCTTTTGCTTCAGGGCTTAGCTCATGGATCAGCTCCTTCTTAAGACCTTTTCTCATTCTTGTTAATACCTTCTTCCTACCAATGTGCTTTTACTTTGTTTATATTTCATTCTTAATTATCTGTGTGCATGTTGTTCTTCCCCTCCCCCACTACACCCCCAATGAAAGGTAGACTCCTTTAGGCGCTTCATAAGTGTTTCTGAAATGGTCGGAAAAATGAGTAGGATTATCATTTTTATTGTATCAGGTTGGCCCAACCTTTTATTATAGAAGTATTTCTGTAACAAATGCTTATATGTGGCCTGGGTATGTCACATCAGGTTAATTGCCATGTATTTTATACATGTTGAATTTATTTTAATGAAATTTCTCCTTCAGTCTTTTCCCCTTTGATTTTGTAAGTACTGTATATAAATGTCAATAATTTTCATGATTTAATTTTTTTGTGCTGCAACTTGAATGAAGCTGCTAATCATCTTAGTTGTTTTGCTTTTTCATCCGCAAAGAAAAGTGGTAGTTTTAACTCCTTTTTGCATTTTTTTTTAGTATTTTTTATTTCTTTCTTCTGTCTCATTATAGTTAGCATTTCTGGTAGTATCAAAAAATAGTGCAGAGATGGAATAATCCTTGTTTTACCCACATATTTTTTGGGTAACCAGTTGGTTAATCATCTTAGATTCGTCAGAACATCACTTGCTGCCATCATCCTTGCATTCCTTGGTTTCCCAAAGGGAAATAAACATGGTGTACAACTTCAGTAAAAATAAGTAGCAAGTAACATTGCTGGGAAGAATGTGTGATAAAAGTACAGAAATCTTTGTCTGCTTCATCATTAGGGAATTAGACTTCACCAGTAACCAAGTGTTACAGCGAGGCGTACTGGTCTGTATTAATCCCCTTTCAATATACCAACAAAATACCAGAAACTCAATGGATATCCTCATTACTACACTGGTGAGACCCATTTAACCAATATTACTTTTTTTAGCTCTAGGTCTAACCTGATATTTATTAATTACCCTGATCATTTTTCCACATGGCAAAATTCTTTCCACTTCAAGCTATAGTATTAGTTATAACAGGCAGCTAGGTAGCACGACAGATAGAGTGATGGATTTGGAGTCAGGAAAACTCTTCTTGAGTTCAAATCTGACCTCAGACACTTAGTAGATGTATGACCCTAGGCAAGTCATCTGACCCTTTTTGCCTCAGCTTCCTTATCTATAAAATGATCTGGAGAAGGAAATGGCAATCTACTACAGTATCTTTGTCAAGAAAACCCCAAATGGGTTCTCAAAGAATCAGACACAAAGAATGATATACAAGGACCTCCTTGCCCACAATCATCTTTTGCTACCCCTGCTAGAGACTACTGTATTATATGATCCAGTGGTCTGAACACACTGGGACATATCTTAGTCTTATACTGATCATTTTCATCAACCTAAAATTTTGAGTTCTTTAATAAAGTACATAAATTCTAGACTATTCCTAAGCAAAAGTTAAAAAAAAAACCTTTTTCCTAAAACCACTAAAATTATAAGCATGATACTTTTATTCTTTACATTTCAAAAAAAAATCTTTTAAATCACTGTAACACTAGGATGGCACATAAAGGTCAGAAGAAACTCAGGCTAGTGAAATTGGCCTCAAGGGTCCTGGTTCCACCGTCAAACTTTCGAGTGGCAATTCATGTCTGTTGAAGAATTACAGAGTCCTCCCTGCATGGATTTAACTACTACATTTCGTCCTAAAATAGCATGTATCAAACTTTTTCCCTTGAGGACCTCTTTGCCATGAAGAGCACCCCAGTCAGTACATCATATTTCACTCCTACTTTCAAAAGAAATGAGCCTGTATTCTTGGTCTTCATAGAAATGCTCAGAGGAGGGGCTTTTCAAGAGAAAAGATGGGCAAGGTACAGAAGGAACAAACTCACCCCAATTACAGAACTCATGCATCATTAGGTACGACCACTGCTCCATGATCTCTAAAGTTTTCCTAATTCTCTAGTTGGAGCTTTGAAGCTGCTACTGTTCACAGATGTTATTGTTAGAAGAATCTCCTCAAGAAGGTGGTGAAGCAGTCACTGCTGCTTTTTAAGGTATTTGACCTCTTTTGTGTATCCCAGTGCTTGGGATGGTTTTAGACAGATCATTAAGAGATTTCTTTAACTCCTGTCAAATTTGAACCTGAAAGCACAGGTTTGAGCTCCAAACTATGAAAGCAATTGTACTTTTTCATCTCGTCTCTTCCTTGGGGACTTCCTGTCACGTTCAGTCTTCTAGAGAAGGCCTCCTGTTGCCTTAAATGGAAATGTTAGCCTCTCGATATTTGTACTAGAATGTCTCTCCTTCCTTAGTACTTATTTTGTTCCTTGAACTTTGGCCGTGGGTCATAGGAACTAAATAGTAGCATTTCAGACAGGAAGATGTTTTCCCAGTTTTTTACTTCCCTTCCAGAAAAAAAATTCCATTTAGAATCCCTAGTTTCCTTCAAAGCCTAGTTCATTTGCTACTTCCTACATGAGGTTTTTTCAGTTCCCTCAAAATGCTGATATTTCCCCCTAAAATGACCTTATATTTACTTTGAACATATTATGAAGTACATTTGCATGTGTGTGTGTAGTGTTTCCCCCAATAGAATGGAAGCCTCCTACAGGCAAGAACTGTTTCTTTGTTATCTTTATCTTCCCAAGGTCTAGCACAGGGTCTAGTTGCTTTAATAAATGAGGAGAAAGAGGAAGAGAGGGGCTGAGAGGAGGTGTGGAGGACAAAATAATCATAGGACTTGCATGAGAGTCACATGGAGCTCTAGTTCTTTAAATTAAAGAATAAGGCATTTTAATATTGGTTATTTATTACGAGCAGAAGAAGGGAAAGAAACAATCACAGGATTTCAAATTTGGAAGGGACATTAGAGTCCAGCTAGGCCAACTGTCCCCACACTGGCCATCCAGCATTTGCTGAAGGGCAACTTTGAATGTGTTGTCTTCTCCCTTAGCAGAGAACTCAGTCTATAGATGTGTGTTTCTCAACTGGATCCTCAGATACTGGCCATTGAGGACTCCCTTTGAGTATACGTGGCACCTACTTGACCCCTGAGTTTGTAGAGCTCCACCCGTGCACAAGGGCATTTCTTTTTAATATGTCATTCCACAATTCAGTGGTATCATCGTTTAGCAACGTTCATCAAGTACTGTATTGCGTACCTCTGGATTTCATACTGTAGACTTTGATCAGAGAGAGAGAGTAATGAAAGACAATTAAGACAACATTTGGTAAGTTCTACCACCCAGATTAAGTATGTTTGATGACTGCCCCTTCTCAGAACTGATATGTAGTAGATACTTAATAAATCCTTGTTTGCAGGACTTTTCATCTGAACATCAGATAATTCAGTGTAATTCAGCAGACCCTTATTAAGCCCCACTATGTGCAAAGTACTGTGTCAATTGCCGAGGGTGTATAAAAAACAAAAATGGACTGGTCCCTACCCTCAAGGAGTTTACATTTCACTGGAATGATATGATATGTATGTAGACAAATAAATAGAAAGTACAAGGTAATATTAGCACATTCATTTAAGAGTTGGAAAGCACTAACACCTCAGGGGGATCAGGAAAGACCTCATAGGGGAAGTTTGGAAGAAACATAGAGCTCCTAAGGAGTAGAGGGAGAGGTGAGTAGGGAATACATTTCAGACATAGCCTGTAGCTTATGCAAAAATAGAGAGGTGTGTAGATGGGAAACAACTGGTAGGCCTGTTGACCTGAAATAGGATGTGTGTAAAAGAAAATAATATGAAATAAGATCAGAAAGATAGGTGTGAGCCATATTGTGGAGAGCTTAAGCCAGGCCAAGGATTTTGTATTTTATCTTCAAGGAAATAGAGATCCACTGAAGATTGTTGAGTAGCATGGTCAATTCTATCTCTAGTGTCATCATTTGGCAGTGATGTGGAGGGTGGACTGTTAATAATTAAGGCAAGAAGTAATGAGGACTTGAATTAAACTTTCTATAGCCTGTAATATTGTTAAAATATGGCACCACTTTTGTGATAACAGCCACTACATGCATTTCCCACCTACTGTAGCTTCTGTATACTATACTATATGCCCAACTTCATCAACCTTGGTCATGGTTTTGAATTATTTTTTAATAATATCAAGTGAGAAAAAAGCATTATTTCTTAAACTAGAGTTTACTTGTTATGTTTTCCTACTTTTAAGAAGATAACTACATGGCCTCTGAATTAAACCTTTCTTTTGCCTTAATGCCGACTCTGACGACTTATTGTGGGTTGGAAATGACCCTGAGTTTTTGCACAGAGCACAAGCTCTGGCAGATCTTACCAAGATAAGGAGACTTTGAGTAAAAAGCTGACAACAGATTGTGTGTCATTAGCTCTGGAACCAAACCCACAGTATCTCTGAGGTGTGCCAGGTTTTAAAGATGCTCATTACCAGAGACCTCATCACCAAGGGGTGCCTTTTTTTTTTCAGAGGCTCAATTTATCAAGTGTTTCCACTAAGGTTGCGGGGAGAGGGGTGAATAGCCCTCTCTAGTTTAGTGAGATCATGAGTCCTTGAAACAAGGCTTAAATTGAGCACAGGCATACCTCAGAGATATTGTGGGTTTGGTTCCAGACCACCATAATAAAGCAAATACCACAATAAAGTAAGTCACGTGAATTTTTTTTCCCAATGCATATAAAAGTTATGTTTACAGAATACTATAATCTTATTAAGTGTGCATAGTATTACATCTAAAAACAAACTTAATTTAAAAATAGTTTATTGCTGAGACATGCTAACCATCATCTAAGCCTTCCGTGAGTTGTAATCTTTTTGCTGACGGAGGGTCTTGCCTCAGTGTGGATGGCAGCTGACTGATTAGGGAGCTGGTTGCTGAAGATTGGGGTGGCTGTGATAATTTCTTAAAATAAAACAATGAAATTTGCTGTGAAGTTGGCTGCATCGATCAACTTTTCCTTTCACTTGAACCCTTAGAGGCCATTGTAGGATTATTAATTGGCTGGGTTTCAACATTGCTGTGTTTTGGGGAATAGGGATACCCAAGGAGAGAGAGAGAGATGGGGGAATGACAGGTCAGAAGACACACAATGTTTACTAAGTTTGCCATTATAACATCAAGGATCACTGATCACCATAGCAGATATAATCATGATGGAAAAGTTTGAAATACCGCAAGAATTACCAAAAGAGACACAAAGAAGTGATGTGAGCACATGCTATTGGAAAAATCGTGCCAATAGACTTGCTCCATGCGGGGTTGCCCCAAACCTTCGCTTTGTAAAAAATGCTGTATCTTCGAAATGCAGTAAAGTGAAGCGCTGTAAAACTAGGTATGCATGTGCTTGCTTTTCATTGAGCACGCTATTTTTTCATTTAACATAGAAGTCATGCATTTAGGCATAGCATTTCTACTATTTTTTTTTTTCAGGTATCTATTATTCCTTTAAATCTGGTTCATCATAACTTACACGTTGTACCTGAGAACTGCCATCTCTATTTTGAGACTGTTAAAAATAAATCTAGCTCCTTCCTGGACAGCAGCGTTTGCAGTTCCCTTCTCCTGGATTACAGGGAAATAGAATACCCCAGCCTGCTTCTCAGTGAGGACAACAAGCATGGAATAAAGCAGCTTACCTTGCTGTTGGGATGCCTTCTCTTGGAGGTTTCTGTATTTCCTGGCAGCTGTCTCTTCTTAATCACTCCAGTCCAGTTTCTAATCATGCACTAAAGAAACTGACCACTCTTTTTTTTCTCAGAACTCCCAGTAAGGTTGTCTCTGCAGGTAGAGGAATCCTGGGGTTTCCTGCCACCCACTGTGATGTTTCTCTCTTTTCTTTTTTCTTTTTTTTGATCCTTTCTCGGTTTTTATTCTGCCACCTGCCAAAACAAAGGCACTGTGCAGACCGAGACCTGAAACAGTAGCCGTGCAAAGGAGAGGAGGTGAGGACCCTGACCTGGCCTGGGACCAGACACGAACTATAACCCCCCTCACTCTCTGTCCAGCACTCTTCATACTCTGAAGGCAGAGGACCTTCTCAGAACACTGACCCCTTAGCTTGTCAGTTTTTAGAGAAGAAAGGAGCTGATTAGACTAGACTGTGGTGCGAAGAGACTCAGAAGCAACTAGCCATCTGCCCCGAGTAGACAAGTAATGACAGGTACATGCTGCGTGTGTGTGTTTATGTGTGTACATGAATGTGTCAGCTGAAATTCATATCTGTCAATACCACCCTCCTTGGCAGGCAGCTTTGGAGGACACTCTCCAGAAGGTCATTTCAGATGCATGTTAACCAAGGTTAGAAGCCTCCTAGAAGGAACCTCGATCCTGTTTTCTGCCCTGTGGCCACCTCAGATGCACTATAAATGACCTTTTTTAGTGAATAATTTGAATGGTATATGGTGAATGATTTTATACCTTCTGTTTGCTTTGCTAGCAAGATGATAGGACTAAGCAGAGCACAAGCCTTTTTTTAACAGCCTTATCTAAAGTATTGTGGTGTTCTGTTGTTTTTTAAATATTATACTAAATTTTAATTTAAATGGTAGATTAGAAAAAAAGTGAATTAGAAAAAAATTAGAATTCCATTCTGAAGATCTGAGTTCAAATCCTGGCTCTGGTACTTAAAACATTGACCCTGACCAGGGCATCTAGGTGGCACAGTGGATAAAGCACCATCTTCCTGAGTCCAAATCCAGCCCCAGGTACTAACTGTGTGACCCTGGGCAAGTCACTTAACCCTCTTTTCCTCACTCTCCTCATCTGTAAAATGAGCTGGAGAAGGACATGGCATACCTCTCCAATATCTCTGCCAAGAAAATCCCAAATAGGGTCAGAATCAGACAGAACTGAAAACTGAACAGTAAACCTTGATCGAGTTATTTATCTCCATTTTCTTCTTTATAAAGTTAAAGATGAGTGACTTGGGGAATTATCCAGTGACCTCAGAGATTAAACCTGTAGTTCTTTGCATTTACTTGCCTGTCCTAATCAGCGTCTCTCACTCCCACCAGGACCTTTGAGGTAGTTGTGAAAGGGTGTTCCATTCAAAACTTAGCTAGGAAGATATACTTGCTGAAATGTAAATGCATGTTTATGAAAATACAGCTGACTGTCCATTACCCATAAGCAGATTATTTGCTGATCCTCAGTTCTAAGCAGTGAGCACATTCTCATTTCATTTGTAAAGCCTGAAATATGTCTGGAACAACCCGTCAAAAATGATGCAATGGCAACGATATTCTCCCCTAATCCGCCCATACCCCCGCCCCGTGCCTCTGATTGCCGTCGTTTCTTCAGTGTTCTGATTTTTATGAGCTAGAGTAAGTAAAACGCATGATCCATGGGGTTCATAGTAATGCTCTAGTTAAGCTAGACAGTTTTACTTGGACCTCCATGCTATTCAAATAACTGAGGTCATCTTGAGTCATGACATGAAACAAAAATACAATACCCGTCCTAGAGCTATAATACTCTTACTGGTTCATGCATCTAGTCAGTCATTCCCAATTCCAAAGCTCTTTTCCAACCATGAATGTAAATGGTTTAAGGAAGCCCAATACTCTGTTTTCCTCCCCCAGACTTTCAGTAACTATGATTACCATAGAATACTTGGCAGGTGCTCAGAAGGCATAAAACTGTTCATATTTTAAAATGATACAGTGGGGAGAATGTGTGTGTGTATGTGTGTGTGTGTGTACGTGTGTATGTATATATGGAGGGAATAGCAATGTATACATGGTAGATTTGCAGTTTCTTGTGCCATCATCTTTTTTGTTATAGTGTGTTTTGGAAATGCTTAGTTTGTAAATAATAAATGCTTTTTCATTAAAAAAGAATAAAATTTTGACCCTGAAAGTTATTTTAAAGGATATTTAATGGATTTTGCAGCAAAGTGACAAGCACTGTAAAGGTGGGTCACGCTAGCAGACAGCCTGATAGTGCCCAGGTACCGCTGTGGTTCCTTTGAGAAGTGAACAGTCAGAGACTTGGAGTTGGGAGACATCTCACTGAGCTCTTTTGATAGTAAATGAAGAAGCTGAGGCCGTGGTAGATTCAGAGATTGCCTGAGGTCGCCCTGTTATTTAGGAAGTCAGCGGGAGCTCGGATCTTCTAACTTCTGGAGTAGTGAGGGCTCTTCACACTAAACCACACTACAGGAAAAAGTAGTGATTCCTTATGACAGCCTTTCTGACAACTCTCAGTACATGTGGTACTAGGAAACGAGCAAAGTCGATACTAACCTGCCTTTACAAACGTCTCTTTATCCAGCCTTAAGCTTCCTTAGCAGACTGGTTTTGGGGGGTGGGGGTGGGGATCCTGTGATTTCAGTGATGTAAGGGATTCTAGGTGAGGAAACTACGTCTTCATTGCCTTATCACAAACTGTTATGCAAAATTAGTCTTTGAGAATTACTTGGGAGGTTAAATGTGTTTAGCCTAGGAACAATCACACAGCCAGTCCTCCTCACTGAGGCCAGATCTCTGACCAGTGAACCACACTGTTCCTCACCAAGACATTTTATCAGTGGTAAGATTGTCCAGTTTGAACATAATCTCATGTCTCTTCCTGTAACCTTACCTGATGAGGGTATCAGTGCAGTGACAGAGCACTGGGGCATTACCCCTGAAGAAGTAAGAAATGATGACATTGAGAGCCATTGCGAAAAATAGAATGGGGGCAGCCTGGTGGCACAGTGGCTACAGCACCAGCCCTTGGAGTCAGGAGGACCTGGGTTCAGATGGGAACTCAGACACTTACTAGCTGTTTGACCCTGGGCGAGTCACTTAACCCCATTGCCCCCCCAAAAAAGAAAATCAAAAAGCACCTTGAAGAGAGCTTCCTATGTAATGAGCTTGAGCTCAGGATTTCAGAATTACAGGTACAGGTATTCCAGCTGTTCTCACTTTTTGATCAATTAAACTATATTCATGATTTGTTGCTGTTGCGTAGTATGAGAAGCTGAACTCCTGCTTCTTTGGGTTGCATATATGCGTCCTCTGATCCAGGTTGCAGGATCCATTTCATGTACCCTGAGTGAGCCAGAATACCAAGGGTCAGCTGCTTCAGCTGTGAGACATCCATAAAGTGTCCGATTCTGGTACCATTACATAATGCCCTCCTGGTGGCATGTTATTTCCCAGTAGCCTTAGCAGTTTTGTCTTACTGCACAAATATGTTTGCTCTTGATCCATACCACTTTTCAACAGTGCAGTGATAATTAGGGAGGAGAGGAAGAAAAGAAAGGAATAATTCTGTGGTGCTAGTGCCCCCCATACGCCCACCCCCTTAGTTTCCCATTGGCTTTGGAATCAGGGTATTAACAGATAAGATCCAAAATTTAGAGCCAGGTGGGATCGTATGGATTCTGCACCCTACATTAACCAGAATGCTGTGAAAAGGCAATGAGGAATATTAACTCTGATTTCTACTATATTGATTTTACAATATAATTGATTTTATGCTGTATTAATTTTTATAGTTGAGTTTTTCTATGCCTGAATTCACCTTGCAGTTTCCCTCTGACATAGTTTAAAATTGTGTTTGAAAGGAAATGTTATCCTTCATGCAGTTAACCCTGAGGACGGCTTGTGGTCTAAGCCCCAGTAAGCTTAACCTAGTGCCATCCCTGCGAAAGACAAGTCATCTGTCCTTGATTGTCCTGGTGCAGTTAGGAGAGGCTTGATCTTGCCCAAGGGAACAACTTACTTGGTGGCTCTGAACTCCTGGCCAAGATTATAAGAGGCAGATGAGGCCATGAAACCCTTAACTTTCCACAATTGTCAGAGAAGGGTGTGATTAGCCACACCTGAATGCTAACCCACTTTTCCTAGTATAACCAACTGTAAGGTTCCAAAACTATTGTCAGCCTGGAAAAAACTCAGACTAACTAGGTGGTCGGTGAATAAAATGGGGCATTTATTCGTAGTCAAGGAATTGAAATTCAGGACAACACTGCCTTATTCTGATAGAGATGCTGGGGACAAGGGGATACTCATAGGGCATAATTTTGGAAAACAGCAGGAGGGTGTATGGTCCAGATGCACAGAACAGCTGAACTGCAGGAAGAGAGGGTTGAAGGTGTTGAGGGATTACAAGAACAAGGTTGAACGAATGTCCTTGGAACTATCTCTGTCGGGGAAGAAGGGTGGTTAGAAACCTCTGGGGTATGTGGGGGTCTTCTTGGGGGCTGTTGGAAACTACTGGTCAGAGCAAGGTAGGGGCACAGATTTTTCATGGAGTTGATACTACCCAGATCCTCTTCTTTCTTGAATGTCAGTCAAGAGCATTTCCTCCCCCCTTTTCATTGGCTTCACTGAGGCTGCTGACCCCCTTTAAGTTATATGTGTCACTGTTAACAAACTGATTATGCTTGAAGTCTGCACCTCAGTTTACCTTTATTGCATTTATTCATGTCAGTACCAAGGGTCAACTTCTTCAACTTCTTCATTTTCTAGATGAGGGAGTAGAAGCCCAGAGACATGAAGTGACTTGCCCAGAGTCACTCAGATGGTAAGTACTGGAGTCAGAATTCAGACGTAGATTCTCCAACTTCAAACCCAGTTCTCTTTCGAGTGTACCATGTTTCCTCCTTCTTCTTCCGTCTTCTGATGTCTGATGATTTTCTTTTTGTGTTTGTCTAAAGCTAAACATCATGCTATATATGTGACAGTGTGTTTTAAGTGTTTAGCACTCTTGCTTTTAATCCCAAATACCTTGACATCATAAAACAAAAGACAACTTGCATTTCCACTTCAGAAAAGCATTTTGTGCCAAACCGGATGCTCAAAAGCAGCCACTTTGAAACTTCCAATTGTAGACGTACAGCAGGGCTCCACTCTCTTAGTCCTCTAAAGTGAAGGCAGGGTGGTCCTGGTAAAATGAATAAATGAGAAGACTCTGACAGCAATCCAAGGCCTTACAGGAACCAGTGGTAGTGGGGGAAACGTGTCACGCTAACTTTTTATTCCTTCACTTAGCATTTCCACAGGACTGTGTTTACAAGCAACTTGGGCGTCATTTCATGAATTATTTCTCCCACTTTTCCCCCAAGCCAGTGCCCCTGCCCAATATTAATTGGACCAGAATTTCAAAGAAGTGTGATCTTTCAGGTGAGCTATGCAGCCTCTATCCTGGTCTACTTGATCACCCGTGACCCTCATGCTTTTTATAGCCCTGATGTAATTTTCAGTTTGCAGGTTTGTTGACTTCATGCCAGCTTCCCATTTGGCTTTTTCCAGAAATCTTAGGTATTATAATGGCCAAGGTTATGCAAACCTACTGGGAAGGAGAATCGGATACACTGTTCCTGTTTATTTCCCGTCTAGAGGTGTTATGTGGCATTGCCATGGTTCCTACATAATTACTATTTTCTCGCTAATGTGGCTACAGTCTAAGAGTGAATAAAATGAATCCCAGACTGGATGGAAGGTGCTATGTACACGGAAGGGGCTATTTGAGAGCATCTGGTTATGGTTTATATGGCTTTTAAAAATATAAGGGTTTATTTTTTTCATGTTCCAGTTACTTAAATATGGCTAAAAGTGTGTTTTGGCATTTTTCCAAAATAAAATCTCTGCAAGGAGAAATTTCAGGTCTAATAATAACTTGAAAATTGGGAGTCAGACTGCTGAGTTTGAGGGTCCCCTCCCCATTTACCTTTGACTCTGATGTCAGTGACATGGTCAAGAGGCTGGTAAGAATTCATGCTCTCTGGGTCTTGCCCACCTCGTCACTGACTACAGTTAGAGTCATCTGCCTTCCTTCTTCCAGTCTTCCATGTGGAGTTGGGCTGGAAGGTGTAGTATGGGTAAGGCGTCTCTGATCTGATCATCCCCCAAACTTCAGGAGGCTATCTTGTTCCCTTCACTACCCTCACCCTAGGTGGGAAGACCAGGACTCTCCAGAGTGGGACTCAGTGAGTATACATAGATGGTTCTCCCCTCTCCCACCAACACCAATAATTTCTACGACTCTGTTGGAAGGGAGGAAAAGTGGAGGGGAATGGCGGTAGTCTACCACTTTGCCTTCTAATACCAGGTGTTAGAGGTAGGATGATAGTACATGAACTGATTATATACATAAAACAGCTTCTATAATAGATTCTTAGGCCTTTTTTTTTCAGCCACACCCTCTCTATCAGTAGTTTCTTCCCTGAGTTATTATCTAGAACTGGTAGCATGGTAACCCCTAAGCTAGTGGGTTCTGCATATTCACCCTGATTTAGTGATAAATGATGATTATTTAGGATAATTCTGAATCCAACTCTGTCAACGCTCTGAAACGTTAGAATTATACAAAGTGAGAGTTAGAAGGGACCTAATTGTGTAGATAAGGAAGCTGAGGTCCAGAAGGGTTAAATTATCTAAGGTGGGTCCATAGCTTAGAAATCTTTGGCAATTACCATTCCCTTTCATCTACTTTTCACAGGTATCTGGGGTTGGAGAAAAAGGGGATAGTGGTTAATGACTGCTCTTCAGATATTAGAAATGTTGCTTCTCTTTAAGTATTCTCTGATCCTAAGGGAAAATTATAGGGAGTAGTGAGTGAAGTTGGGATAAATTATGTCCTTAAATGCCAAAAATGTGGACTTAACTCATGGAGCAGTTGAGAATAAAGTAGTTTTGCGAACTTTCAATGGCTATAACACTTAAAATTTTTAACAAATCTGAACATTTATCTTCAGAAAGAACAAATGGGTGTTGAATCCGCATAGCATAATGGATGGAGAGCTGGCCTTATAAATTTAAAGAGTTGTGTTCAAATTCTGCCTCTTCTACCTACTGGCTCTGGAACTTGGAGCAGGTCATTTAACTTAGCTGTGCTCTAGGACGAATCTCTAAGATTCCCAAGTTTCTGAGAAGGTATCAGCCTGCATGGATAGAGTTCCTTTCCCCAAGCATTCCCAATACTTGTAATTACAGGTCCAGTCCCTGCCCTTCTTTTGTGTCATTTTTGTTCCACCTATTGTCTTAGAATGTAAATGCACATAGATGGTACATGGCATGTGGTGGGGGCTCCCCAAATATTAAAACACAGCAGTGATGTTTCATGGTGTTACCCTAGCAAGAATGAGTTGGAATATTATTGTCCAACCTCAGTGCTTTAGTGAGAACTTAGGTTTAATGAGTTCTTGGCTTCCCCCTTTATCCTCTTAGATTAAACTTGAATACTTCACATCCAAGATTTCATCAGTGTGGGCACTACCCCTCTCTCTCCACCCAGATCACACAGTGATATTCTCTGTGACTTAGACTTTACTCAGAAAACAGTCTTTTCAGCCAGGTGCCTGAAATATACACTCCTGAAAAGGAACAGCCATACTCTATCTATAGGTATATTCTTCAGTCAGTCACTAAACAATTATTAAGTGCCTACTGTTCGCTAAGCACAAAGAAAGGCCAGGAAAAAAGTAGCTGTTCTCACGGAGCTCCCAGTCTAGTGGAGGAGACAACATGCACGGAGCTATGTACAAACAAGTGATATGCAAGGATAAACTGAATGTAATCAACAGAGGGAAGGCACTCGAATTAAGGTGGATATCAGGAAAAGTTTCATTTAGCAGGTGAGATTTCATCATGGCAAATATGGAAATATGCTTTGCATGACAGCACAAGTATAACCTATATAAAATTGCTTGCGTTATCTCAGAGAGAGGGGAAGGAAAGGAGGGAGGGAGAGGATTTGGACCTCAGTTTTTAAAAAATGAATATTAAAAATTGTTTTTAATTGTTTTCCCATGTAATTGGGGAAAAAAAAGGAAAATATTAAAGACACATTTTAATAAGGAGGTGGAGTTTTAACTGGGACTTGAAGCCAGGAGGTAGAAAGGAAAAGGGAGAAAGTTTCGGTGACTGGTGACCAAGGACAGCCAGTGAAAATGCCCAGAGATGGGAATGGAGTGTCTTGTCCAAGGAACAACAAGGAGGCCAGTGTCCCTGGATATTGAAGAGTACAGATGGAGAGGAGTTAAGATTTAAGCAGACTTGCAAGGTCTCTCTCCTAAGTCATTGTCTGGTTGCCCCTTTTTTATGAAGTAAATGCTAAAATGGGTCAGGTAACTAATAGACTGAAGTTGTGCTGACATGCAACCAGAAGCTAATCTGCCACCTCATTGACTCAGTCTCATGTGATATCGCCGTACTATACATAAACTGAGAAGACTGCTGAGTTCCAGGAGCAGAAGCAGGGACCTGCTAGGGCTCTCCCCACAAACCCCTCACAACACCTATAAAAATGGCTCTGAACAAATTCTAGAGCAGCAGAAGCCACAAAATGATAGACTGAAGTAAATTTCCAGCCCAAGGCAATCTGGAAAGTTGACAGCAAAGGTCTGTCTCACCAGGCTGGAAGCAGAACACAGTTCAGCATGGGCTGCACTGGTGTGGATAGAGCTGGAACATGCCTTAGGGGACTGAATCGCTAGCAGCTGCTGCTGTTTCTAGACTTCTCAACCCACAGATGCCAAAGACAGCTTAGAATGGCAGTGGAACAGGTCTCTCATCTGGCTGCCAGGGTGGCAGTAGCCATTGTTGAAGCGGAGGCTGCCTCTGGAGCTTTCCACATAACAAAAAGTTCAAAAGTCAAGTAATTGGCTGGGAAAATGAACAAATTGGGGAAAAAGAAACAGACTATAGTCTCTTACTTTCTTGGTGAAGAGGTATTTTCTTATGTCATTGGTGACAAGAAAGATTAAAATATACAACCAGAAGGAGACAATAAAGCCAAAGCTCCTGCATCGAAAGCCTCCAAGAAAAAATTAATTGGTCTTAGGTCATGGAAGAGCTCAAAAAGGATTTTGAAAATCAAGTAAGAGAAGTAGAGGAAAAATTGGGAAGAGAAATGATGCAAGAAAATCATGAAAAATGAGTTAATAACTTGCTTAAGAAAACCAAAAAAAAAAATGCTGAAAAAAAATAACAGCTTTAAAATTAAACTAACCCAAATGGCAAAAGAGGTCCAAAAATCCAATGAGGAGGAAAATGCCTTAAAAAGCAGAATGGACCAAAAGGAAAAAGAGGTCCAAAAGCTCACTGAAGAAAACAATTCTTAAAAATTAGAGTAGAGCCAAGGGCAACTAATGATTTTATGAGAAATCATAAAATCAAAAGAATGAAAACATAGAAGACAATGTGAAATATCTCATCAGACAAACAACTGACCTGAAAAATGGATCAAGGAGAGAGAATTTAAAAATTATTGGACTACCTGAAAGACATGGTCAAAAAATAAGGGCCTAGATATCATCTTGCAAGAAATTATCAAGGAAAACTGCCCTGATATTCTAGAACCAGAGGGTAAAATAGAAATGGAAAGAATTCTCCGATGACCTCCTGAAAGAGATCCCAAAACAAAAACTCCTAGGAGTATTATAGCCAAATTGAAGAGTTCCCAGGTCAAGGAGAAAATATTATAAGCAACCAGAAAGAAACAATTCCATTATTGTGGAAACACAATCAGTATAACACAAGATTTAGCAGCTTCTATACTAAGGGATCAAAGGGCTTGGAATATTATATTCCAGAGGTCAAAGGAATTAGGATTAAAATCAAGGATCACCTACTCAAGAAAAACTGAGTATAATACCTTAGGGGAAAAAACAAAACTTCAGTGAAATAGAGGGCTTCCAAACATTCTTGTTGAAAAGACTAGAGCTGAATAGAAAATTTGACTTTCAAATACAAGAATCAAGAGAAGCATGAAAAGGTAAACAGGAAATAGAAACCATAAAGAATTTATTAAAGTTGAACTGTTTACATTCCTACATGAAAAGATGATAGTTGTAACTCATGAGACTTTTCTCAGATCTATACATTAGGATAGTTGGAAGGTATAAATACATGTGTGTATGTATATATATGAAGAGAGAGAGATCGTTCACTGTGTGAGCTGAATATAAAGGGATGATATCTAAAAAAGAAAAGGTTGAGAGCAATGTGCTGGGAGAAAGAGAAAGGGAGGAGTAGAATATAGTAAATCATCTCACGTAAAAGAGGCAAGAAAGAACTTTAACAATGGAGGGGAAGAAGGGGAAGATGAAAGGAAATAAGTGAGCCTTCCTTTCATTGGATTTGGCTTCAGGAGGGATTAACATACATACTCAATTGGGTATGAAAGTTTGTCTTACCCTACAGGAAATTGGGGGGAAGGGAATAAGAGAGGGGTGATAATAGAAGTGATGGCAGATTGGGGGAAAGAGTAATTGGAAGCAAACATTTTGGTAGAGGGCAGGTCAAAGGAGAGAATGGAATAAATGAATAAAGGGAAACATAGTTAGTCTTTCACAACATGACTGTTATGGAAGTGTTTTGCATGACTACATGTGTATAACCTTTGTTGAATTACTTGCCTTCTCTATGAGGGTGGATGGGGAAAGGGGAAGGGAGAGAATATGAAACTTTAAAAATGAATGTTAAAAATTGTTTTTACGTGCCACTAGGAAATAAGATATATAGGCAATGGAGTATAGAAATCTATCTTGCCCTACAGGAAAATAGAAGGGAAGGGTATTGGGGGTGGGGGTGTGTGATGGAAGGGCAGATTGGAGGAAAGGGTAATTAGAATACACACTGTCCTGCGGTGGAGAGAGGAGAGAGATGGGAAGAAAATTTGAAATTCAATATTTTGTGGAAGTGAATGTTGAAAACTGAAAATAAATAAATTTTTTAAAGACAACTGCTCAGTTCCAAGTGTCCCTTCATCTGTCATTATAAATCAGACTATTTTTTTCCATTAATAGTGTCACTAATTACTAATGTAGGTGACTCTTCTAGACTCTTACTGTGAGTGAAGGGGCCATCCTGACTTCCACAAAATTTACAGGAATAAATATACATATTTGGTCATCTCTTTTTCTGCCTATAAATTAAAGTAAAGATTACAGGGAAGATTGAAGTTGGGATATAGTCGGCCAGTAACAGCATAACCCAGGTTAAATAGAGTGGACAGTGTTGGCACCATAATATTAGCTAAAGCACACATCCTCCCTTGCTATAGAGTTGATAAACTACAAAAGTGGAAAGTGACCTATACTATCAGTGAATATCCTGGCGGGTGGGGGAAAGGGGAACGTCTCCAAGTATCTGTGCAAAACAAAATGCATAGGTTTAAAAAATCAGTAAAGTCAATAAAGGTAACTCTTCAACACAGGTCTTGTGTAAGGCAAAATATGTGGCAGAGGACATTTTATTTTCTGAGATTTCTTAAACATATTTGGCAAAATATATAGAATTGTGTTGGGCAGGTTGGCGGTGCAATGGATAGAAAATTGCGGTTGGAGTGAGGAAGACTCATCCTCCTAAATTCAAATCTGGCCTCAGACACTTAGTAGCTATGCAACCCAGCGCAAGTCACTTACACCTGTTTGCCTCAGTTTCCTCATCTGTAAAATGAGCTGAAGAAGGAAATGGCCAACTATTCGAGTATCTTTGCCAAGAGATCCCTAAATGAGATCACAAAGAGTTAGATGCAACTGAACGACAAAAAGAGTTGTGTTAATGTTTGCCATGGAAAATTTTGTTTATGAAATGATTAAATTCAGGTGAACTCTCTCAGTAGAGGTATGCTATCTCTGTAGGAGCTTCCCTCTCTTTTAAGTGTAGAAGAAATATTACATACCATTTTTTATGAATCTCAAGGAAGTATTTGAGAATATTGGTTCTCACCCGCTTTTGTTTCTACAATGAAAAGTCCCTGCAGAAGTTCAGAGTAGCAATATGCATTTCATTTTTAACAAAAAGTGATATCAAACCAAGGTTATAATAGAGCAGAAGGTTTTGGATTCTGCTGAGCCTCCATCCCTTTCCCCATCAGAGCCACAACTAATTAAGAAGTCTGCTGAGGAAGATTTGGGAATCTATAATTTCCAGTCTCCTGTTTGGAGATACTTGGAGCAGGAAAGATCTAAGTTCAAATACAGCCTCAGACATGTACTAGTTTTGTGACCCTGGGCGAGTAACTTAATCCTTAGTTCCTCATCTGTAAAATGGGGACATACTGGAGAGGGAAATGGCAAACTACACCAGTATCTTTGCCAAGAAAACTCCATATACAGAAATGTCCATGGAGTCACATGAAGTCAGACACAACTGAACAGTAAGCTAAAAGCTGCATCCCAGAGAGCTCAGGACAAACAGAACTCTGTAACTCCCATCAGCAGCCATATGTTTCATGCCACAATTCAGATTTGGTTCATTTTCACCATTTCTTCACTTGGTTGAGCAGTAAGAACGAGAGGTAAAATTTATATAACACCTAAAGGTGGGAAAAGTACTTAACATGAATTATCTCATTTGAACTACTCTTTATGGACGATAGGCATGTGTTTATCACTTGCAGGGTCACTTCTGTTTCTTTACACATAGGAAAAAGACCTTTAAATATGCATAATTCTTCTGTTTTAATATATATACACATATACATGCTTTATATAACTTTTAGAGGTGGTGTTTTATTACTGTTTCTTCTCCTTTTTAGAAAAACAAAGAATATGAAAGTAGACCAAGACAAGGAATAAATCATTTTTATAATAACATTCGTCTTTTTACAAACATTGGAACATTTTTTAAAGGCAGAGCGTGGTAGCCACCACTAGGGAAAATGCATAGAATCCTGCAGAATGAGTAATAACCACCTAAATGGAGTTCAGCAAATGTTTAATTATGTTAAAAATAATATATCTAGTTAAGTCCCACCATGGAACAGTCTGGGGGAAAGTAAAGTCTCTGTCTTTGTCTATTACCTGTTTCTAAGCATTCCCTAAAAGCAAGAGGTTCTCCCTAGAGTCAGTAATATCTTTACCAGGTGCTATAGGGATCTTCTCCATCCTATTTAGAGAAATTCAATCCTCACAGATTGTTATATTTAACTGAATTTTCCATGTTTTCATTTCTTCCTCTGCCGACTAGCCTTGTCTTTATTTAATAGTGTCTTGGTTTTACTAAAGAAATGCTGGGAGGTAATGGAAGTTATTTCTTTGTAGCCTCTTCCCCAAAGCTTTCATGTAATTCTTTTCACCTTCAATTTGGAGTTTGGGTTTCTCCTCCCCCTTCATTTTTTTCATTCTCTATTTATTGCTGTTTCCTTTTTTTCATTAATCACAAATGGAAACTTGCTGAAATTGCTATGTATACGTCCTTCTCACCCTCTTATTTTCACACACCAGGCCATTATCTTTCACGAACTGAACACTTAACTACCTACATGTCACATTTCTTTAAGTAAATAAACTTTTTACATAGTCTTAATATACACCCCTGAGTCTTATGGCTTGTTCCCCCTTTTAAGGATGGAATGGAGAAAGAGCTGTTTCTCAGCTCCTATAAAATGTACCCTGTTTTATCCATCTAGCTGGAGAGCCCCATATTGATGGTTCTAACATCCCAGTCCTTCAAACAGTGAATTTCAGAATCTGAATCTGTGTCTCTATCTGGGAGAAAATGGGTACCGAGACATCTCAGTGTGATGTTTGAGTTGTGTGCTAAATGACTGGCTCCACACAGACGTTCACACCAATTGTAATAATATTTGAGAAGAACTCCACAAAAATAGGAAATCATTTCCTTTTGAAGACATCATTGCTTCCTTCATTCAGCAGGCTGTTATTAAACACCTATGCTCTGCCAGTCCAGAGAAGGCGGTGGAGAAGTACTCTAGCATCTTTGCCAAGAAAACTCCATGGCCATTATGAGTGTGATATGGTTCATGGAGTCATGAAGGGTTGGACATGACTGAACCACAGCAGTGTGCCAGTCACCTTTGCTAAGCTCTGAAAGGTACAAGAATGACGTGCAGAAACGAATATGATATAAAGTAAAATATCGTGGAAGCAAAGGAAGGGCCTCTAAGACTGTCTGAGGAGGGAAGATCACTTTCAGCTGAATGAAGCATGAGGGAGGGTTCACTTAGGGAATATTTAATCCTCGAGCTCAAAGGAAGGTATATTACAACAGACCTCCATGAGTAGGGAGTGTGGGTTCCAAGAAAGGGGGTCCTGGCAATGCTAATACAGACCTTAGCAGAGGAACAGATATCAGCCTCATTTGGCCCACAAAGGGTTTCAAAGTAATGTGAAACAAGGCTGAGTTGGAGCTAGATTATGGAAGGCCTTAAAAGCCAAGCTGAAGACCTCGTATTTTATACTCTAGGCAGTAGGAAGTTGTTGAAGGTTTTTTTAACCAACTCTGTGACACGGCTAGACCTGTGTGTAAGAAAGATTATTTTGACAGCTGTGGTTTTAATAAGGCAGCACGGTGTAGGGGAAAGATTGCTTGCTTTGGTGCTAGGAGATGACAAGGGTTCAGATCCCACCTCTGCCTGGTTCCACATGTGACCGAAAGCAAATCTCTAAATTCTCTAAGTCTGTTTCCTTACCTATAAATGGTATAATATGTAAGAATAACTCTAGTACCTTCCTCATAGCTTGTTATGAGGTTCAAATGAGATAATGCCTGGAAAACTTTTTTTATATACATTAGCTATGTAAACCTTGAAGAAATATGTAAATGTTGATGATCTCAGAGTAAAGAGATCCGAGGCAAGTAGACAAGAGTTTATAACACAGTCCAGGCCAAGAGCGAGGAAGTCCTGAACTCAGATAGTGGATGGGGAATGAATGACTGTGTGTGTGTGTTTGCGTGTGCGTGCACATACCCATGACCATTAACTGGTTGCTGCCTGTTATTGATTAATAGGTTAGTGGATTGTGCCTGGGTGTAAACATGACCACCACAAATAATAATGATTAGGTTAACGAATCTCATTTTTTTACACTTCAAACTTCAGGAATCCATTTTGGGCAGCTAAATGGTGCAATGGAGTCAGGAAGACTCATCTTCCTGAGTTCAAATCTAGCCTCAGACACTTGTTAGCTGTGTGACCCTGGGCAAGTCACTTAACCCTGTTTGCATCAGTTTCATCATCTGGAAAATGAGCTGGAGAGTAAAACGATAAACCACTCCATTATCTGTGACAAGAAAACCCTAAATGGAGTCACGAAGAGTTGCCCACGATGGAATGGCAACAGCTTCCAGACCCTAGGCTCCATCCACTGCACTGCCCATCTGCCTTTAGAGTGACCCTTTGTTCTGGAGATTCAAAAGATTTCTATAATCAATAAATAATGTGAACAGTGAGGAAAAGAAACTGGCAAGAGACCCAGAACAATCCCAAGAACAGATAGGTTATGAAGCTGGGAAGAAAATGATAAACCAAAAAGGGAGAACCACTCTCAAGATTCCTATAAGACTGTTCTGTCACTCCGTGACAGTAGAACCACCATGTTTGGTCCCCGATGTCCTCACAGAGGATGTCCATGGTGGAAGCAACTTAACTGGGAGTGTGTAGGGGTCAGCTCCAAAGATAACTGGAAGAAGGGAAGCTGCTACAGGCTTCTTTAGGGGGATGGGGGTGGGTAAGAGGGAATCCTGGATAGTATAACTGTTCAAAAGAGGGATGATGTGAAAATGTCAGCTACCAGTCATAACCCTCCTTTCGCGTATTTACTGAAGGAGAATCATTTACATGGGACTTGAGGCCATGCTTAGTGAAGTAATGAAAAGATACCAAGCAGACTTCCACAGACAGCACAGCAAATGGCATCTGTGTAGTCAGAGTCGTCCGGAAGATTTAGAAAGACTCTCTGAACTTTGTTGTTTGTGGATTATAAGGGTAGAGGCAACTGGTGGCACAGTATATGGAGCCCTGGGCTTCTAGAATCAGGAAGACCTGAGCTGAAATCCGGCTTCATTACTTACCAGCTTGGTGAGCCTGGACAAGTCACTGAAATTTCTTTTGCCACATTTTCCTCAACTGTAAAAGTGAGGATAATCATAGCACCTACCTCCCAGAGCTTTCATGAAGATCAAATGAAATAATCGTTGAAAAGCATGTAACACTGCCTTGGCACATAGTGTCACATAAATATTGTAATTATTATTTGTGTATAGGAAGTATTATAAAATTATACGGAGCAGTTAGGTGGTATGATGGACAGAGCACCAGGCCTGGAGTCAGGACGTTCTGAGTTCAGATCTGGCCTCAGACATGTATGTAGTAGATGGGTAACCCCGGGTAAGTCACTGAACATTTGTTAGCCTCCGTTTCCTCGTCTGAAAAATCAAGATACTGAAAAATTAGAGTAATAATAGCACCTGCCTCCCAGGATTGTTGTGAAGACCAGATGAGATCTTTGTGGAGCACTTGGCAAGCGCCTCGTGTGGAGGAAGATGCTGCCATCATCATCTTTATTCAGTCTTGCCTCAGACACTTCCTAGCACTGTAACCCTTGGGAAAGTCGCTTAGCTTCGGTTTGCCTGAGTTTCCTCCACTGTAAAATGGGGATGATGACAGCGCCTCTCTTACGCAGTCATAGTGAGAGTCAGATGATGTTTGCCAAAGCACTTAGCCAAGTGCCCAGCATATCATTGTTGACGGGGTTTTTTTTTGTTGTTCAGTCGTTTTTCAATCACATTCAATTCCCTATGACCTTATTTGGGGTTTTCTTGCCAAAGATACTGAAATGGTTTGCTATTTCCTTCTCCAGCTCATTTTACAGAAGAGGAAACTGAGGCAAACAGGGTTGAGTGACTTGCTCAGGGACACACACTGATTCCTGGCCCATTGCTCTATCTACTTTGAAACCTAGCTGTCACTGTACATTATAGAGAAGTTTTAATGAAATGGCTTCGAATTTCTGTTCAGCTCCATCCCCTTCTGTGACAAGATCAGAGTGGAATCCCTTTGTACCACTAGTGCTGCGAGAGCTGCACCATCGCATGCTTGTAAGATGACTTCTCAGTTTAATTTCCATGTCAGGACTCATGCTTTGAGTTGTGATCCTTTTTAATTTCTGCACGTTTATAGTGATATTGCAATCCATGAACTCAGATCCTTTCCATGTTTGATATTTTATAATCCATGTGATGAGACATTCTTCGTGCGAAGTGTTTTACACATACCTTATTTGATCCTCACAGCAACCTTGTGAGATAGATACTATTATGAGCCCCATTTTATAGCCGAGGAAATGGAGGCAGAGGTTAAGTGACTTACTCAGGGACACATAGCGAGTAGGCATCCAGAACAGAATTTTAACTCAGATCTTTCCAACTCAAGGCCCAGAACTCTGCCCACTGCACCACCTAGCATTATGTTCCATGATGCATTATGGAACATTTTTTTAAAATAATGTTTTATATTTTCCCAATTACACGTCAAAACAATTGTTTAAACATTTCCTCAAAATTTTGAGTTCCAAACTCTGTCCCTCCTTCCTTACTTGCCCTACCCCTTCCTGAGATGGTAAACAATTTGATACAGTTTAAACATGGGCAATCATGTAAAACATTTCCATATTAATCATTTTATACAAGAAGAGTCAAGCAAAAAAAAAGTGAAAAGTAGCCTGGTTCAGTCTGTGTTCAAACAGTATCAGTTCTTTCTCTAGGGGAGGATAGTATGCTTCGTCATTAGTCCTTTGAGCTTTCTTGGATCATTGCATTGCTGAGACTAGTTAAGTCATTCACACAGTTCATCGTGCAGTGCTGCTGTTACTGTGTGCAGCATTCTCCTGGCTCTGCTCACTTCACTTTGCATCAGTTCATAGAAGTCTTTCCAGGCCTTTCTGAAGTCACCCTGCTTGTCTTTTCTCCTCGCACAGTAATATTCCATCATAGTCATATACCACGGCTCGTTTGACTCTTCCCCAAGGGATGGACATCCTCTCCATTTCCAGTTCTCAGCCACCACAGAAAGAGCTGCTCTCAGTATTTGTGTGCAAACAGGTCCTCCCTCCTCTCTTTTTTTCCTTTTGTCTTTGGGATATAGACCTTGCAGTCCTGTTGTACAGTTTTATAGTCCTTTGGGCGTAGTATTGTGGAACATCTTTAAGTAGAATGTTGGGTAGCCATAGGCTTCTTGGCTCAAACCAAAAGAAAGTCATCGTATTTTAGGGCTAGAAAGGACATTAAATATTTTCTAATCCAATTCCAGTTGGGCAACTAGGTGGTGCAGTGGATACAGTGCTGGGCCTAGAAGACTCATCTTCCTGAATTCAAATCTGTCCTTAGATACTTCTAGCTGTGTGACCCTGAGCAAGTCACTTAACACTACATGCCTCAATTTCCTCATCTGTAAAACAAGCTGGAGAAGGAAATGACAAGTATCTTTGTCAAGAAAACCCCAAACTAAGACACAGAGATTAGTTAAATTGTCGAGGGTTATACTTCCAGACTTAAAATCATACCTTCTCAATCCATTTATTATTATTTCCACTAAACCACACTAATATATTTTCTTCATGTGGTATATGTGTATATATAAATACTGATTAATTGGCATTTTGATTCATTGGGTACAGTGTCCACCTGAACCAAGAGGAAGGAGGCACAATTCAAAGGCACAACCCAGAAGCATTTATTGACAAGTATAGTATGCACATGTAGGAAACAGCAGAACCTCGTCTTCCAACATAGGAGCATAGCTTTAGAACTGGAAGGGACATTCAGAGTCCTTTAGTACAACCCCTTCCTTTGATACATGAGTAAGCTAAGGCTTAGAGGGGTTAAAAGACTTCCTCAGATCGCTCAGCTAGTGAATGACCAAGCCAGGAAAGAAAAGAAAAAGGTGCTGTATCAGCTGATCTATAGGACCGCTCATGTGCAGGTTCCATTTGCAAAGCTGACATCCCTAACCCTACAAGAGACATGGCTCTCCCAGCTCTATTCAGAGATCCCAGCATGTCAAGCTCACTCTATAGAGGTTCCCCTTCAGAATGTGAGTCGTGGCTCTTTAGGAGCTTACGGGTTACAACTGCCCATTTAATGCCATAGCCGTAGGGTACCTCTAGATTGACCCATCCTTTTTTTTTTACACTCAAGTCAGATCCACCATGGATTTTAAGATCTTTCTCTTTTCCTGACTAGAAAGAAATTATACTTATGAGAAGTTATATTTCCCATCACATCTGGAAACAAGTTATGATTCTTATATATGAAATGACTAGCGAACCATTTTTCAAGTGAACTATTTTCAGTGAATGAGCAGTTTTACAAGTAAGAAAATATTTAAGGGATCTGAGGCATAATTAATATTTTATGTCATGTTTTCCTAAAACGGATCTAGAGCTCAGTGTGAAGACTTCCTTAAATTCTCCAAAAGTTACCAATATAAATTTACTGAATCTTTTATATATAGTCTCATCTGCCATGGTAATCATCTACCAGTAAACACTAGGCTCACAAAACATTTTATTTAAACATAGAATTTGTAAAGGGCAGAAGACAGATATGAGGAAAAAAATTTTCAAATGATGCAAACTTTCTTCTTAGCAAGTTTAATTGTTTACAGAGGGAAAAACTGGTAAAATAGAGAAAGTAGATAAGAAGCACCCTTAGGAATACTTGAAATAGTTACAGTAATAATAACTCCCATTTATATAGCACTTACTCCGTGCCAGGCACTTTGCTAAGCACTTTACAGTTATTACACGATGAGGCCCCTCGTGTACTAAATAAAATAAAAGGTTCATTTTCTGCATTTTTCACAAGTCGCTTTTTATTCCAATGCTTCATGGGAATTAATGGAAATAGACATAAATGTGACCATTCCGTTGCTATCAGAAGTCCTGTACATCTTGGAATCTCTTCATTTCCCAGGCTACTCCTCATTTTGCCCAGTGTAGAGTGCACTCTTGAACAAATACAGTTCTTTGCATTGTAAAAAGAACATTGCAGAGAGGGATTGAAATTGGTTCCACTGTGAAATTAGAAATTGGAGTATTAGAGGTACAGGAAAGGTTTTAATTTAGAGATTATCTGACATTTTAACTCTTGAATTGAGGCTGAGAGCACCATATAGAAGACCTTTTATTTGAAGAACTAAAACATAAACATATTAAACAGTTGAATTACAATTCAAGGGTTTAAATTATAATTTAAAACCACAAGAGAAGTCCCAAGGCAATAAATGATATATTGCCAAAGGAATAGTAAGGACCAGTATTGCTAGGGGCAGCTAGGTGGCTCAGTGGATAGAATGCAGGGCCTGGAGTCAAGAAGACTCATCTTCCTGAGTTCCAATCTGGCCTCGGACACTTCCTAACTGTGTGACCCTAGGCAAGTCATTGAAGCCTGTTTGTATCCGTTTCCTCGTCTGTAAAATGAGCTGGAGAAGGAACTGGCAAACCATTCTAATATCTCTGCTAAGAAACCCTAAATGGGATCATAAAGAGCTGAACAGGCCTGAAAAATGACTGTACAACAGTAATGCTGGAGGTTTGGAGAGAAGAGAGATCACTCCAGGGTCTAATGGCCGGGAAGACTCTACTGTCAGAGGAGTAACGTGAACTAGATGGCGAAAGATAGACAGGATTTTACTAAGCAGGAAGGGAAGTGGCATTCGTGGTAGGTGGGACGGAGAAGATGACTAGAACAAGGATCTCAATACTAATTGTGGTGAATAAACTGGAAAAAAAGCCTACTATCAATCGCATTCACGGCTTTTTTTTTTTCACTATTCCTTAGCAAAGTTAGCAGAAGCCTTAGTGATATTGCATAGATGAGTCCCAATATTATGGATCATCATTTTCATTGAAAAGGAAATTTCTACTTGCCTACTAATTGATTTTTTGAGCACTAATTTCCTTTAAACCCATTATATGAGAGCAGCAAGAGACAGAGAGAGAGAGAAAGAGAGAGACAGAGAGAAAAAGAGAGGGAGAGGCAGAGAGAGAGGGAGAGACAGAGAGAGAGAGGGAGAGACAGAGAGAAAAAGAGAGGGAGAGACAGAGAGAGAGAGAGGGAGAGACAGAGAGAAAAAGAGAGGGAGAGACAGAGAGAGAGGGAGGGAGAGACAGAGAGAGAGAGAGGGAGAGACAGAGAGAAAAAGAGAGGGAGAGGCAGAGAGAGGGAGAGACAGAGAGAAAAAGAGAGGGAGAGAGAGGGAGAGACAGAAAGAGAGGGAGGGAGAGACAGAGAGAGAGAGGGAGAGAGAGAGAGAAAAAGAGAGGGAGAGACAGAGAGAGAGGGAGAGAGAGACAGAGAGAGGGAGAGACAGAGAGAAAAAGAGAGGGAGAGAGAGGGAGAGACAGAAAGAGAGGGAGGGAGAGACAGAGAGAGAGAGGGAGAGAGAGAGAGAAAAAGAGAGGGAGAGACAGAGAGAGAGGGGGAGAGAGAGACAGAGAGAGGGAGAGACAGAGAGAGAGGGAGGGAGAGACAGAGAGGGAGAGGGAGAGAGAGACAGAGAGAGGGAGAGACAGAGAGAAAAAGAGAGGGAGAGACAGAGAGAGAAGGAGAGACAGAGAGAGGGAGAGACAGAGAAAAAAAGAGGGAGAGGCAGAGAGAGAGGGAGGGAGAGACAGAGAGAGAGAGGGAAAGACAGAGAGAGAGAGAGAGAGAAAGAGAGGGAGAGGCAGAGAGAGAGGGAGAGAAAGACAGAGAGAGAGGGAGAGACAGAGAGAAAAAGAGAGGGAGAGGCAGAGAGAGAGGGAGAGACAGAGAGAAAAAGAGAGGGAGAGACAGAGAGAGAAAGGGAGAGAGAGAGGGAGAGACAGAGAGAGGGAGGGAGAGACAGAGAGAGAGGGGGAGAGAGAGAGACAGAGAGAGAGAGGGAAAGACAGAGAGAGAGAGAGAGAGAAAGAGAGGGAGAGGCAGAGAGAGAGGGAGAGAAAGACAGAGAGAGAGGGAGAGACAGAGAGAAAAAGAGAGGGAGAGGCAGAGAGAGAGGGAGAGACAGAGAGGGAGAGGCAGAGAGAGAGGGAGAGAAAGACAGAGAGAGAGGGAGAGACAGAGAGAAAAAGAGAGGGAGAGGCAGAGAGAGAGGGAGAGACAGAGAGAGAAGGAGAGACAGAGAGAGGGAGAGACAGAGAGAAAAAAAGGGAGAGGCAGAGAGAGAGGGAGGGAGAGAGAGACAGAGAGAGAGGGAGAGACAGAGAGAGGGAGAGACAGAGAGAGAGGGAGGGAGAGACAGAGAGAGAGGGAGAGAGAGACAGAGAGAGGGAGAGACAGAGAGAAAAAGAGAGGGAGAGACAGAGAGAGAAGGAGAGACAGAGAGAGGGAGAGACAGAGAGAAAAAAAGGGAGAGGCAGAGAGAGAGGGAGGGAGAGAGAGAGAGGGAGAGAGAGACAGAGAGAGAGAGGGAAAGACAGAGAGAGAGAGAGATAAAAAGAGAGGGAGAGGGAGAGAGAGAGGGAGACAGAGACAGAGAGAAAAAGAGAGGGAGAGGCAGAGAGAGAGGGAGAGACAGAGAGAAAAAGAGAGGGAGAGACAGAGAGAGACAGAGAGGGAGAGACAGAGAGAGAGGGAGGGAGAGACAGAGAGAGAGAGGGAGAGACAGAGAGAAAAAGAGAGGGAGAGAGAGAGAGACAGAGAGAGGGAGAGACAGAGAGAAAAAGAGAGGGAGAGACAGAGAGAGAGGGAGAGAGAGACAGAGAGAGAGGGAGAGACAGAGAGAAAAAGAGAGAGAGGGAGGGAGAGAGGGAAAGACAAAGAGAGAGACAGAGAGAAAAAGAGAGGGAGAGGGAGGGAGAGACAGAGAGAGGGAGAGAGAGAGGGAAAGGGAGAGAAAGAGAGAGACAGAGAAAAAGAGGAGAGGCAGAGAGAGAGGGAGAGAGAGAGGGAGAGACAGAAAAAGAGGGAGAGGGAGAGAGAGAGAGACAGAGAGAAGAAGAGAGGGAGAAGCATAGAGAGAGGGAGAGACAGAGAGAGAGACAGAGAGAGAGAGAGACAGAGAATATGAGGAAAGACAAAAGTTCACAGGGGATGAATTCAGACTTGGGGGACATGCATCCATTGGCACAGTCTCTCTAGTCTTGCATTTTTTTTCTCAGGAAATAATTCATGCACGTCAGTGGGATCCATATCACTCTTTTGGCTCTAAGGCCTTTGCATTGTTCAGCCTTGTGGTCATGCTGTTTGAATGTGGGAACTGTGTTCTTTCCTAATTAATACTTGTGGGAGTCACACATGGAGTTGGGACCATAATCTTGGAGGAATTGTTCCCCGAACTGACTGTCTTGGCCAAGCTGAACATTCTTGCTCCTTAGGGATGATAAACATCATCAGAACTTTTAACCTTTTAAGGAACAGTTGTGTCTACAGCATTGTGCAGTGGCAGTTACCCAGACAATAGACAACTCTCTTCCAGGGGTAAGGTAAAATGTAATCCAGTCTGACATAATGGATTCAGAAAGTCATGGGGTGTTGGAAGGGACCTGAAGATATCTTTAGGCTTCTCTGCATAGGCTATAGAAGCAGAGCTAAAACATCCCTTAGAGCTAACTATCTACCCTATGTAGGTAACAGTTGTAAAGTGCCTTAACGTTTGCAAAGCGCTTCAACATATCTTGTCTGATTCTCACAGCAACCTTGTGAGATAAGATACTTTAATCATCCATATTTTACAGATGAGCAAACTGAGTCACATGGGGGTTTTAATGACTTGCCTAGGGTCATCTTGGGCAGGATATGAACTTAGGTCTTCCTGACTGGAGGCCTGGCGCTCTATCCAGTGCATCTCCTAGGTGCCCCAATTCATTTATTGCAATACTCACTTTTAATTGTTCTGTGAACTTATTGTTCATATTTTGCCACCACAAGAGGACTCCTGGTATTTAATAAGATGGGCTTTTGTTCAGTTAGAAGCCTGGAGTCCTTAAAAGCACTTTGTAATTAACCATAGACAGTGTCACTTGTTCTCCACACCACGAGTCCTGTTCTTGATCCATTCTCAGTCTCTACCTATCATGTGTATTGATAGACTGACTCTATGAGATATCCATCCAAATGTCTATCATTATCTGGACAATAGACATTCTTCATTCCCCTAGTTCTTCCCATGTTGGGTTATTAGACTGACAAATACACAAATAGTATTGCTATTACACAAAATATATGATATGTGTTGGCAGCAGGGGCTGGGAGAAGCACCGCCAACTGTACATAGAGGATTAGTGAAGGCGTCCTGGAGGTGCCAGCATTTGAGTTTGGTTTTAGAGCCTGAGTAGGAATTCAGCAAGCAGAGAGGGAAAGGAGTTCATTCTAGATACAAGAGAGGACAGAAACAAAGGAGAAGATGGAGAAGGGAAATTACAGGGTATTTGGAGGACAAGTAGTCCGTTGTAACCAGAAGATAGAGTATACAGAAGGGAGACATATGTACACGCATGTGTGTAAGGCAGATGACACTAGCACCAGAGGGCTGCTAGCATGGGTTCACTCTTGGTCTGGTCGGCCAGAAAGACAGTTTCAGGGGCTTAATAATCTTGCTTTCTCCTAGTTTAGTCTTCTCACAAAGGTTGCTGATAGTGGGAGCATAGCTCCTACAGCATTCCCTAATGACCTGTCTCCCAGGGGCCAGTGAGATGGGGCGCTGGGGGGCAGCTACCCCTACATCTTGATGGGATCCGTTGAGACAGGCACAGCGTGTATACTCTTCTAAATCCCCTCAAGACTCAATGGGATCCAGTTGAGGTTAACACAGATTCCCCCCAAGCCTTGATGGGGATGATGAAGGCACACACAGCGTTCCAGCTTGTGCACTCAACCCTAAGGGTTCCCCATTGATTGACTTGTGACCACCTGCTTTATAGGGTGACAAAGAAGGCATGTTACCAGCAAGAGCCTCACAAGTTTACATCCCCTCATTCCTGTATCTCACTGGGAGGCCGCAGTGGATGTTTACAATTTAAGCACGAATGTTTGTATTATCTATCTTTATATAATGTTGCACAAGTGTGGGGGAGATGTTTTGAACCATAATCATGACAACTCGTATCTAATACCTGGGAACAAGAGATTGTTATGGCTATGGACCCTGGGAAACTGAATTATAAGAAATAATAACAAAAATCTACTTTTCACACATGAAAATGTACCTTACTTACAGCATATATATATATATATATATGTATATATGTATTTATAATTTTAAGACCTAGAAAGTTAAGGAGATTCTATAGTACAAAGGGCTTGGAATAGCAAGCAAAGGTATTTTAATATTATTACTTAAGAGTCAGTATTATAATTTTAATATTATTACTTAAGATTCTCAGCAGTGGAATAAGCAAAATTTGTGACAGCATCTCGGAACAATAAAGACAAACCTAGCCAGGGTGGAAAGGGCGATTTGAAAGTGGTAGAGGGTGGAGCAGAAAGCCCATTCTTTGACATTTGCAACCATAGCTCTGTAGGTCATAAAGAAGGTCTATACTAGGTAGAAGCAATCGAAATGTCGTGAAAAGAGAGTCTTTAGCCACTGGCATACTCATTCTACCACCTACTAATCACACGACCCTATACATGTCACTTAACTTCTCTGGCTCCCAGTAATGAGTCCGCTAGGTGTTTGAGTGGATAGAGCTCTCAACCTGGAGTCAGGAAGACCCGAGTTCCCATTGAGCCTCAGATACTTACTAGCTGTGTGACTCTGGATGTCCCTTTCACTTGTGTCTGCCTCGGTTTCTTTATCTATACAATGGGGATCATGATAGTTATGCAATTTAAAGAGGTTGGGGAAGGCTTCCTGGAGAAGGTGGGATTTTATTTGGGAATTACTATCATTATTATTTTCCCCACTTGACATATGAGGGAAGCATAGTGATGGATTCTTCCGTGTATGTGGAAGACAGAGACATGTCCCTAGTTGCTTTACAGTCTTTCTCAACATTCTTTTCCCACAGAGAAAATTGTATCTGGATATTTTTCTCAGTTTGTGAAACAGAAACTTTGTCTCCTACACTTCTTGACAACACTTTGGGAAACAAAAGGCTCTAATCATTTTTTATAACACAGAGGAAAGGAATGTGATTCCCACTAGGAATCTGGATCCAGATTCTCTGTAAAGGACTAAGTAGTGTGACGGGTATTTGCTCATCTTTCTAATTCATCTCTGCCCTTTCTGGCCTGCGTTAGAAAAAGGATAGTACTTTGCCTCTTGTTTTAGACTAGCTGTCTCCAGCCATAGAAGTCCTGTATTTCTTTTAGTGAAATCTTTTAGTGCCTCCAGAGAGAGATTTTGGTTAGAGAGAGACCTGCCTGTTCTCTGCTGGATTCATTGCCCAGGATTGATCGACTCTTGTAACAGAGAGAAGAGGTATTTGCTTGATGGGGCTTCCTGACACTTAAGCAATTAGACCAGGAGAATTGGAGACTGGGGTAAAAGTCCTGCAACCTTTGGGTCTTAGAGGCCCCACTTGAAGGAAAACAGTTCTCTTTGGCTACTGTCATGATGGAAATCACAGAGATAAGACTCCCTTTTCAGAATAGTACTTTTTTTGTCAAAATCTACAGAACAGCATCTGATCACAGCTAAAGAAACAAATTAATTCGTACAAGTTTTTGAAACGAAATTCTTCTACTTTAAGTGTTAGCAGGTTTCCTTTATAAGTTTTGGATCTTTATAAGAATTTCACTCCTTTTCACAGTATTTTTGTAAGCATTGGGGATACAAAAATAGGTAAAAATTAAGATAGCCCCTGCCCTCAAGGGGTTTACAACTTAATGAGGGAGACAGCATGTAAACTGATACAAAGCAAACTATGTACAGTATATATCTATGAAATAATTAACAGAAAAGACACTGAGTTGGGGAGGATTTAAGAAAAATCTGGAAAGATTTACATGAACTGAAGCTGAGTTAAGTGAGCAGAACCAGGAGAACATTGTACACAGTAACAGCAACATTGTACAATGATCAACTCAGACAGACTTAGGTCTTCTCAGCAACGCAATGATCTAAGACAGGTCCAAAAGACTCATGATGGAAAAGGCTATCCACATGGAAGAACTCTGTATTCTGAATGCAGATCAAAGCATACTTTTTTCTCTTTGGGTTTTTTTTTCTTCTTTCTCCTCATTCCCTTTTGTTCTGATTCTTCTTTCACAACATGACTAATGTGGAAATATGTTTGTTCTGAATGATATATTGTTTAATTTCACATCAACTTCTTGAATACATACGATATATTTCAGTTGTCAGTTTCTAATGACTGGAAGATTCCTGTTCATTGTTTCAACCATTAGAAACTGACATCTGAAATATACCAAGAAATTGATTTGAAATGAAACAGTATATATATTCTTTAAAAGTCCAAGCATGCCAGCCTACCTTCATGACTCCATTCCTGTAACTTTCCAAATCCCTCCAAGGCCTCTACTCTTCTCTAGATGTGATCTCTCTCTATTAGAATATAAGCTTCTTAAAGGCAGGAGATTTCTTCAGTTTTTAAATTTGTATTCCTAACGCCTAACATAGTGCTTGATTCATGAGAGTTTAATGAATGCTCTGTCTTTTGTTCATTCTTTCTATTTAATGAAAAGGGAAACAAGTTTCTGCTTTTCATGATTTTTAATGTGCCTTGTTTTGTTCTTCTTTTCTTAGATCCATCAGATAATGAAGAGAAGGAAAAAGACACCAATATGATAGAAATGATGCAGCAGGAACCAACCCCTGTGCCTGCTTCACCCAAGGTAACCTACGTTATTGAGCAATACAAGTTTGCAGCTGCTGGGGCCAGTTTTTCTCCCTTTCCCACTCAAATCTGAAGTTTCCGATCTTCCAGAATAAACCATTGTGTAAAGTCATCAGAAGAGGGGGGAAAGAGGAGAAGGAGACAGGAGAAAAGGAGATTACCTTATTTGACCTTGAAGTGGTACAGTTTCAATGAACAGTAAAAGGATTATTGTTAGATGTCCTTAGCCTTTTTTGTGTATATGGAACAGCTGTGTTGTAGTGAAAAGAGTGTTCAATTAGGAATCTTGTCCAAATTTCACCTCTACCACCTAGTATCTGTGTAACCTTGAACTTTGAAATCAGTGTTATTGAACTATCTCTATAACTTCCGATTAAACCTAGGTATTAAAAATATGATAAGAGAAATATTAAATATATGTACTCAGAGATCTCATTCTTTCAACAATTCTGTGTTCATTTTACCCAGTTATTTTTATATACTAAAAATCAGGACTAGGGGACAAACCCGTGGTTTCATCAATGTAGGGATAGTGAAGAAACTCCCTTGACCTTCTTTACAAGTTACAGGTTTAAAAAGTTGCCTAAAGTACTGAGATGGCTTTCCCCAAGGTCGAGCACCAGGTATGTGTCAAACACAGAACTTTTCAGTCAGTTAGTAAGCGTTTATTAAGCACCTACTATATGCCAGGCACCGTGCTAAATGCAAGGGAGACAAAAGGGATCAAATGAGATAAGGTTGATAAAAAGCACTTAGTGCAGTGGCTGGCACATAGTAGGGACTATAGAAACATTTCCTCCCTTTCCTCACCAACCCCCCTTAAAGACTTAACTGGAAATCTCTGAATTTAAATAGCTTGCCCAGAGTCACACAGGCAACATATGTCAAAGGCAGAGTATGAACCCACATCTGCCTAACTCAGAGGCCAGTTGTCTATCCACCACTTCAAGCTACTTGTTGAGATAATATGTTTATGTTAGGTATTTAGTCCTCTGCTTTGAACTTTATCAACTTTATAGGCACACGATGGAGAAGCAAGGTTAAGTAATCACTTGGTGGGAAAGATCAAGAGATTTTAACGGACCGTAAACTCCATTCAGCAGCTTTTGTTGCCTAGCTTTGGTTTGTGCTAATTAGAGGTGCTCTGTTTGATTCAAGGAAGGTTGCAGTCCCCAGGTCAGCTGCGGAGGTCAGACGCTTCTCAAGTACTGTGCTCTGTGCTGGGTTCCACATTTTAGGAGCAACATTGACAAGCTTGAGGATGTCCAGAACAGGGCAACTAGGATACTGAAGGGATGGAAGACCATGCCATATCAGGAAAGGAACTGCATTCTGGAGAAAAGAAAACTGGGAAATGGGAGAAAGAGACATAACTGTCTCCAAACTCCAAGTGCAGAATTAGATCAGACTTGTTCTGCTTGACTTCTGAGGCCTGAACTAGGAGGAATCTTTGAAGACAGCTGAAGGTCACATTTAAATTTGATGCTTTTTAAAAACTGCTGATAATTATAGCTGTACAAAAGCAGCGTAATCTGTTTAGTTAGGTAGTGGGTTTACCATCCCTGGAGATCTTCGAGCAAAGCTGGATGAGCTCTTATCCGAGTTTTCGAGAGGAGATTCCAGTCCAAGTATGAATTGGACTAGGTGCCTCTTCATCCCCTTCCAACTTCATTCCAGTCATCCAGTAAACATATGCTAAGCCCCTACGGTGTGCAAGCACTGTGCTAAGCACTAGGGATATAATTAATAAAAATAAAGATGGTCTCTACCCTCAAGGAGCTTACAGTCCAATGGATGGAAGCTGGAAAGGGGAGAGGAATAAGCCAGGGGTACCCAGCATAAGGATATCTTGTTGCTTGAAGTTAAAACAAGGCCGAGTGGGATGTGCCAGAATCTATTTTCTGCCCTCTATAAAGGAAGGCATTGAGTGGATTTTGGTACTCCACCCTCCAGCCCTCCAATCAAGAAGGAGAAGAGGCTAAGGGACACTGTGAGCATCATAGTGATGAGATTAGAGGCTGTGAGCTTCACCTGGGAAGGGCATCTTGTTCCTTGGAGTGGAGACCAGGCACAGCAGCACACGTAGAGTGGAGTGAGGCACTGTAAGACCCACATTCCCTTCCTCTAGTACTCCACCAAAGGATTGCATTTTGAATTTAAATTAATTTTCTAGTATCCTTTCCCAGACTTCAGCACAAAAGGATAACTTTGACTTTTCCTGTGCTGGAGCAGTCTCACAGGGCCTTAATTGATAGAATAGTAATTTTACTTAAATTCTTCAACTCTTTCAGTCCTAGAATTTGGAAGTTGTCCCAGATGTCTTGCCGTTCACAATTCTCGGTCCCCTGCTTGGTCCTTCCTTCTTGCAGATCCTCTTTAGCGTATTGAACGGCCACATTTGATTACTTTCCTCATGAGAAATTCTGTTCTTTTGAATGTTACCTTCTTTTTGGCATCTTCAAGCCCTTCACAAAGTATCTCCTTCCAGTATTCTGATCTCCTTACATTCTGACCCGCCTGTACAATCCAGCCACAGTGGCCTAACTTGCTGTTACTTAAATGTAGCATTCCTTCTCCTAACTTTATGCATTTATACTATCTATTCCTCAGGCCTGGAATGTTCTCTCCTCTCATTTCCACACCTTGCTTTTCTGGCTTCCTATAAAATGGAGCTTCCATCCCATTTTCTGTAGGAACCCACCACCACCATTATTATCCCCACCACCAGTCCCATCCATCTGATAAAACTTTCTCTTTATGCTGCATGGATCTTGTAATCCATTGTTGGAGGAGATGGTATTGTCTTGTTTAGACTTTTGAGATCAATCCTCCATTTTCTCCTTGGCTAGAAATACTGCAACCACTTATAGGCCTGGCGCCCATAGCTGATTATCTCCAAAGTTCTGACCTGCTCTGTTTCTGACACATGCCAGTTTGTCCCTCCTTTGACAAGCCATCCACTCTGAACGCTCGTCACATTGGTACTAGACACTGTTGGGACCAGACATAGTGCAGAATCCCAATTGGCTTTATCCCTTCTGTAGTTCAGAACTCCCAGCTTCAGATGATTCTCTAGTACTGGGTACCATGGGCATGAGCCCCCACTCTAGGCCACATAATTACTGGTATGTTGTCCCCTCCGTTAAAATATGAGTTTTTTGAGAGCAAGAACTAGCACTGTCCCTAGCACTTAGAACAGTACCTAGCGCATAACAAGTGCCTAATAAAATGCTCATTGAGTGACTAACAGACTATCTTATTGTCTCACTCTCACTTTCAAGATATCTTCATACAGTCCTCTTTTTCTCTCTATTTTTGGGAATTCAATTCTCCTTTATTCTCCACCCTTGACTCCCATTGGACCAACTTTACTTTTCCCTTTTTTATGTCTTGATATCGTCCTCTTTCAGACTCACAACCCACATCCATTGTAGCCTCATTTCCTTCCAACTGCTGGGTTCCCAGTTCAGTGTTTATCACCTTCCCTGGTCCTGCTTCTTTTTCCTCTGCCCCCAAATCTCTACATAGCATTTTAATATCTATTTCTACTTCCGTCCTCTAGGTCGTCCTGTTTCCTCCTTTCCTTCCTATACTCCAGCTGTTTTTTAGACCCCACCGATGCTACTGCCCCTACTTGCTCAATTAAAGAACAACTCAGCATCCTCTGTCCCCATTATCATTACTGTTGGGTGCCGAGGTCACATTTTCTCTCCCTTACTGTTTTTCATCAGTGACATGTTGGCAACGATTAAGGAGGACTGCTCATACAGCCTTGTGACCTTTGTCACCTTTATATTCCTCTAATCCCAGTTTGAATGTTAGTCACATCTGTTTGTGATTTTCCTTTATCTCGTATTTGGGTGGTAACGTGATTTTTAGAGAATTCCCCACGCTGCTAGTGTGTTCAGTTCTAAAATGATTGGATGTTGTAAGTTTCTTGTCATTGCAGTATGAGTTACAATCGAGACTGAATGGATAACCTGTAGTGCCTGTCCATTAACAAGCATAGACAGACAGCCGAGATAGACAAGGCAGATGGACGGTGAGGTGGGCCCAGAACTGAGCAGATGGAATTCAGTTCAACTTTGGAAAATTACAGAATTCTTTTAATTACTTTAGCCTTCTCCCTGGGGGAAAAATGTGGTTTGTGTTCTTAGCACCACTGTTCTTTTGGTGAGATCAACTGACTGTAAGTAGTGGAATATACTATTTCCAAAGAATTGAAGTTGAAGATCTCCTCAAGGCAATGGAGAAGTGTATGTTGGAGTGTGAACAGGTTGGAACCCCTTGCAAATGAGGAATTAAGAAGAAAACTTAGGGAAAGAAAGGAACTGAAGACCTTCTGAAACCTGACGGAATGTGCCATTTGAGCGATACTGTAGTATCAGGGTCTTAGGTGGCTCAATGGATAGAGCACTGGGTCTGCAGTCAAAAAGACTTGAGTTAAAATCTGGTCTCAGACACATATGCTGGCTGTGTGACCCTGGGCAAGTCACTTAATTTCAGTTTCCTCATCTGTAAAATGAAACATGTCCACACATGTGTGCATACACACACATCATGTGTATGCCTATATACATGTGTGTATACATACCTATGTATACATACCTATACATCTATGTGTATATACACACGTGTGTGTATATCTTATATATATATATCTATTATAGATATGAAGTAGCACCTTCTTCCTAAGGTAGTGGTAGTGATGAGGATAAAATAAAGTAACAATTATGAAGTGCTTAGCACAGCGCCTGGCACCAAGTCAGTGCTATAGACCAGCTGCGTGACTCCCCTCTGCACAATCCAAGCTTCTGGCAAAGTGGGCTTCCTAGCACTCTGTGAACACGCACACACACACACACACATACACGCACACACATACACGCACACACATACACACACACATACACGCACACACACACACACATACACACACACATACACGCACACGCACACGCACACATACACACACACATACACGCACACACATACACACACACATACATGCACACACACATACACACACACATACACGCACACACACATACACACACACATACACGCACACACACACACATACACACACATACACACACACGCACACATACACAGACACACACGCACACATACACACACACACATACACACACGCACACACATACACACACACACATACACACACACGCACACATACACACACACATACACACACGCACACACATACACACACACGCACACATACACACACACACGCACACACATACACGCACACGCACACACATACACGCACATACACACACACGCACACACACACACATACACACACACATACATGCGCACACACACACATACACACACATACACGCACACACACACATACACACACACGCACACATACACACACACGCACACATACACACACACATACACGCACACACATACACACACATACACGCACACACACACACATACACGCACACATACACACACATGCACTCCATATTTTTCTCCCTTTCCTCAATTGTCTTCCCCCCCTTTTTTAAATCTAATCTTCTGTCCTACTTATTCATTTCAGTTTTGTCCGACTCTTCTTGACCACATTTGGGGGTTTCTTGACAAGGTGCTGGAGTGGTTTGCCATTTCCTTCTCCGGCTCATTTTCCAGATGAGGAAACAGAGGCAAACGGGGTTAAGTGACTTGCCCTGAGTCACCCAGCTAGAAAGTGCCTGAGGCCAGATTTGAATCTGTGTCTTTCTGACTCCTGACCCCGCACTCTATCCCCTCAGCCACCCAGCTGTGAGTCTGGCTGTTACATCCTCACCCTCCAGGAAATCTCCCATGATTCCCACAGTGCCTAGCCTAGTATTCTACATACAAGGGGTGTTTGATAAATGGTTGTTGATTTTATTGACAGACTCCTCAGTGAGCTTGTAAGAAGCAAATTTAAACAGCACTGGTTCCAAAAATAAGTGAAGCTGCAATATAGTTTAATTGTTTTATACGTGTTTTGGTAAAGCCTTGAGTGAAGTCGTCTCTACCGTGGGTTAGGTTTTCCCAGATAAGCGCCCCATTGGTAAATGTAAAACTTAATACGATCTCTTAATGTACTGTAATAATAACCTTCCTGATGGTCCCAGAGCTGTGTTCTGTAAGGCTTATTCTGACCTCTCCTTGCCACAGACACACCTCACTTTTACCTCACTCTAGCCCACACTCCAGGTCTGCCCGTTACTCCATCGACTGACTTAGAATATTACAAGCTCTCCTTAACTGTGCAACTACATCACCTCTAGCAACCAGTTCGTGCCTAAATTATATGTAAACGGTCCTTATTCTTGGCCTGCTTTATTCCAGAGCCTTGCCAACACTTCTCATTTTTTTCTCCATATGTTTCTTCCAAAGTAAATTATACACTGTCCCAGTCCTAGAGATGACATCATATTCTTTCATCCCTGGCATCAGTCACTTCAGGAATGTCTTTCAGAATCATCCCTAGTGAGTTTGCAGTGAAACTTTCCAGAATATAATCCCTTTTGTGGGATCTTAATGAATTCCTCTTGGACTCTTATCTGTGATGTTCATAGATTTTGAGTGGTGCTGTGAACTCTTGTTTTCCTTCTTTTCCCTCCGCTATCGTGTGTGCGTGCATGTACATTGGACCTTAAAACAATTAAGATACCACAGGAAAACAGGAACAATGACACCTTTTTCTGGCTTCACTCTCTCCTGAAAACTATATTTTCCTTCCTTCTCCTTACTCAGATACGAATTATGCCACATCTGTAGCCAACGTACTTCCCAAGGTTGTTTAGTGAAGATCAAGTGGGATGATTTTTCTAAAGTATTTAACATAGTACCTGGCACGTTTTGTGGTTGTTCAGTCATTTTACAGTTGTGTCTGACTCTAACTGGCCTCATTTGGGGTTTTCTTGACAAAGATACTGGAGTGGTTTGCCATTTCCTTCTCCAATTCATTTTACAGATGAGGAAACTGAGGCAAAGTTAAGTGACTTGCCCAGGGTTACACAGCTAGTAAGTGTCTGAGGCCTGATTTGAACCCAGGAAGATGATTCTTCCTCACTCCAGCCCTGGTACTTAGCTCTCCTTGCCCAATACACAATAGGTGCTTAATAAGTGCTTGTTTCCTGCCTTCATTTCTGTACATACTAACTTTATCATCCTGCTCACTCTTTACCTTTCTTTCTTCACTTTGCTCTACTCAGTTCTCCTTCCCAAATCTCTTCTCCTCCTCCTCCTCCTTCTTTTTCTTCTCCTCCTTCTCCTTCCCCATCCTCTTCTTCTTCCTCCTCCTCCTCCTCCCTCCTCCCGTTCAGTTGTTCCCTCAAGTTCCTATAAAAACACAGAGAATCCACTCCTCTTCTTCACAGGTAGTGAACATTCTGATCTCTCTCTTCCCGTCATTCTCTGATTTTGCCTCCCATGAGATCAGTGGAAGCAGATATTATATTTATAGCATTTTATTTTCAGAAAAGATTTACAGTCATTTAAAGCTTTACTTGCTGTTCATCAGGAAACTGGCAAATCCCAGTTTTGCAAAGATGGCGACAAACCAAGGAATCTGTGGAATTATTTGTTAATTTATTGAATAGCTTATGATCAGATTCAAAAGTATACTAAAAAAAGGAAATTCTACTACATTCAAACCTTTGACCCCATTAAAAAAAAACCTTGAATTCTTTTCACATCCTGTTGAAGGGTTTCTTTTGTTTCGTTGTTAATCTCCAAACTGCCAAAATGCCCTGTTTCTATTTAAAGATACAGGCCTTGCATTCTTTTCCACAGATGCTCATACTGAAGTCCCTCAGTATCCCTCAGTTCCCATTATGAATAAGACACCTTAAAAAACATCCATGTGCATTCTGTATTCTTACAAAAGAGTCTGGCTTTGCAAGGTGTTAGCTGGCCCATGTAGCGTTGGCTCCACAGAGTTGGCTCTATAAATGGTGTCACGCTCTAATGAGCTCAGTAAATAAGTTCTTCCCTGTTCTTTGAGTAGGTGATAGAAGAACCATGTGATTATTTGAATTTTTCCATGAATCTATTGCCACATGTTTACTAAGTATAATAAACTATTTTCATCCAAATGATTTGCACACTTACCTTTTTTCTTATGAATTAGGTGGAAGGGGTACCTGTAACTGAATTTGCTTCTGCATATTTGGCTGGCATGATAATGTTAGACTCATCTGCCTTCTGAACTTAAAAGCACAGATCGTCAGACTCCTTTCTCCTATGCCCTACATCAGAAAATGGAACAGGTTTCTAGTGCCTGCTTTCACAACCTCAGATGCTAGCAATTTTGAGATACCATGGAACTGCTCATTGCATCCAATTCTCTTACCTTTAGGTCATGTGTTGAAGCTTAACCTGTCGCCATAATTATCAAAGGTTTTGATATGTTAAGATGGATCCAGTGGTTTCTGAGATATATTAATGGTCTCAACTCAGCTTCTAATTCACAAATATGAACACCCCAAGGACAGCTCTCTTAAATGGCAATGTTCAACATGGATAAATGGGGCAGCTAGATGGAGCAGTGAATTGAATGCTGGGTCTGGAGCCAGGAAGACTCATCTTCGAAAATTCAAATCCAGCTTCAAACACTTACAAGCTGAGTGACCCTGGGCAAGTCACTTAACCCTGCCTTAGACACTTCCTAGATGTATGACTCTGGGCAAGTCACCTAACACTGTTTGCCTCAGTTTCCTTATCTGTAAAATGAGCTGGAGAAGAAAATGGCAAACCACTCCAGTATCTTTGCCAAGGAAATCTCAGATGGAGTCACGAAGACTTAGATATGACTGAAATGATTAGACAATAGCAAACCTTAGGTGAAGAATGAGACCATAACACCATCTTTTCAGTTATAATGCATTTTGCTATTGGCATGTTTCTATACTGGCAGAGAAGGCTCCAGAATCTAAAGATCTTCATGTTACTTGATTCCTGAATATTTAAAATCTACACCTCTTCCAGCTGAAACAGAGCCCCAAAACTGTTTAACTGTGGCCTTGGTAATTACACAGGAGGGATCATATGGAACCATGTCTGCTTCTGGCTTTGGCCCATGTTCATCCTTAAATAGCTCATTGAATTTGCAGATTGTCTGCAGGACTATAATGAAAAGGCTTGTCTGTAATCATTTTGAAAGGGGATGGTGAAGCAAGATTTACGCTGGTTATCCATTCTCCCGCTGGGAACAAGTATTCCCAGCTGGAATGGAAACTGAAAGGGGAAACTTGGAATATTTTTATTTTACATTTAAGATCTTGGCAACATGTTTTAAAATGTTGAGTTAAAAAGCCCAACACAGGAAGCATTTTATATTCTGCTTATGATGAATAAACAAGGAATTTGAGGCATTCTATTTCATAAATCAAGGTCTTAGTCCAAATATCCTGTTTTTCTACATTAAAAAAGAACTGTATAAAAATAGAGCTAAATTGTACGAGGCATTTAGGGGTCAAATCAACAGGCTGCCTGTTTGGGGGAGTAGGAGTGCTGGGGAGGATGATACCTTTGTAGAAACATTAGCAAGAGCCTTACTGTAACGATATGACATGGATCCACTGGGACGATTTGGACCCAGCTGAGTAGAAATACAGTCCACCTCTGGTTTTTTGGACTAAAGAAGTAGAAGTTTAGAAAATGCAAGATAATAATATGCTAAACAACCATATTGATTTGGGGCATTCATACAAGTAGACAATCAGTCAAAAATACCAGTCTCATCATTCATAGAATTGTGGTAACAAGACAGCAAATCTTGCCATCACAGCTCCTTATGACACAGGTCTGTGGACCTGGCCAAGGTCTTTACGGTGTTTTTTTAACCTTTTAAGCTTTATCCAAAGATTTCAATTTTTTAAAAAATGGATTTTTTAATTACCTTTTTAATACTTTTTGCCTTTACATAATAATCTTTCCTCATTTTTCTCCCCCAGGTTGAACCCTCCCTTATTACAAAGAAAAACAAGCCAAAATATCTGATAAACAAACCTCCTCTGACATAGATAAATGCTGTTTTTTTCCTAGTGGTAGGTCTCCTCTCTGCTGTGAGAAGAGGAGGAGATATGATTCGTTGCCAACCCTAACCCAAAATGCGCTCTTCCAGGATCTTCCATTTCCATCACATTCATTGTTGTCATCACTGTGTGTTTTGTTCTTTATCAGTTCATGCACATCTTCCCACTTTTCTCTGAGTTTTTCATATCCATAATGTCTTACTGCACAATAATACTCCATTATATTCATGTAGCATTATTATTACAACCAGTCACTAAGCAGCTGGTACAGTCTTTGTTTTCAGTTATTTGCTGGTTGGTTGGCTATCGTCCTTACAAAATGACATCGTTATCTCAGGGTCAATGTACAGCGTGAATCACTGTAGCTGGCTAGACCAGTATGAGCTCCACAGGCTCTACCACAGATCAGCACAAAGAGTCCATGCGAACATTTGGAACGGAGGTGTCTACATGTGCTATCTAATGTTTCTTTGGAGCTACTGCAGTTCTGTTTTGCTCATAGAGCACGGTGTTTTCTTTGATGCAGACACACCATGTTGGACAATCCTATGCCAGGAGCTCCCATGTCTCACAAGTGATCCCAGAGTTTTTCAGAGAGACCTTGAGAGTGTCTTTGTAATGCTTCTTCTGACCTCTGTGTGATCCCTTGCCTCGTATGAGTTCTCCATCAAGGTCTTTTAGGCAAACATACATTTGGCATTGTTGCACTGTCTGCAGTAGTAATCTGCTATTTATCAGAGCTTTGTGCCTCCCTTGGACTTCCTTGTACTGTGTATCTATTTGAAATTTAGCCAGCTTTTTTGCATAATTCCAAATTGAAATCTAGAATGGCTATACCACTTCACGTCAATACCAGTCAGACAGTAGTGTCCATCTTTGTCAACTGATGTAGAGTAAGGGGAAGTCTTCGAGGTTGTTTTAATTTATCTGATTAGTATTAGTGTTATTATATTGTCTTGTGAGTGATTCCTTTGACAAGTATAAGTGATTTGAAACGTGGTCTTAGTGGTTAATAAAATGATATAAGTAAATAATAAAAATAATGAAAGTTTTAATAGTTTGCAAGTCTTTTTTCCCCCAAAACTCTTCTCAAGCCTTTGACCACTTATCTATTTCAAAATGGCTTTTGGTATTATGTATTTTTGTCAATTCTGTTTGTTTTTCATCTTAATCTTTTATCACTGGTTTTAAAGATGTTTTTCCCACCCACTCTTTGAATTTTCATCTAATTCAGACCTCACTGATTTCATTCATGCAAAGCATTTTAATTTTATTTAATGAAAACTGTTTTATCTTTCATAATCTCCTCTTCTTGTTTGGGGCAGCTGGATGGTGCAGTGGGTAGAGCACCAGTGCAGGAGTCAGGAGGACCTGAGTTCAAATCTCAGCTCAGACACTTGACACTCACTAGCTGTGACCTTGGGCAAGTCACTTAACCCAATTGCCTCATCGTGGGTCATCTCCAGTCATCCTGATGAATATCTGGTCACTGGATTCAGATGGCTCTGGAGGAGAAGTGAGGCTGGTGACCTGCACAGCCCTCCCTCACTCAAAACAAAGTCAAGTGCAAGTCATGTCATCATTTCTCTGATGGCATGATCTTCTTCAGCAATGAAGGACGAACACGCACACTACCTTCTTATTTAGTGTGGAATTCTCCTCTTAGCTGTAGGCATTAAAGGTTCTGGATTTTATTGTCTTCTAACTTTTTTATAGTATGATTTTATGTGCTGTGCTGTGTGACCTGATAAGTAGGTAGGTGGCACAGTGGGTAGATTGCTGGACCTGGGATCATGAAGGCTCAACTTCCTGGGTTCAAATCTAACCTTAGACCCTTAGTGTGACCCTGTGCAAATCACTTGACCCTGTTTGCCTCAGTCTCCTCATCTGTAAAATATACTGGGGAAGGAAATGGCAACCACTCCAGTATCTTTGCCAAGAAAACCGCAAATGAGGTCACAAAAAGTCAGGCATGACTGAAGTGACTAAACAACAAAAAATGTGGTCAGATTCCAATTTCTGCCAAATTTCTTCCCAGTTTTCCTAGCAGTTCTTTGTCAAAAAGGGAGTAATCCATTCAATATTCTTGGATTTATTAGTCCTAAGCGACTCTTTTCTGTTTCTTAATTATCCAGTAGGTGCTTAATTAACATTTGATTGATTGATCTCTTTCCAGCCTTGGATTTTAAGTCTAAAACCCTGGGTTCAAACCCCGGCTCCTTGTTCCTTACTCTTCATGCATCCTTGGGCAAATCATTCACTGCTCTTGGCCTCAGTTTCCTTATCTTTACATTTTGAGGTTGCCCTTGATGAGTTACATCACACAGTGGATAGAGAGTTGAACCTGGATTCCAGAAGACTTGAGTTTGAATCCTTATTAGCTGTGTGCCTGTGGGCAAGTCATTTCACTTTTCAGCCTCAGTTTTCTTTTCTGTATAATAAACATAATCATAACATTAACCTTGCAGGGTTGTTGTGAGGATCAAATGAAAAAGCACCGATGAAAACCACAGTTCAGAAGCTTCCAGTGCTGTGTTAACGTCAGCTGTGTTTTTCACTATCGTCATGTTATTCCTTACAATTCTAAATCTATGATCCTTTCATCTTTCCATTGGATTCTGAAGATAGGCACGCATTCATTCATTGATTCTTCCAAGAGCATTTTGAAGGACACTAAGTGCCAGGCACTGGGTTGGGTGATGTCATACAAAAGGAATCCAACAACTGGCAGATTAAGAGAGACCTTTTGCAGGAGGGGACAGCTGAAGGTAAGCGTTGAAGGAGGTTAGGACTTGTAAGAGGTGGAGGTAAGCAGGGTTCACATATACAAAAGCACAGAGATAGGAGGGGTCATTTGAAGGAAAATCCAAGCAGATCCCTCTGGCTGGAACAGAGTGAGAAGAAGGGTGATGTGAGCAGAAAACCAAAATTGGCTAGAACCGATTCATGGAGCCAGAGGTGTTTGGGTTTTATTCTAGAGGCAACAAGGAAGTATTAGAACTTCTGGAGTTGGTGTGTAACATGTTCAGACCTCTGCTTTAGGAATGTCAGTTTTCAGTTTCTCTGGCTTTGTAGTCAAAAGAGTGAAGAAGGAGGGCTTCGTGGTGTAATGGATGGACTAGTGACTTGGATTGGGGAAGGTATGGGCTCAAATCCTCCTTCAGACATTTATGAGTTATTGGTCATAGGCGAGCCTATCAATCACCATTTTGTACGAAGTACTTCCCAGGGCTCTTCAGGCATTTATATAAGGCGTTTTTGCAGACTTTTATTGTTCAGTTGTGTCTGACTTTTCATGACTCCATCTGAGGTTTTCTTGGCAAAGATAATGGAGTGGTTTGCCATTTCCTTCTCCAGCTCATTTTACAGATCAGGAAACTGAGGCAAACAGGGTTAAGTGACTTGCCCGGGGTCAGCCAGCTAGCAATAGTTTGAGGCCAGATTTGTACTCAAGATGAATCTCCCTGACTCCAGGTCCTGTGTTCTGCACACTGCGCCACCTAAATGCCCCCTTGTAGACTTCCAATGTTTTAATAAATGCGATCAGTGTTCAAGCCTTGAAACATTTTCTGATTTTTTTTTCCAAGTTCCTTTTGCCTAACTTCTTCTTTTCCTAAACCTCATTTTATTTCTTCCTTTTTCCTTTTTCTTTTTTCTTTTTTCCTTTTTTATTTTGCAGTTAAATACAAAATGAGAAAAGGAAAAAAATTGCCATGTACACGGCAGAACAGAAGAAAGGATTGAATGTAAAACAATAAATTTCCATTTCAAGAAAACCTACGTAATAACTACTACACAGTCTTTCCAAAGCTGCCCAGCTTTTCTTTGCTCTCTTGTAGAGGTTTTTTTCTCGCTGTGCACTTTTTACTGTATTTTTTTCCCCTTTCTCCTCCCCTCACCCTAAAGAAGACTACAATTAAGCTGATCGATAGATAGATGGATGGACGGACGGGCCGACAGACGGACGAGTAGATAGACAGATAGATAAACATGCACGTATATACACTGTGCTTATTTCTGCTTGTCATGTGTCTCTCTGAAGGCAGATAACCTCTTCCTTCATGAGTCCAAGTCTTTCCATGTTTTTCTAAATCAGCTCATCCTTTCCTCCACCATGGCAATATTGCAGCCCAATCACATCTTATCTGAGAGACTATCTACGGAAGTTTTTCCCCCCAGTTTTCTGCATTCCTTCTCTTCTTGACTCCATAGGTTTTATTTATACAAGAAATTTTAATTGAAAATAATCAAAATTATCTATTTCACATTTCAACAATACTCCTAAAGTTCTGATACTACAGAATCCGTTTCCTTTATATCTTTTTCCCCTAGTTTCTTTGAAGTTCCTGACCTTTTTTCTTCCAAATGAATTTTATTATTTTTTTCTAACTGAGTAAGAAAATTTTTTAGTCATTTAATTGGAATGGCATTACATAAATAGATTAGTTAGGTAAAATTGTCATTTTTTAAGTTATTTTGGCTTTACCTACCCATAAACAACAAGTATTACTTCAGTTATTAAGATCTGATTTTATTTGTATAAAAAGTGTTTTATGTTTATGTTCATATAGTTTCTGTGTCTGTTTTGGCAGGTATACTCCTAGGTATTTTATACTGTCTTGTTATTTTAAATGATCTAAAACAATATTGGATAATATTGTTGACACAAAGTATAGTTTTCCTGTTTTTCTCTTTTGATTAAATCCTATTTTAGCTTTAACTTTGTCTGAGATCATGATTACTACCCTGACTTTTTTTACATAATAAATTGTACTCCTGACCTCTATTTTATCTTATGTGTATCTCTCATTTTTATAGCATTTCCTGAAAGCAATATATTGTTGCATTCAAATTTTTAATCTGCTGTGGTTTCCATTTTATGAGTAAATTCATCCCATTCCATTCTAAGCTATAAATTACTTGTATGTTCCTTCTACCTAACTTCTGCATAATAGTATATTATTGCTTTATAAATACCTTCCCTATTCTTGGAGTTCTACCATGACACTTTCAAGAATGCATAATAAAAGATACTGTAAGAGCACTGTCATTTTCCCGGCCTTCACTCAAAACTGAGACTCTTTTACCCGGTTTGCTTTACAGCCCAAGGAATGTTTCCTGTTGCCGGCAAAAGAGAAGGATGAAGGGGCCCCCAAGACCAAGAAGAGACGAAAGGTACTACTTACATTTAACTAACCACCAGCTGGGAGTTCTCTCACCACCTAATACTGCCTTTCTACTGAAGAGCTAGTCATAGAGTCCTTGTATTGGAAGTGACCCCCAGAGGTCATCTAGTGCCCCTCCTTCCACTATGGAGAGAATGAAGCTAAACCCTCCCAGGTATGAAACTCAGTAATTTTCCAAAGTTCCCCAGTTTCCAAAGAATAAGATCCATCTTCCCTTGATGACCCTGCCCAATACTTAGTGTAGTATACCTCAAAACAGTTCCCTCTGAACCTGCCTATGGTAACTAAAAATAACCTTGATTCACTTTGGCCAAGGTATCTGTGTAGGGAGTCTCTCAGTCTCCCTCTTAACACAGCTGAAAACCAGATTAATACTTGTCAGTCTGAATATTAAAAGGCAAAGTCAAGTCAACAAGTACTTATTCAGTGCCTACTGTTTACCACGCACTGGGCAAAAACAAGGCAAAAGACAGTCTTTGCCCTCAGTATACACAATAAATGAAAATAATCAACAGAGGGAAGGCTCTAGTATCAAGGGAGATCAGGAAAGATTTCTTTGAGAAGGTGGGATTTTAGCTGGGACTTAAAGGAAATCAGGGATATCAGGAGGCGAAGTAAGGAAAGAGAGCCCGTGAAAAGGGACAGAGTTGGTAGACCAGGTGTCTCATGTGAGGGACAGCAAGGAGGCCAGTGTCCCTGGTTCACTGAATAAGATGTAAGAAAGCTGATGAGGCAGGAGTGGGCCAGGTTATGAAGACCTTTAAATGCCAAATAGAGGATTTGTATTTGGAAGACTGATGCCACTATAAATTCCTCTATGTAGTTCAGCTTTGGAAATATAATGGTAAATATGGACCTTGCCATTCCGAAGATAACAGCAGCAGAGTTTTCCAAGCCTGCCAAAAAATAACAAAATCAAAGGATTCCTTACTGAAGTCAAGCAGAGAGAAAAGGATTTGGGTCTAAAGGAAAGAAGATGGATCCAAACCAATTACTTAACAATGGGCTTTTGGAAAAGTCTGTGTCTGTGTGTATATGTCTTCTTTCCTCACAAGGGGCCCAGATGGGAAGATGGGATGATATGCCAGGCTAATTGAGACTTGGCACATCCTAGAAAGAAATGAGTTCTGCTCTTTTTCTAGTAGTTCATAGCCTTCTGAAATGGCAAACCTTTGAGTGTTCAAGATCGGGCTGTCATTAAATAATTCTGGTTGAGGTCAACTCAGAATGTGCCCACGGATGACACAGTTTTGTAACATTTGATACTTTTGGCACAGATCTTGACCATTTGGGGCTGGAACAAGGAAATGAGAATAATATGGGACAGAAAGGAAGAGTAGGAAAGAGCCCAAGATGGCCCCATCTGATTAGTGCTTGGTAAAATAATTAAAAAGGAATGAGAAAAGGGAGCCTTGTACGTCTGAACAGATTCCAAAGGATAGGCTCTGTATCCTTGCTGTTCCTTGCAGGTCTCCTGTACTACCTTTCATTCCATTGAACAGCCGGAGTGCTGTCTCCCCAGATTTTGGTGAAGTACGTTACCACTTCTCGCAACTTTTACCCTGCTCCCAGAAAAAACAGCTGGGGACACGGGACTTCCCAAGTCTGCACAATAATTCTTTCAGAGCAGCGCTTCCAGTAAGTCATTGCACAACCGTAGAAGTATAAAAAAATAGAACCAAGAGAAACGAGGGCCTGACCACTTTATGATAGCTTCCCATGTTGCCGAGCAGCATTATCCATCTTTATCTAAATGAATATAGTGTCATGTTAAGTCCCAAGAACCCAGGTTCTCATAGGAGACATAGAACCCAGAGCCAAACAGGGCCTTAGGGATCAGCCCTTTGTTCTTTGAAGTACTTAGTTGTACCAGGAAATATTTAAGTTATTTTTCTCAAATTGTTTATTTGGGTTCCCATTCAAATTTGAGTTCTCACTGGGGACATTCATTCCTCTCACAGAACAGTTAAAATGCTATTAAAAACCAACCCATCAGAGGTCAAATACATTCTTAACCTTTGCCTTGCTCCTCTTCTTTCTTTCCAAACCTTAGAAGAAAATTTCTGACCTTCTTGCAAAATCAGAACCGAAGCCTGGAGTCCCTGAGGACTTACAGAAGCTGGTGATGGATCAGTTGAGCATCAAGCGCTCAGTGATTGAATTAGAAGAATTGAAACTGCCAGGTAGAGCTAAGCATCGTTGAAGGAATATTTGACCTGGAATTTTAGGAACACAATTTTTCTGTTCTCGTGTACCTGTTTATTTTGCAGTGTTCCCTTTAGGAACAGGTGAAGTTCATCATTTCCTAGATTTTTGTTTTATGCACACAGGAGAAACACTTTGTCTGAAAACTAAATTGTAATTTGTCCTTATTCCTCCAGAGATAGTTTAATTTTTACCTTATTTATCGAGTTTCATCGTACTGCTCGGTCCTAATTAATACAGATGACTAAGTTCATGAAGTGGTTACATTATTCAAATTTGCATATTTCCATTGGGTTGGAGACAGGTGCCATGTTCTGCATAATTATAACTTCTAGTAGGGTGAATTGAAATGTTCATGACCACTTCGTAGGAATGATTATTCAAACTAATTGGGATCTGGCCGACATTACAGGCAGAGTGGTAACCAGTGGTCAGCATTATCTATATTCTGTTGTATTTTTATTTACTTGGTTCAATATTTCCCAGTTACATCTTTGTCCAGTTCCCACATGGCCCACACCTCTGGTCTAGACAATTCTCTGCAGGCCTGTAATGGCCTTCCTAATTCCCCTCCTTGTCTGTGCTCTCTTCTCCCTCTTCACATTAGCTTATTTGATTGCTGTTGTGAGCTCCTTAAAAGCGCATCCTGAGCAGTTGGACTAAGTAGCCTTGAAGGTTCCATTCAGCTCTTACGCAATGGCCCTGGAACTCATTTCCTTTTGTGCTGTGTGTCTCTCAGTGAAGCAATAAACGTTTACTAAGGACCTACTATGTGCTGGGCACTGTGCTGATTGCTAGGGATACAGAAAGGGCCAAGAGACAGACTCTGCCCTCAGAAGTTTACAACCTAATAGCTTTACATGGTGCCTTGCACATAGTAGGTACTTCACTAATTCTTGTTGGGTTGGAATGAACTGAATATAGGATGGGGTTTTTTTTTAGCAGAAGTGACAAGAAGAGTCATAAACTATTGCTTATGGGCTGAGAATACATTCATAAAAATCATCTAATGGCTTATATAAAATAGTAATGGGAATCACTTTCTGGTGGTAGTTACCATTAACATTTACTTAAACATTTTCTTTGGCTGTCACCCTTGCCTAGCAGTATCTCTGCCCCCGAATCCCAAATGGGGTCATGAAGAGTCAGCCATGGCTGAGAACAGCCGCCCTTGTGCCTGGAATGCCCTCCCTCCTACCCCAACGACTGCCCTCCCCCAACTGCAGGAAGCCTTCCCCAGCCTCCCTTAGTCCTAGTGTCTTCTCTTTGTTCATTATCTCCTGTTTATCCCGTATGTAACTTGCTTTGTATGTATTTGTTCACATGTCTCTCCCATTCAGCTGTAAACTCTCCCAGATCAGAGCTTAGCCTGGGACCTGGCACACAGTAGGTCCTTAATAAATGTTTGTTGATTGAAGGTTTGAAAACTGCTTTACAAATATTATCTGATTTGAACCTCACAACAATCCGGGGTGGGTCCTATTGTCCCCCCACCATTTTCCTGATAAAGAAACTAAGGCAGATGAAGATGCCAAGACTTGCAAAGGATTAATAGCAGGCAGGAGCCGAAGTTGGATTTGAAGTCAGGTCTTCCTCACTCCAGGTCTAGCACTCTACCCATTGTGCCACCTTCCAGCCTTTGACATTTACTTAGGCCTTTTGCCTTTTTTATCACAGTCATTTCAGTCCCCATCCATCTCCCAGATTTATCCCTCTGTGACACAGAAAAACTGCATCTGACAGCGTATAGAACTCTCTGTTCTGCCCGTACAGTCACTTCCACCTCTCTGTTGTGACAAGGGAAGGCACACTTCATTACGTTTCCCAGGACATTCACTGGTTTTTCACTTACTCCAAGTATAACTTACCCATAGCGACTTTTCACAAAAACGGGCTGACTTACATTGTTGTCGTCCTCTTGCGTATTGTTCTCTTGGTTTTCCTTATTTTGCTATCAATTCATAGAAATCTTCCCATGTTTCTCTGAATTCCTCGTGTTTGTCATTTATTATTGCACAGTTATATTCTGTTCTGTTCATACACAATCATTTTTTGGGAAGCATTCCAGTGGCCCACCGGTTGGTTTTCAGTTTTTTACTGCTGCCATGTTCAGCTAGGCATTTGATGTTCCTCACACCCTGACTCCAGCCTTTCTTTCTTTGGCACATAGTAGGAGCTTAATAAATGCTTATTGACTGACAGACTGATTAGACCTTAGTCCCTCCTGCACACACACACACACACACACACACTCTCTCTCTCTCTCTCTCTCTCTCTCTCTCTCTCTCTCTCTCTCTCTCTCTCTCTCTCTCTCTCTCTTTTCCAGCCACACTGGCATACTTGCCATTGCCTACGTACAATGCTTCCCGCTCACACCTTTGCACAGGCTGGTGTCTCCCATGCCTGAGAGGCCCTCCTTTCTCACCTCCATTTCTTGGAATCCCCTTTTCTTTTTGAGGTTGAGCTCCAGTCCTGCCTCCTACTACAGGTCTGATTTCCATATGCTTCCCACCCAGTTGCTTTGTATTCATGTGTACTCTATATTAACTGTTTTCTTGAGCATATCCTCTTCACCCATCCACTCCCATGCCACGTCAGCTTCTTGAGAATGGGATCTATTCTGCTTTTGCCTTTGTACCCTCATCACCTACATTTATGCCTGGCATGTAGTAGGTGCTTAATAGATCCTTACAGAGTTGAAGTCTTCCTCCAGGGCCCGCTCTTCACTGTTCATGCACTGCTTCTCATCCACACATGCCAGGTTAATGAATTACATTATTTATTTATTATATGGAGTATTATAATTTTTTATACATGCACATATATATGTTGACACACATTCTCCCTGTAATGATTTTTTTTTTAATTGCTGGCATCTTTCCTTATTAGGCTTTACTAATTCCTTAAATGGAATCTATTGAGACTAATAAGGTGAGAAATTATGATTTGGTTTCTTTCACTCTTTTGTTTTTTGGAAGTCAAAGCCATTTGTCAAGCTGCATTTTTAAGAACCAGTGCCTCATCAGAAATGAAGAAAAGGTGTGGGCCTCCCTCCTCAAGCTTCCCTTAGCAGACAGGCCCATCCATGAGTGGGGAAGATCTTTAGCTCTCATTGCCATCACACCATTTTGAAAGCAATAATGATATTGAGAAGGTTGCATCCATGCAACCGTCATGGACTGATTTGCCCTTCACTCTTGGACGTTAGCCGGTCAGATACTCAGATATATACGTCAAAATTTGTTTAAATTTATCTTTTTAAGTCAGAAGTTTCCAAGTCAGAAGCTTCACGATGCCTTGGCTTCCTAGAATGTCTCCATTTGTCCCCAAAAATGTCAAGAAGTTTGAACGCTCTGTCTCTCGATCCCAGAGGTTTTCTCAGGCGGCTCCTCATGCCTGCCATGCTGAATCCCACCTTCTGCAGAAAACCTTTCTTCATTCTTCATTCTAGTGCCTTCCCTCTGTTGAGAATTTCCAGTTTGTCGTGTATATAACTTGATTATGCATAATTATTTGCTTATCATCTTTCCCATTAGACTGAATTCCTTGATAGCAAAGACTATCTTCTGCCTTTTTTTGTATCCCTAGCACTTAGCACAGAACTTGACATATAGTAGACAATTAATGTTTACGGGCTGAAGGTTGACTAACTCAGATCAGAACTGGGTCATAAATAGATGTCTTTGAATGAAGGCAGGGGGTAGCAGCCCACAATCAGTCCCACCACAAAGCTGTTCTGTGTAGATTGCTTTTTAGTGTTGACATAGGGGCATCTCTTCATGTACTACCTTTTTCTTTATCAAGGTTAATTTGATTTCCTCTTCCCATAAGAAGGCTATTTTTTCTTGAAGACTGGAAAAACAGAAAAAGAGTCTGGTCTCTGATTTTTTATGATTCCTTTGTGACATGCTTTTTATAAACACACATTAGGTTTGGAGAAACAATTTCCCCCGTCTGGTTCCATTCCAGCAAGAAAACCTTTTAGGCTGATGAAGCAACCTATTTCCATGTGAACAGTATCTGATGTCTGAGACTTGCCAAGCCCCAAATGCTCCAGCAGCTGTCAGAAATCATTCCAGGCAGCCGATGAGGCCAGGGAAAAGCAGTCCTGTCTGTGTGGTTTCATCTTATCAGTCAAATGTTAGACATTTTGTGCACAAACTTCCAATGAAGCTTGGTTTTGTCTGTTGCTACTTAGTGGATTTTTTCCCCTTTATCTCTTCCTGTGGACATACGTTCTTCCTAGGGAGAATTTATGAGGTAACAAGACAATTGCTGGTACTGTGTGACCCTAGGAAAGACCATGAGCCTTTATTCTCTTATATACAGTAAACTCATTATAGAGTCATTTTAAGGTTCTTGCCCTCTTTTGAGCTGTATCCCCAATTTTTTTGGTTAAGTTCAGTAACACCATCCCAGAGATTTGAAGTTGGAAGGGACCGTTTAGTCCAGCCCATACCTGAAAAAGCATCCACACTATAACACACCCAAGAGTGAGTTGTCTGGCCTCCACTGTAAAACCACCAGTTAGGGAGAAACCATTGCCTCCTAAAGAAGTCCCTTTACAAATAGCACTAGGTTAACCTGACATCAAGCTTACCTTGACCTCTTTACAATTTTAGTGACTGCTCCTGGTTTTGTCCTCTGATGAACAAAAGGAACTAGTTAACCAACCGTTTCATCTCTAGGTAGAGACTCTCACATCTACTCGTCTACCCTTAACCTTTTCCTAACCTCCAATCACATCTCCATCTCCCTATTAGACATCTAGAGTTGGATGTCCTATAGACATCTTAAGCTCACCATGTCCAAAACTGAACTCCTGTTTCCCCCAAACTCCTCTCCCTTTTTTACTGTCAAGGGTACCACCATCCTCCCAGTTGCCCAGGCTTAGAACCATAGTGCCATCTTTGACCTCTCCCTCTCTCTCTGTCTGTACTCTCTCTCCCTCTCTCCTTCTGTCCCCCTATGTCTAATCACTTATTTATACCATTGTAGCATCTCTGCCATCAAGCATCTCTTGCATTATCTCTTGCATATCATCCTGCATCTCTCCCATCAGATTGTGAGCTTCTCAGGGGCAGGAGCTGTCTCTCGCCTTTCTTTGCATCCCCAGTGCTTAACATTGCTCCTGGAACACATCAGGCGCTAAACAAGTGCTTACAACCTGGCTGTGCTAGTACCTCAGCCTCTGCATCATTTGGTTGCTCTCCAACTAAACCATGTCCTTTCTGAGCTGAGGCACACAGAGCTCCACACAGGGCTCCAGGTATGGTCTGACAGAGATAGGACAGAGAAAAGAGGTGTTGGCAGCTCCTTACTCCTGGAAGCTGCTCATCTGCAGCCCAAGATCGCATTAGCTGTTTTGGCTGATTCTTACTGAACTTGTTGGTTCAGTCATGTCTGACTCTTCGTGACCCCATTTGGGATTTTCTTGGCAAGGATATTGGAATGGTTTGTCATGTCCTTCTCCAGCTCATTTTACAGATGAGGAATCTGAGGCAAACAGGGTTAAGTGACTGGCCCAGGGTCACACAGCTAGGAGGTGTCTGAGGCTGGATTTGAACCCAAGAAGATGAGTCTTCCTGACTCCAGGCCTGGTGCTCTGTGCATCATAGTGTCATCTAGCTGCCAATATTGAGTTTATAGGCCACTAAATACCATCTTTTTTTTTTTTTTAGGATAAATTGCCATCTAACCATACCATTTATTCTTGTGAAGTTGTCTTTCTGAAACTGTTTTAGACATTGTGCTTACCCCCATTTAATTTCATCCTCAGTTTTCCCAGCTATAAAATGGGGAAATAGAATACGCACTAACCTGTTCCCACAGAGTCATCATTGAGGAGAGCACCTTACAAACCTTAAAGCATTCTATAAGTGTAAATTATGATTATTGTTTCCTATAATCCTCCTTAGGAAGAGAATTGCACTCAGATTACATAAGGGGAAAAGTGTTCTCGTGTTTTATAGTAAGAAATTGGAGACTGGGAAATGGGGCAAAGTGGATGAATATGGTATTGCTTTTCAAGAAATATGGAAGTTTCATTGGCCTGATATATACTATTATCTCTTTTCTGTTCTGCTAGTTTCAATAATTGATGTCAAAGGAGTGGGCATTCAGATAACTTTCTTTTATCCAAAAAGCCGTTAGTACGCCTGAAGTACAGAATAGTGGTTCACTCTAACAGATTTTCATTTTGTTAACTGGTTACCCATTTTGACCAAGCTCATCCTACCAACCTTGGATTAAATTCACTTTGTTGCCTAGAGGCAGCTCAGTGGAACCATGGGTTGAGCCCTGGACTGGCAGTCAGGAAGACCTGAGATCAAATCTAGCCTCACACACTTCCTAGCTGTGTAACCCAGAGCAAGTCAGTTAACCTCTTAATCTCAGTTACTCTAAACAAAATGAGATAACATCTGTAAAGTGTTTTACAAACCTTAAAGCACTATTTTAAGGCTTAAAGCTATTATTATGTTAACAAATTTTTATTGATAATTCCTTTTTCTTACTTCACCTACGTATCCCATGTATCCATTCTTCCCCTCCCAGAGAGCCATCTTTTATAACAAATAGTATTTTGGGGAGAGAAAAAGAAGTACAATTGATACTTTTAAAAAGTCTGAAAACATGCACCATGTGTAATACCTGTGTGCTCCCACATCCCTGGAGGGCTGGGTTGGGAGCATCTTCTCCTGTCTCTTCACTTGAGTACTGTTCGATCTCTTTAATGTTGTATTGACTTTTGATTTGTTGTCATGTGGTCATCCTTTCCATTCCCATTGTAGCAGTCACTGTGCATCGTTTTCTTGGCTCTGCTTACTTCACTGTGCATCAGTTCATGTAGATCTTGGCGTTCTTCTCTGTATTCATCACATAGGTATCAGAGAAAATTGATAAGAAGATTTCTCCCCATTTGCCCACTTTCCTTCCTATCCTCGATGCATTCATGCGGTCTGTGCAGAAGCTTTCATTTTCAGGTTCCCTCTTCTTCCGTTAACACAGTGTTAGGTTCCATCAGTTACTTGGCTCTTTTTTTAAGATGACCCTGTTACCGCTGGCTCTCCTCCCGTCACCCCTGACCACCTCTTCTCATTTAATCCACCTGTTTTCCCCTGTTGAGGCCAAGCCTCAGTGAGGGTCAATTCCTGGGTTTAGGATTATTGTTTGTTTTTTTTCTTTTTTTACCTTTGAATTCTAGGTATCCTAGACCACCTAAAGTTGCTTTATCTTTGGCATATAATTTCTATTTTGGAAAGATTTAAAAGGTTGTGAGGATCTGTCTGGTCCACCGTCTTACTGCTCATATGCTAGTTATTATCATTTTAGCCGGTATCGTTAAAATTCTCTATAAAAACATCTTTTTTTATGTTTGTAGATTCCTGTTTCCTCCCAGCCAATGATCTGTCTCATAGCCTTTCTTCCTATCTAAAACAAAGTAAGTAAACTCCAATATACTTTTGCTTTACCAAATTGTCATTATTCTGTTGAAGAGATCTTTTGTGTTTAAGAGGTCCATCCCGATTATTTCCAAGAAGCTCTTTCCTATTCTTATTTCCTGCCTGCATACCTTTGCAAAAGGTTTGTCCTTCTTGCCTAGAAAGCACTCCCTCCATAGTTCTCCCTGTTAGGTTCCCAGCTTCCCTTAATGTTTGCCTCAGTTGCCAACTCCAGCAGGAAGCCCTTCTGGATTCCCTTGAATCTGTCTTCTGTCTTCTCTATCTTCTCTCCCTTCTCAAATTATCTTCCATTTACTTACTAGTATACAAGTTACTGCTCCCTTAGAGAAGGGAAGCTTCTTCAAGACAGGGACAGATTTTCCTTTTTGCCTTCATGTCCCCAGCACCTAAGACAGTGCCGCCACACTTAGCAGATACTTAATAATTAAATTAAATTGAATAATAATCATTTGATCATTAATCAGTTTGATTATTTATTAATAATAATCATTCATTGAATTTGCTAGTTAAAAGATGACATTTTAAAAACAAAATTATCTTGAACAGATTTTATTTTTAAGTAGAAGTTCAGTAATGATCTTATTCAGTTTCTAAATTTGAGTTTTATTTTGTGTTTTTTTATAGGGTTCTTGTTATGAAATGGTAGGGAACAGATTGAGGGGGAAAAGGGGCTTGCCTCTCTTTTTAATTTATTAAAAAGTATAGGACAGATTTGCTTCATGACCTAAATCTCTTCATCTCTGGGCTTTAGGATTTTCTTTTTTCTTATCTGTAAAAGGAGGGGTCAAGCTTGGTAAGAGAAGCCCGGTGACATTATATTATATATTATATTATAGAGCATCAGATTTCTAGTCAAAGCCCCTAACTGCCTGTGTAACCTTGGTCTGCTGTCTTTAAAATGATGACCTCCCTTTGTGTTTTTAACAGTCTGTCCCAAATGGGCCAAACTTCGCAAGAACCACAAGGAGAAGAAGTCACTGGTGATGTTGATCATCTGTAGCTCTGCACTGCGAGCCTTGGAACTCATTAGGTTTGTAGTTAGTTCTCTGTGCCAGGCACTGTGCTAAATACTTTACCATTAATATCTCATTTGATTCCCACAATAACTCTGGAAGGAGGTGTATTTTTATCCCCATTTGACAAATGAGGAAACTGAGGAAAACAGGTCAAGTGACTTGGCCAGGGTTACACAGATAGTAAGTGACTAAAGCTGGATTTTAACTCAGATCTTTGTAACTCCAAACCCAACATTTTATCCCCTATGTCGTCCTCTCCCCTACTACCACTCCCACCTAAAAATCCCCATCTTCTTAGGCATAATTAGGAAAGAAAAGAATATCTAGTTATTTCTCAGATACCTTTAGCAGTACATGGCTCATAAGGAAATATATTTTGCATGACTGCATATGTCATAATCTGTATCAAAGTGCTTGCCTTCTCAAGGAGGGGGCAGAGGAGGGAGGGAGGAAATTTAGAACTCAAAAATTATAAAAAACTGAATGTTAAATATTGTTTTTACGTGTAATTGAGAAAAATAAAATGAAAGTATTCTTTTCAAAAGCCCAAATGCTTTAGGCAAGACTGACTAAGCAAAATCTACAAATGATAATATTCTTAGGCTGATATCCCAATGAACTGTTTATTAGAGCAGCCAACAATTAAGTAGTATGTAGGTTTAAAATTTTACCTTCTCTCCTATCCTCTACCCATTTTTCTTTGGAAGAGATGCCAGTGAACAGTAAAATGAACAGATTGGAAGGAGGGGGCTTGAGATAAACTGAATATCCTCTGACTAGCTAAAACTGCTATTAATTTGCAGATAAATGAACTTGTAATTCAGCATATTCTCAAATTAAAAGGCAAACTTGGGAGCTCAGAGCTTCTTTTGAAATGTTCAAAGGCTCAAAATAAGTCTGTAAGTTGGAACTAATTAGCCCTTATTAGAGTACCTGTGCATTAGTACCCACTGTGTACTGAACCCTCGGTTGCTATAGAGAGATCTGGAGGAAAGCAGACATGTGGTCCAATAAATAATAAGCTTCTTCAGGGCAAGGACTAGCGGTTCCATTTTTGTCTTTTTTAATCCCAGCTCATAGTAAAGTGCCTTGAAGATAAAAAATGATATCCTTAATAAATATATCATATAAATATAAGTCAATCAATCAATTCAGGAGTCCCTGATTGTCTTAGGAAAGTTTCTGTCCCCCAGACCTAGAATGCACCCACTGACCCCTCCTAAATTTCACCTCTCTCTGTTAAACCCTTTGGTCCTCCACAATCCAGTTCAGATTCCCATACCTCCATAAACCCTTCACAAACCCTCCAGCCAAAGGCAATCTCTCGTTGCTCAGGTCTCCCATAGCACTTTGTCCGTACCATCCCTATGAACTTAGCAACATCTAGGCAGCAACAAGGTGGATAGAGGATAGAGTAGAGGGCCTGGGGTCAGGAAGAATCACCTTCATTAGTTGTATGGCCCTGGGCAAGTCACTTAACCCTGTTTGCCTCTGTTTCCTCATCTGTAAAATGAGTTGGACAAGGCAATGACAAACCACTCCAGTATCTTGGCCAAGAGAACCCCAAATGGGGTCACAAAGAGTCAGACGTGACTGAAAATAGCTGAATAACAAAATTCATGTATCATGAAGTGTTCTTGTCTTCTGCCCACTACTAGATTATAAGCCCTCTGAGGTCCTGGCTGTGTCTCATGTATCTTTGTGTATCTCTAGTGCCTAGCTGTATTCTTTCACAGAATAAATGCTGTCTAAACCGTGGTTAAGTTAATTAAGTGTACACATGAAATTAAGCCCATTTACCAAGTGGAACAGTTTTCAGTAAAGGCTTCTTTCACAGCCCGGTAGCTCTAGCTGCTCATAGGCAGAGGTGGGGACAGGCACCGTGGTGATTATGCAGCTTTAAATCTTGCTCTCTGGATAAGCCACCTCTAGCCTTGTCAAAACTACCACCTGTTTGTTGTAGGCTGTAGGACAGCGTGTCCATAAGAGCACAGCATTCTAAAACATACCCCCAAAATATGCTGTAATCTATACATCTACGTAAAAGCAGAGATAATACCAAGAGAAGGGGCGGTCCAATCCAGGGAGAGATTCAGCACATAGTATTGCTTCTTATGTACAGGAGGGTCTGCTATATGGTGGAGGTATGAAGAAGTTAATCTACAAAGGACCTTACCTTCAAAGAGCTTACAGTTTAATGGAGGGAGGGGCAGGGAAGGAGACTTGGGATTATAACTACGTTTTTATTTGTATTATTATATTTTTTGATGATTTCTATGAATAGGTATTATAGAAAATAGACCATAATAAAGACAAAAGAGCTATCCAGGCAAATAAATACTGAGAAAATGTGAATAGTAACAGATTACTTTTCAGAGGAAATCAGGGAAGGCTTCATGGAGGAGGTAGTCCTTAAAAACAAAGAAAAGAATTTCAACAGGAGATGGTGTGAAAGGAATCACAAAACCTCAGAAGTAGAGGGACCTCAGAGGCCATCTAGTGCAAGGGTTCTTAATCTTCTAAGAGTCTTGGGAGTTGCAAGATAATATTTGTAAAGCAGTTAGCCCAGTGCCTGGCACATAGTAGGCACTTAATAAAGTTCTGTTCTCTTCCCGTTCCCCACTTCATGGATGCCTTTCACAGTCTTCTGAAACCTCTGGGCCCCTTCTTAGAATAATGGTTTGAAACACATAAAATAAAATGCATAGGGTTACAAAGACAAGCACTTATATTGAAAGTTATCAAATGAAAAAAGTTTTGTGACATGGAAATGTATCTTGCAGCAGGCCTAATAACTATAATACTGTCTAAGTAGCCATGTGTGTAAATGGGATTTCAAGATACCTTCAGCAACTCTTGTTGTGATATAAAAATATCCATGCTTTCTAGTGACAAAATCCTGAGTACTGCTGCTGCTACAGTGGTTTGTCGCCTACACTCCTGAAGGAAAGGCTAAATTTCAGTTAGAGGTCAGTGAAAATAAAGATTAATTTTTTTCCTATCCAAGCACATGGACCTTGTGAAATTCAGGAGTCTGATCCAGCTCAGACTCACACAGGAATAAGCGCTTTCTACGTTATTCTCAAAAAGGGCCACCCAGCCTCCAAATGAAGATCTCTGGGAAAGGGGAGCTCATTCTCTCCTGAGTTAATAACCCATTTCCCTGAGGAAGTATTTCCTCAAAATGTCTCTCTGAAGCTTCTAATTCTGCCTTCTAGAGACTAGTAAAGCAAATAACTCCCCTTAGACACGCTAGTACTTCAGATGCTTGGAGACATCCACAGTGGCTCCGCTCTCCACCCTCCGGACTCCCAGCCCCACCACTCTTGTTTTTTGTAGGTTAAACTTCCCGGTTATTTTAACTAAATATTGTGAGGCATGATCTTAAGGCTCCTTGCCACCTTGATTGCTTCTTTCTGAGGGAAATCTACATTTTGTCCATGGTCTCCTTAAACTGTGGCACTTAAAACTGCCTCCAGATCTAGCCAGAGCAGAACAGCAGGACTCCTTCGTTCTGGGCTCGATTCTTCTCTTACTGACATGTGATTTAACCAGTGTGATCCTGCAGTCCACTTAAAGCCCCAGATCTTCTTCATACAAACTGTGGCTAGCCAACAACGTCTGTGCTTCCACATGTTCCAGGGACAATGGATGGCTCTCACAAATATGCGCAAGAGAAATTTGGGGAATAGCTAATAATCTGATTTAACTAAACTGTGGAGTATGGAAGAATCCTATGAAACAAAACTGGAAAAGCAGGTTGGAGCCAGTCTGTGGAGAGCCTTAAATGTCAGGCTGAAGAGCTTGCATATTATCCTGAAAGCAGTAGGGAGCCATTGAAGGTTTTTTTAAGGCTTTTATTACACAGTATAAGCAATGAGGAAAATTATATCAATTTGAAAGTTACAATATTAATTCCATACCCTAAATAAGAAAGCACCATATTTTAAAATTACATGAATAAGAAATAATTGAAAACTGTATACATTAAAATGGTCTATGTACTAGTAGATAATTATGAAATTCAGAATTATGAAATAAAGCCTTTTCTTTACCAAAGGTCTAAATATAAATTTCTAGTACTATAATATTTGCAAAGATGATCTTCATTATGGCAGACAAGGATAAAATGACACGGTAATGATGAGGTAGCAGAAAAAGACAAGGTGGGACTTCCTTGGGGAAGTAACACGTAAAGGTTAACATTGCTTTCTTTGCATTCATCTGTCTAGTTATAAATATGGGAATATTCTTATAACTTCTGAAGGGGTGACATGCTATAACATGTACAGTAGATAGATCCACTTGGTAGCTCTTTGTAGTGCAAGCACTAGAGAGACAGGGTGGTCAATGATCAGAATGGAATAAGGTTTATCCAGGGAAGGCTTAACTAAGGGAGGTGAGTTTTGGATGAGATTTCAACATAAAGAGTGTTACCAAATAAACATGAGATTAGGGAATTTGCTTGACTATAGACATACATTTATGTATTAACCCTATGTCTGAATTTAGAAGAATACTTAATAAGCCACTGACTTTTAGCTTTTCTCTCTTAAATACATTTGTACCTTTAAACAACCCCACGTAAGCCTTTCTTCTCTCCAAAATAGGTCCAACCTTCATCAATAGTTTTTCCCTAAAAATCACTGTAGCCCTAAAAAGTCTCTGGGTGTTTTTCAGTCTTATACATTGAGCTGCTCCACCTGCTGTCTTAAGAATTCATATCAACTTTTCATTGCTAATAAGGAGAAAAAATATGCTGTCACCATTTTTTGCCATTTTGAAACATTAAGTAGAAAAAATTAATTCCAGATTTAAAATCTGCTTGCAAAGAGCTTGGTCCAGGAAGGGCCTTCCTCTCAAATTGATTTGAGCATTAAATGTGGTTAAATACCTTTTGAGGAGAGAAAAACACACTTCTGCCATACCAGGTTTACCAGTTCGCAGTGTTTTCGGGTTCTCTTATAATCGTACAATCTCCTCCAAGGTTAGATTTGACAGATGATCTGAAACAGGGGTTGGCTCCTGTATAGGCACACTAAGTTCTCTTTATAAAGACTGCTGCTGGAGTAACCCTCAATTTTTTACCCATTGCTCTTTCAGAGCTGTGTGCTGGGCATTAATGTCCCTTAAAGCGTGTTCTTCGCCAGCTTAAGCAGTTAGAAAGCACCCTAAGTAACCAGCCAATGTTAAGGATTAGTTTAAATACAAAAGAATCCATTATTCTGGGTCCTTAGACGTGGCTCATTGTTCTACAAATTCAAATATGGCATGTGTCACATCACATTGCCTGAAGTATAACTGTAACACACAATAAAATCCTTATCTGCAAAAGAGACTCAGGGAGCACATGAGATCCATCTTCAAGCAGTTGAAGGGTTATTCTGAGAAAGAAAAGTTTTACTTATTTTATGTGGCTCCAGAGTGCAGAAATTTAGGCTTGGTGGAAAAGCAAAACCTTCCAGCAATTAGAGTGGACCCCAAATCAGAATATATTGGATTTCCCCTCCCTAGCATTTAAATAAATGTTGGAGAACCATTTGTGGATGTATTCTAGAGCGAGTCTTCCTCATGTAGGAGTCATACTCAGTAACCTTTGAGATCTCTTCCAACTCTCATTCTGCCATAAAATAGAATGTGGATGCTAATGGCCCCAGTAGTAGCATCCCCTAAAGGTATTATCTTTCCCTCAGAATGTTATATGCAAGGAAAGACTTGAACCTCAAGTCTTTATCTGAATTATGGGCAGGGCTGTGCTGGAGACCATTGTTAAAATGCCAGTGTGAGCCTTTATGCCTTGAAAATCAGTAAACTACAAATCGGGACTTGTTTTGTTATTGTGTTGGGCCATCTAGACTTAAGAAAATCATGAAGAAAATGTAAAACTGTATCCTGCCTGTTTTTTTTTTTTCTGTAGGAGAGCCAATTGTTAAACCTCATCAGTTCGTCATTGATTATAGAAATTGCCTTCCTCTTCCATTCATTTGTTTGTTTGTCTATTTTTCCACTAGATCGACGTCAGCATTCAAAGGGGAATGCAAAGTGCTGAAGTTATTTGCAAAGCACATAAAGGTGAGGAAAGAGTCTGTGGTACACTAACCACCGTAGCTGATGGGAGAGAACCCCTGATAGCAGTGTGGGTGGACACACATGGTGTTCTTCAGTCTCTTTTCCCCTAACCTTTCTTCTCATTCATTTTTGTTGTTATGAAAAGTCATGCCTGACTTTTCATGACTCCGTGAACCACAGTCGTCCAGGTCTTTCTATTCTCCACTATCTCTCGGTCTGTCCAAGCTCACGTTTGATGCTTCCGTGACACGACCCATCTCAGCCTCTGCCTTCCCCTTTTCCTTTTGCCTTCAGTCTTCCCCAACGTCATGGCCTTTTCCAGCGAGTCCTGTCTTCTCATTGTGTAACCAAAGTATTTCAGCTTCCGTATTGGACCTTCCAGTAAATAGCCCAAGTTAATTTTTTTAAGGTCTGGTTGATTTGATTTCCTTGCTGTCCAAAGGATTCTCAAAAGTCTTCTCCACCACCACAATTCAAAATCATTGATTCTGTGACTCTCAGTTTTCCTTATAGTTCAAATCTCACAGCCATCCGTTGTTACTAGAAAAACAATAGGTTTGATTACATGGATCTTTGCTGCTGCCCAGATTTGCCATGGTTCTCCTTCCAAGGAGCAGGCATCTTTTAATTTCATGACTGCAGTCACCATCTACAGCGATCTTGGACCCCAAGAATATAAACTCTGACGCTGCATCGCTTTCTTCTCCCTTGATGTGCCAGGAGGTGATGGGACCAGTTGTCATCTTAGTTTTTCTGATATGCTTCAAGCCAGCTTTTACCCTCTCTACTTTCACTCTCATTAATAGGCATTCTCTCTGTCATCCTTCCTTTAGTCTGGAATCCATTGGGTTATTCAGTCCATCAGAAAACATATTAAGCACCTACTATGTGCTTGCTAGGCACCGCACTTAGTGATGGGAATACGATGAAAGTTAAAAAAAAGAATTGTCCCTGTTCTTGGGACTGTCAGTCTAATAGGAGAGTAACGTGCAAAGAACCATGTATGAAAACGTTGTAGGCAGGTTAAATAGGAAATAACAACAGAGGGAAGGTAGTAGAATCAAGGAGGAGCTGGCAACCCGTGGGGGGAGAGCCGGTGAACATTCTCTGAGCTGGGAGATGGAGAGTCTTCTCTTCCAAGGAACAGCAAGGAGGGCGGTGTCAATGGATCAGTGAGATGGTGCTGAGGCTTCCACCAGGAAGACCTGAGTTCAAATCCTCCTTCAGGCAACTCGCATGCTGTGTTATGCTGGTCAAGTCACTTAGTATCTTGGTCTCAACTTCCTTATCTGTAAAATAGCGATAATAAGAGCACCTAAATCAAAGGGGTTTTGCGAAGCTCAAATGACTGGATATATGTAGAGCACTTCATAAACTGTAAAGTGCTGTATAAATGCCAGTTATCAGACCTAGGGCTGTAGGGCTGCAGACTCACATGCCTGTTTTCATGAGATGGGATCACCATATGCTACAATAGACTCTGCCAGTGACTGTCCTTGAACCCTTTTTCCACCCTTTATCTTTGAGAGACTTCTCTAAACTTGCCTATTCTGAAAGTCCTTTCTTTTGACACCCCTTTCCTCTCCTGTCTTGGATCAGATTCAGGAGCAAGTAAAGTTATTGGAGAAAGGTGTGGTGCATCTGGGAGTGGGAACACCTGGAAGAATCAAAGCGCTCATTCAGCAAGGTAGGAACCTTGGGGCCTAAGGGTGGCCCAGAGCCTCCCAGCTAACTGTTGACTAATGGAATGGGTGAGAAAATGGAACCCACTTAACCTGGATTAGATCTAAAAGTTGAAAGCGACTGTCTGGCTGTCATGGTACCACAGATTCTGACAGAGGACTAAAGGATAAAACCTGTTGGAATGGAAGTAGAGTTTTTAGGTCTTTCTGTAGACCACAAGGGTACTTACACAAAGAGATAGATAAGTCAATCAGCATTTTTTGAGCGTAATCATTCCTTTCCCTACACGTTAGAATACACAAGGAAATTTAAAACAAAATCCCTGCTGTCAAGAAACTTATATTCATAAAGACAAGACACTTATGCAGAAAACGTAAGTAAGATCCAGAGCAGAAAAATATAAGTGCCGAGTGTTGACAGGAAGTGCTCTGGGAGTTCAGAAATGTGAGGGATCCCTCTGGGCTGGGGCAATCTGAGAGGTGCCATGGAAGCTAGATCTCGAAATCCAGATGGGATTCAGAGGGGTGGGGAGGAGAAAGGCAAATATGCCGAGGCACGATGTGAAGCAGTAGCACCGGGATGGGAAATGCATCCATCTGGCAGAAGCAGAGGCTTTGCGCAGAGGGAAATAACTTGATAGAAAGTACCTTGAAGGCCATCAGATGTATCCAGGAGCCATTCGAGGTTTTTCAGCAGGGCCTCAGAATGCAATTAGGATTTTCTGTTTTCATGTGAGATACCAAAGTTGTATGAGATAGCGGTCTGCCCAGAAGTCAGAGGCCATCTTTTTCTTTCCTTCCTGGAAACTAGTTCTCACTGATGTTTTCTGTGAAAATAACAAATAACAATCCTTTCATATAATGCTTTAAGGTTTACAGAATAAGGAAAAAGAAGCTTAAAGACATTAATTGCCTTGCCCTGAGCCCCAAGATGCACAAAGCCCCTTCTGTGAACATAATGAAGTTAAGTGGCTTGCCCAAGGTTCCTCAGCTAGGTTGTGCTGGAGCTGACCCTCCCAGACCCACTTCTTCAGAAAATAGGAGGGGTATTTTCTCCCCACCTTCCCACCCACTTGTACTGAGTAGCAGTATTGGGTAGAAAAGTACGAGGAGGCTCAGACTTCATTTCTAGGCCTAGTGAGATGGAGGGATATATAAAACACATTTTGGAAAGAACACACGAAGCAGGAGACCACTCTGCCATATTCTCACTGCGTGACTCTTGAGGTGTATGGGATATGCAGGGGGCACCTAGCCTCTCTGGGTTGAGGGTTGCCCATCATCTTGGGTGTCCACCTGTCACCCATCTCATCTGTGGCTCCAAAAAGCTGTGGCATGTGAGGGGCCACACCCCAGTAAATATCTGAGCAGACAGGATAAACCAGGCTGAGGATAACTGACAGACCTCAAACCTGTCAGTGAGTAAGTAAGAGAGAGGTTTACCCAAACATGAAGACTTCCCCCATTCCCAATCCCTCCCCCATCAACACCCGGGCAGAATGGGCTGATGAGAACAGTATGTTCCGACAGCCATGAAAGTGGCGGAAGCAGGCACTGTGGAGCGCTTAGAACTTGGTCAGACATCAAAGACACCAAAGCTATCCATCCATCCTGGGTCATCGCCAGCCTTTTTTTTCCCTGAACTTAAGTGAAACAAGCATTTCCATAACACGGCAGAAGAGGAAAAAGAGACAATTGTACACAAACCTGTAAATCCATTGTGGACAAAATACACAACAAAGTTATGATCTCACTGGATCAAAGAGTAAAGGCAGTTTAATAACTCGGGGCCTAATTCCAGACTGCTGTCCAGATGTGGCCTGGTATTATTAATGAGTACTAGGAGGATGCCTTTATTTCCCTCTACTACCTAAATAAATGATATAAATTTGAAAATATTATGTACATGTTTAATAAAGCTACCATGTAACTTTTTTCTTTCCTCCCCCTCCTTCCTAGAGATTAATAAAATTGAGTGCTAAGAAAACTGTTGAATTCATAAATAAAACTAGGAGTTGCTTTTATGCAAACACTAATGGAACAGGTAAACCACTAGTTAATATGATTTTTAAAAAGAGGAAGAAAACCAAATCACTAGCAGTAAAAAGGAAAAGGGGGAATACACCGCTAACAAAGACAAAATCAAAGCAGTGAGTTATTTTGTCAATTATATGCCAATAAATTTAACAATTTAAGTGAACTAGAAGAACGTTTACAAAGCTCTAAACTGCCTAGATGAGCCGAAGAGGAAATAGAACATCTAAATGGATCTTATTTTGGAAAAAGTCATTGAGCAGGTCGTAAACGAGCTTCCTAAGAACAAAGCACCGCAACTAGACAGATTCATACGTGAATTCCATCAAACATTTCAAGGCCAGACATCTTGACTTTTGTCCTGCCCTGGACTGCTGGGACTCTGGAAGAGAGTGAGACTGGCGATTTTGTGCAGCTCTGCCTCCCATCCAGCCCCTGCACAAGTCAGGACATTGCCTGCGATGTCATCGGTCCTCTTCAGAAACAAAGGAGGAGCATGACTCTTGGCCAAGTCAAGCTCTCTGGGAGGAAAGAATGAGGATATTAGACTAAGTGATCACTCCTAAAGATACCTGGTAATAGTACATGTGGTTGACTTACTCAGGTTAATTATTTTTAAGTCTGAACAGAGCCCATCATCCTGACTTTCCCTCCTAACAATTATAATAGATGCTGAAGATTCACCACACGACTTGGTTGCCCCTGCTTCCGTCTGACTCTCCTCTCCAGGGGTCCCACAGATGAGTCTGACATCTCTCCCCTGAAGGGCCACTAACCCCAAACCGCAGGACGCATCTTACCAAATGGTTGCCAGAGATGAAAACTGAGCCTCTGTGGTGTCATGTAATGGTGGCTCAGGGTGGATTTCCTGCCAGGACATGAGCTTAACAACAGTAGTTTCCCTGCCTTTGTGTTTTTCCTCAGAACCAGGGGCAGGATTAGAGGGTGAGGAAATCAGAAAAATGGTTGCATTTGTTTCCCACCGGGCCAGGGGAACGTATAATGTCCTGGGATTAGCTGCCTGGGGAGAGGACAGCGGCGGCTGTAAAAGTGACCGAAAGAGGGGGAGGAGGGAAAAGTCACTTTGATAAGCTCGTGCCATGTGATTTTCACCAGAACGGATCTCTCTGACCCTTTCAGATGTCCTTAACTTGAACTCCTTGAAGTATCTGGTTTTTGATTGGAACTGGAGAGATCAGAAGTTGAGGAGACTGATGGACATTCCCGAGGTACCATGTAACCAGCAATTGTTTTTAATCACATTTTCTTTCAATTTGAACTTGAGTTCAAACATGGTAATAAAGCCCGTGACTTTGGGAGCCAGCACATTCTGGCTCTCAAATGGGTTTCTGGCATTTTGACTCTGAGGTAGCTTACTGTGGAGAATTTAACCCTTCTGACAGCATTTTCCACTTCTTAAATGCTCTGAAGCATCTATTCTGTGTTACATAGATTCTTGTGCTTTGACTTCTAAGAGACAGAAACTCCCAAAGCGTATGGCTCCCCCCCTCCACTGCACCCCCTTTTCTGTGGGTCCTTTGAGTTCTGCCCTTGTTGCGCTGTTCGTTTTATTTTGGATTTTTTTCCCTTTAAGTCAAGTTAGCAATTGACGTGTTGCTTATCTGAGAGGCAAACATTGGCTATGAGCAGGGAAGTGGCACAGAGGGTAGAGGGCTGGGCGTGGAGTCTGGACCCCCTGGCTTCTCCTGCTGCCTTAGACACTTACTAACCATGTGACTTTGGACAAGTCACTTACCAGCCTGGTTTAGGTTAGGCAGTTTCCTGTTGATCAAATGGGAATCATTTCTAACAGCACCTACTTCACAGGGTTGTGATGAGGTACAGATGAGTTAATACGTGTAAGGTGCCTTGCAAAAAATGCTAGCTATTATCACCAAGTACCTTGGAGACGTCCAATATCGTAGTAATTGATACAGAAGGTAACTGGGGCTAACGAGTCAGACTTACTGAGTATTTTAAAGCAGCTGATGAACACTGAGGATAAAAGTCACTCTCTATATTATGCGTTATACTTACAAAAGCACGTTATGTGCATTATCTCTTTTCATCCTCAAAACAGTCTCCTGAGGGTGTCAGTGTGACTGTGGGAAAATCCTTTAGCTCCTGTGTCTCAGTTTACTTTGCTATAAAAACGAAACAGTGTGACCGGTTGTTGAGCCATTTCAGTTACCTCCGACTCTCCGTGACCCCATTTGGGGTTTTCCTGGCCAAAGTACTGGAGTCGTTTGCCACTTCCTTCTCCAGCTCGTTTTGCAGATGAGGAAACCAAGCCAAACAGGGTTAAGTGACTTGCCCAGGAACACCACAGGTAGTAAGCGTCTAAAGACCAGATTTGAATTCAGATCTTCCTGACTCCAAGCCCAGAGCACTATCCATTGTGCCACCCGGCTGTCCAGTGTGGCTAAATGACTTGTCCAGATTCTTACAACTTACAGCAACCCGTGTGGCGATATGGCAGTCTTCTGACCCCTTGGCCGGTGTTCCTTCCATTATGCCATACCGCCTTTCTTAGCTCCGTGAGGATCTCGTCCAGAACCTCATGGCTGTCGTTCTGCAGATCACTGGTTATGGTTCGTTACTGTCAATGGAGATTCAAAAGTCAGAGGAAATTAGAGTGAATGTTCACCACACCCAGGACACAGCAAGGTGCCCAGTTAGAACCAGAAATTATACAGTTAACAATAATCCTAGAAGAAGTTGCTTATTGCTTAAGCCAATGTCCCTAGAATTACATAAGCTAAGTATAATTGAATTATTAGTCCAAAATAATAAATTTGATTGGGCAGTTGGACCAGTGATTAACTGATAAGTCAGCAGTTTATTTTTCACTTGGCTTGTTTTTGACCGGACTCGGGTTGTATCTAGCTCAGACATTCCACTCGCCTGCCTCCTCCAGCACTTCCCCTCAGCCCCGGCTGGCCACCTTCTAGAATTTATTGTCTGAGTTGCCTGACTTACTTCCATGGTCACACAGCTAAGATGCTTCAGAGTCAGTCTGGTCTTCCTAGCTCCGAGGTCAGCCCTGTAGCCACGAAAGCACACTGCCAACGGTAGCCTGATTAGAAGTAGGAGAACTAGATTTTTTATCCTGTGATTCGTTATTTGATGTTTTTTATTTTTGTTTATAAGCAATATCAGTAAAGGTAATAAAAAAATTAGTCATTGGAATATTAATTATTTATTATTGTATTAGTTCATTTATAATAATTATAACAATGAATGCAAGCCTGTAAAGTATCCAGAAGACAGACCTTGGAAATCCATTGAGATGGAATATTTTAGAACAGATACAAACAGGAGGCCATTTTATGGACCTGATGCTTTCTGCAGGACCTCACAATTTACTTACGTAAACATTTCACCTCAGGATCAGATGTGGGTTTGGACCTCATCCTTTTCTGGCTGCATCTCCAGTAACAGCTGAGAAAATAGCAAGAGTCAGGAGCGTTGAATTCATTCAACAAAATGTCTCCTCTTCACATGGAGAACTTCTCCCTTTGTCACCATTGTTGATTTTGTTTTTCTCTTGTCCAGATAAGAAAAGAAGTTCTGGAACTGCTGGAAATGAGACTCATAAGCCTGTGCAGAGCCGACTCTTTGAAGCTGGGGCTTTTTTAATTTCCAAATTCTAATGAAGATCAAATTTTGACCTGAGGATAGAATTTACATCTGTATTTAATGCGACCACACTCTGCCAAATGAGTCACACACGATGGATGTCTGCCTTTTGGGATGCTTCAGCAGGCCTGAATCTTACAGCTTCTTTTGCCAGCTTCCTTCTCTTTATAATAAAGTAGAACAAGTTTGTGTCATTTTTACGAGGTTCATGGAGACTGTATGATGTTGGTCTAGAATGTTATTTTTGTTACTTAGGGGGAACAGTAAGCGCGTGAGACACTCTTCACACACAGAAGAGACAACACTATAGCCGTCGTAATACAGAGTTATTATCAACAGCCTGTAAAATGCTGCATTTCAATCTCTACCTTATTTCTTTTTGAATCAGCCTGAGCTCTGGTAAAACAGTCCTAGGTGTGACCACACCAGGTGACCACTTACCTGTGGGTCACCAAGGGTTAGAAACATGACAAAGAAAGAAGGGAATAGGGTTTATATTGTGTAAGAAAATTGAGGTACCACAAATGATAGCTGAAAACCCACATACAAAATAGGATAAAAAGTCCTACCAGCTGTGGCTTCATGGGTTCAGTCAACACTTACTAGAGGCCAAAGTGGGGCCTGTGTGTCTTCCTTCTCTTGGTGTGAGTGCCTCCATCTTTGAACAAGGCTCCCTTTCGTGTAACGTGAGGAGGCAAGTCTCCTTCCTGGTGTTTAGGTTTTATCCCGGTACATTGCTAAGATTTTCTTAATGTAGTCTAGTCATCATCCGTGTCCTCCTCACAGTGACAAACAAGGCTTGAAGATGTTGCACAACCTACTCCACAGAGCTTCCCTCTCTCCCTGTATGGAGCGTTGTTACCTTGATACGCTTTGCAGCGTGACCACCCTTCATATTTACATCCCTGTTCTCCTCCTCATGCACTGGCTGGAATTATTTCCAATTGACACGCACTTGACAGAGATACTCCTCTGTGAACTGAAGAGCCTCTCCCTGCTGTGGCTGGCGATATCTAAGTGAAGCTCTTACCTGACCTGTACCTTTACTCTGAACTGTGTATCCTTTGGAACCACAATACAAGAAATGCTAAACAATTTCAGGAAGTTGAGGGAGAAACAGCAACACCTGTGGGGATGAGGAAAGGCGTTTTGGGTAAGGTGATGATTGGGCTGAACCTTGAAGAGAGCTTGGATCTCCTAGGTACAGAATGCTCTTTGCCTATAAAGAAAGAAGGGAGAGCATTCAACCACCCCCTCATCAACATCTGCACAGGACAGAAGTGGCTTGTTTATGTTATGCAGGGTCTTTAACTATCCAAGGGAAAAGCATAAGGAAATCATCAGGTAAGAAAATAGTAAAAGTCTAAGCCTGCCAAATATCCATGTGCAACCCGTAATGCTACTGAGGAGGGGAAGAAGCTGTGGGGTTTACTGACAGTATTCAGTATTCAGGCTGACTGACTTTTCTACACTGATTTGCCAGACCCAGGAAATGAGGCTTGGGGGATGGGGTGGGGACAAGGGTACCTGCATTTACCGCCAGATTCCCACATGGATTCTAACAGAATTAAAACACGAGGCAATGAAATGTGAGACCAGCCCTGGCATCCAGGACATCTGGTCACCCTAAAGAAGGCTCTCAGTACAACGGTAAGGAAGTACTGAAGGCATGGCCTTAGAGGTCACTCCTCTGAAGTGTCCAATAGCAGTTCTGTATGCCCAGTGGAGACATATCAACTTCGCCACAGCTGCGACAGATCATCCTGTCAGGGTTACATAGGAAAGAATGGGAGCATTCAAAAAGATTAAAACAATAGGAGGCACATTTATAGACCTGATGTGAATCTACTTAGCAGACTGAAGAAGGTGTGAGTAGAAAACAGCCTGGGCTATTCCTAAGACATTTTAAAAATTAACAGTAAGAAAACCATTTAGGATAAATGAAATATCTGTGAACTGTTTTGCAAAGAAAATACCATATAAAATTCTTCGTGCATCATTCCATTTGATGCAGAAAGACAATACATCAGACCATTGGCTTAGAAGAAGAACTTAGAAATTTAAAAAGAGAGGGACCATCATGTAAGCAGTAAGCTATCATCCAAGACAACGTTGCATCACAGGAGACTGAAGTCAGCTCAGCGGTCATCTAGTCCAGTCCAGACTGATATCCCTAACTAGGGATCAGTCATTCAGACTCCATTTAAAGACCCCACTGCCTCCAAGGCAGTACATTCTGCCTCTAGACAGTTCCAGTTCTTATGGCTGGCCTTGGAAGGAGGAGAAGCTAGGTCCAAGTTCTTCTCCTGACATACACTATCCATATCACCACGGGACAAGTCATTTGACCTCTCAGTGGTCTCCAGCAACTGTCAAGCATTACAAGTTTTGCAGGTTGCTAGATACATCACCCAGCCACTTCAGGAAAGGCTACGTTTCAGAAGAAGGTAGTTTCCTACATCATGGCCTACCAAGGCCCTGTCCACCAAAAAAACAAGTCAAGGCAACGAACATTTTTGAAGCACCATGCACCAGACTTTTTTATGGTTATGCTATTTTAATGACCACTTTGCAAGTCTTTTACTGAGTAAGGAAAACCCACCAAGTAGCATAAATTAGATCCCCTAAAATGCCCACACCATGCCTAAAATTTTAACGCACCACCTCTGTGTTTAAACTAGTCACAGAGCTTCTTACCACTTTTCACATCCAATCTCTTGACCATATTTGCTCTAGCAAAGCAAATAATGGAAGTGAATTGGGAGCTTTCTTTGCCAGCCCAGTGCCAACCCTCATGCATATTTTCCTCCGTCACCTCCAAGCCAGCTGGTCTGCGTGGCATACCTCTTTCCTGGTATGGTCCTTAGCAGCCTTATTCCATTTGCAGCAAGGCCATTAAGTCATAGAAACAGCAAGTTCCTACCGTAAGTATTATGCCTCCCTTTTTACTTCTCTTAAATGAGGTGTTTGTAACTAAAATGACATTACCTGAAAGCTCAGTGAGCTCAGTCTGGCCATCTTGCGTGAAACAAGGAGGTTTGGGAGATGGGGGAACAGTAAAGCTGTCTGGCCACCTACTTTGCCGCATCTGCCTTATAAATTCAAAGAGGAGACAAATCTTTCCTCTCTAATTGGGGATTTTATGGGAATTTTTCACAAATACCCAAAAATCTAACAAAGCAGCCCTTCTAGTCAACTTTCTCTTATTCAGAGATTGATAATGAAGCATATGGACTGACCAGACCCTCCTTTTAGTCTTACTCTGTCCTGTTCCTTCAACAGAAATTGGAAGGAACAAGTCGTAGTGGCCACACCTAAAATCCTTACTGTGGGTGCGGCTGAAGCTGGTAGACCCCTTGAGCTAGGAATTTCTGAGCTGCAGTTGGGTTAAAGCCATAAGGGTATCCCACCTGAGTCCAGCACCAAAGTGGTGAGCCCCCAGAAGTATGAAGCCACCAGTTGCCTGAGGAGGGGTGAACTGGCCCAGGAAGAAAATTGGAGCAATTTAGAGCTTCTGTCCAGACTAGTATTGGGATCAGCCTTGAATGGCTACTGAACTTCCAGCCTGGGTAAGACAGAGACTCATTTTCAAAAAAGAGGGAGAAAGAAGGGGGATGCTGGGTGGGTTAACAGTAAGGACAGGAACTGACCTTGTGATTTCGTTATTGCATCAAGTTCCAGGTGAGAAATTCAGCCAATACTGGTAAGCACTTTCTCTGAAACTGAAGTTACCTCAAGCATTGAAAGGTTGAATGGGCCAAATCCGGGGTGGGGAATCTGGCTGTCTAGGTCCTTGGGTGTAGCCTTTTGACTGAGTCTAAGTTTTACAGAACAAATCCTTTTATGAAGAGGATTTGTTCTATGAAGTTTGGATCCAGTCAAAGAGTCGAACTTGAGGACCAGACCTTGTCCAAAGCAGGGCTCTGGGGCCAGCGTTCTCTGTCTCCTAGAAAAGGAAGGAAAGAAACTAAAAAATTTCCACTTTGCTATAGTGCAAATAATCCTAATAAAACCTTAGTAAGTTGAGAGTGGGAAAGCAAAACCACTGAAGTTTGGAGTTATCTATAGGTGTTTTCCCTGACACTTTCTTCCATTACTGTAGATGATCTAGGATTGTCTCATCATTTCATCATTTTCCAAATTAGTTTATAACCATACAGCTTTAGAGCTGGAAAGGAATTCGAAGGTCATCTGATCCAATAATTTTTGAACTTTTTGGGAGTCTTTACACTCCTAAAAATTGGAAATCTTAAAAAACTTTTGTTTACCTGGCAAATATCTTCTGATATTTACCATATTAGAAATTAAAACATCTTAGTATTATGAAAATCGTTTTTATCTTGTGGATTCCTTAGAAGTATCTAGGGGATCCCAAGGGGTCATCATAACACACAGAGAACTGCTGAAATCCCTGCCTGTACCATGAATCCCCTCTAGTAACAAAATTTATTACCTATGAAAGCAACTTATGCTGCTTTTGAGTAGGATACTTTCTTGTACTGAATATCAATTTACCTCTCTATAATTGAAATCTCTTGGTTCCTAGGACCTCTGAGGGGGCCTAGCAGAACAAGCCTTAGCCCTTCTACAAAATTCTGTAATTAATCCAAGACAATGACCCTTCTCCCTACCATGTCCCTAATCTTCTGTGTTTGGCTACTATCACTGTTGGGGAGAAAATATACTGTATTCACTACTCAAGATTTAACGAAGCTCTTAGGGATCAACTGAATTTTGTTCATGAGTTTTTTTCTCTTTTCAGAAGTTATTGCCCTTAGATTAGTCGTGCATCTACCAGGTCAGCCAGGCAGGGTATAAGAAATCACTGTTGTGTAGAAGCAGATTTTGTTAGTTACCACCACTCCTTCCCTCCACCACCACCACCAAAATAGGTTTTAGAGATTCAGTACAAGACCCCAACTGTAACTTTTACAGCGAAGGCCAAAATTATACCAGTCCCTTTGAATCAGAGTAAAGTTCATTTACCCATAACCCAAGCTGAGTGTAAACTACAGGTATGTTCAATGACTTCTTTCAAGATATGGTCAAGTTTTCATGAACATGATGCCATCCTGTGTAGAGCAAGAAAAGACCTTGGGTTTATTAAGAATTTTTCATTACGATTAGTATTTTAGTAATATTTTGCATACCCAGGAAGCCCATGAACCACGAAGAGAACCAAGATGAAGATGAAAAACAACTCTCAGGGTCTGCCATCCAGGATGCCAGACAATACTGCATTTCGACAGCAGCGGCTGCCAGCCTGGAGCCCTTACCTCACAGCCTGGGCAGTCCTCCCTGGTTTTTTTACCACTGGCGCATTCTTTCTCAGCATGGGCATCCTCCTCATATTATCTGCAAAGAGCGTCAAGGAAATTGAGGTTTGTTCTGGACTCAAGTGTTTTCAAACAAGGCAGGCAAGCTGGCTGCCTGGGGCTGGGGCCGGGGCAGAAGAGTAAGTCTGAGGGGAAGCGATGGAATGTGACAGAGGGGTGATCATCTGGCGAAATCCAGTCTGCAGAGGTATAGAACCATACTAGCAGGCGTAGGATCATTAGACTTTAGAGTTAGGATGATCTCATCTCACCCCCTTTGTTCTGCAGATAAAGAAGTAGATTCAGGGAAGGGAAATCATGTATCCAAGGTCACTGAGGCATAGGATTGTCCTGGTACTTAAGGGTGCAGCGTCCCACATTCTGGGCTTAAGTGGACCGGATTCCATAAGATCAGTCAACAAGCATGTATTTATTAAGCATTTTATGCCACCTACTGTGTGGAAGATACAAAAGGGAGAATCCTCTCAAGAAGCTTATGTTCCTTCGGAGGAGGAAATGTGTGTGTGTCTGTGCATATCCATAAACAGCAGAAACTGAACCTGTGATTTCATTAGTATAGGGAGGAGAAAAGCCCCCTCTGCCTGTGCAGGTCAGGAACTTAGCTGCAATTTACAGTCTTGGAGAGTTTCTTAAAGCCCTAAGAAGTTCAGTTACTTGCCCAGGGTCACACAGCTAATACATGTTAGACAGTGAATCCAGGACTTCCAAGCTCCAAGGCTAGTTCTCTATCCATTGCATCGAACTGCCTGTTGGAAGGCATAAATGAATGCAAATTAGACCGGGAAGGGAATTCCCTAGCGACTAGGAGGATCAGGAGGGCTTCTTAGAGAAGCTTGTACTGTATGATGAGGGAAACCAAAGGACAGAAGAGGATGTGAACTTAGCCTCACTCTAAAGCAGGGGTAGGAAAACTGTAGCCTCGAGGCCATATCGGGCTGCATTTGAGTGCCTAGAGGGCCACATGTGGTCTTGAGGCCATAGATTCCCCACCCCTGAGGTCTAAGCCTATCTCATTCCTATAGATACATGTATATGTATATTCTCTACATGGTGGTACATGGTTAAATGTATTCCAATGTGGGGGGCTTTGGATACTCTGTGGCATTCAGGACATAATGTCATGCCCATCTGGAGGGCCAGGAGCAGGGGGAAAAAAGCATTGTGGTAGAGGAGGAAACATAAATTTTTCACTGGCGTGCCCTCATGGCTCTGTGTGTGCGTGTGTGCGTGTGTCTGCGTGTGTGAACTTTCTCTGAGATCACTATTTTCATGAGCGTCATAGGACCCTGGTGCCTGTCACCTTTTCTGCAAAACAAATTTGCTCTACTGAGAATGATAAAGACCAAAACTAAGAGTGGAGTCGTTGGAAAAAGGCCCATCACCAGTTTAATTAGTAAGCTGTTTGAGAACTAACATAGCTTTCTTCTAAAAGAGAAGGGGAGGAAAAGAAGAGTCCAAGGCAAATGTCAGTTCCGTGCCCATGAAAGGCAGTATTTAAGGTAAGCCTTTCTAAAGGGATGGATGGCCAGAACTTCATTTGGGACGTCACAGAATCTCAGCAGCCATCTAGTGTCACTTGTATCTGAAGAGTGAGCCCCTCTACATGTCTGAAGAGCAGCTGTCCATCGTTTGCTTGAAGATCTCCAGAAAAGAGGCTCCTCGTCACTTCCTAGGGAGCCCTTTCTACATTTGCAATTATTAAGGGCAATTATTGAGGGTAACTAGGTGGCACGGTGAATAGAACACTGGGCTTGAAGGCAGAAAGTTCTTCCAGAGTTCAAATCTGGCTTCAGACCTAATAACTGTGTGCCCCTGGACAAGTCACGTAACCCTGTTTGCCTTGGTTCCCTCACTTGTAAAATGAGGGGAAGAAGGAAATGGCAACCCACTCCAGCATCTTTTCCACAAAAACCCCAAATGGGATCACAAAGGGGTGTGACTGAAAAATGGCTCAACAAGAACTTTTTCCTGCAGAGAGAGGAATATATGAAATATATGAAACATACACACACACACACACACACACACACACACACACACACACACACACACAGCATACTAACTAAGGGGCACAGTGGAAGGAGCACTGGGCCTGAGGAGAGGAAGACCTCAGTTTAAATTCTCCTTTGCACAGTTATTAACTGTATAACCCTGGGCAAGTCACTCAGCCTCTGCTTGCCTCAGCTATCTCATCTATAAAAGGGGGATGATAATATCCCACCTCACTGAGTTATTGGGAGGGTCAAATGAGATCGTGCTATTTTTGCTAGGTATTAGTATTTCTGTGGTTCAGGCACAAGTCTGCCAGAAACTATTTCATTTCTTTTAACAATCCAGTCCATTTTTGGCTTGGAGACATTCAGATTGGCATCGTTCCTCCAAGCTTTCTGGCAGGTGTCTCTTCCCAAGACAATTTGAGTTAATATTTATAGAAATCTTGGACAAGGAAAAGATTGTAATATGTTAAAATAAAGTTTAGTTGTTAACAGTCCAAAACAATAGTCACTGCTCAGTTTCTCCCTGGACCACTCCCCTCAAGGATTAAAAAGAATGTCCTCCCTGAGATCATCCTCCTTCCTGAATGGAGAAGGCTGGGCACCATCCCTTCAGGAGATGAGGAAGAGGAGACTGCCTTTCCATGAATCATAATATTTTCAGGGCTGTGGGGTGGGAGAGTTGGGGGAGGGAAAGGCTCTTTTGTTCTAAGTTTTGGTTACCACCCTAAGAAAGACCTTTTGTCCTCCACCTAACCCACCTTCAAACAGAGGAATATTATTTCTTAATATTTCTAGTTTTACTAAAAAGGAGCTTTTACATATGCTTCCGCACACTCATCGCTTCGAGCTCTGCCCTCCATATTTTTCTTGAAATTCTCGAATAATAACTGGCCTATGTACGTATGTCTCAACATCATGACATTTTTATAAAAATGGATCATATGATAGAGTTAATAAACATTTATTAAGTGACTGCTCTGTGCTAAGTGCTGAAGATCCTAAGAAAGGCATCCGGCAAGTCCCTGCCCTGCTGGAGCTCACAATCTAGTGGAGAAGGAGAACGGGTAAAAGGAAGCCGACAGGGAAGAGAGATTGCCTAGATGGGAGGAGGCAAGTCCTGCAGCAAAGGTCATCTGAGGAGGAGAGACTTTCAGAGTTGATTTTATCTTGCAGAATAATGAGTTTCTAGAGATCCTGAAATCTAGGAAAGTAGTCAGGAGAAAGTCAGGAGAATTCCCTGGGTATCTTCCTTAAATGGACCAACAATTCGTCTTGACCCAAGCTCCACTTGGTTGTCATTTGGGCCCTGATGCCCCAGAGTAGGCATGAATGGCAATTGTTTGTGTTTGGGCCAGAAAGCCTAGAGGTCTTCACCTCCCAGATTGATTTTTTTTTTAGACTAGGTAAAAGATGTCATCCTTTGCCTCATTTTTACCTATCCTTAATTGCTGAATGGGTGTTGCCTCAGTCAAACTGAGACCTAGGAAAGACCTTAGCTTAAAAAGACCAAGGTCTCCCACTGCATCCCGGTCCATCTCCAGTCATCCTGATCTATAATCTTGCCACTGGACCCAGATGGCTCCAGGGGAGGAAGTGAGGTTAGTGATATTGCACAGCCCTCCCACTTGAATCCAGTCCACTTGCAAGTCATGGCATCACCTTCCTGACATCATCAGACTGAAGAACAAACCACAGCTACTAGCTCTGCCCTCCAAGGGCAAGCTGAATAAGTTCATTCCTCTTCCTATAGACAGTGCTTCAAGTACCTGAAGATAACTCTCAGGTCTGCCTCAAATCTCTTCTCCAGATTGAACATCCTTAATTCCAAAATTTCACAACTAAAAGAATGTATAGAAATGAGGGATTTTCAGACATTTTTCAGGATGCCAGAGCATTCCCTGGCAAAGCTGCTCAGTAGACAAGACTTGTCAACATTACTGGTTTAATGGACCCATGTGTCATATAGGATTAAAGTTAGGAAATACTTAAATTTTTTTATTATTATTCATGATAATAATAGCCAACATTTATGTAATGCTCTGAAGTTTACAAAGTACTTTGTATATACCTGGGGTACCTTGAATGTCCCAGTGCAGTGTTTTGAGACTTTTTAATGGCTTAAAACTGTACTAAAACCTTTTGGATACAATCTGTTGTCTGAGTTCAACTCTTCTACAATTAATGAAACGGAAATTCAGATTAACAGTCATAGGGTCATAGAGCTAGAAGGGTATTACAAGCTATCATCTAGTCAAACCCCCTTGTTTTACAGATGTGGAAACTGAGACCCAATGAAGCTAAGTTACTTATCCGCTCCCACACAGAGTAATGACAGAGCTGGAGTTTGAACCCAGATATGATCCCAAATCCACTGCTCCTTGTACTAAGAATAACAATAATAACATTTATATCAGTAAGACTCATCTTTGTCAATTCAAATCTGGCCCCAGACACTTACTAGCTCTGTGACTCTGGGCAAGTCACTTTGCCTTGTTTGCCTCCATTTCCCTATCTGTAAAATAAGTTAGAGAAGAAAACGGCAAACCGCTCCGATATTTTTGCCAAGAAAACCCCAAACGAGATTACAAAGAGTCAGACATGACTAAAAAGATCAAACAATAATGACACCATATTTATAATAATAACAGCATGTTTATAATAATAGCTAGCTATAGTTTAAAACTATACTAAAGCTGTCACTTACCATTTCACTTTGGGACACTTTTCAGGTTTGCAAAGCAGTTACATCCAAGTGTAAATAATTAATCATGTGAAATGGTCACATGTATTCCAATTTTCATTATTCAAAATTATAAGTATGCAAAATATGATCATTGATTCCCACACAGCAAAAATATGCCATGCACATCCAAATAATACAATTATTTCACAAGGATTTTTCACACTAATTGGTACCTGGCTCCTACGTAACTTTGTTATTCTATTTTGATCCTCACAACAACCCTGAAAGGTAGGTGCTGCTCTCACCCCCATTTTACAGATGAGGAAACTGAGGCTGAGAAAGATTAAGTGATTTGTCCAGGGTCACACAGCTAGTATGTGCTAAGCCCTAGGGATACAAAAAGAGATGAAAGACAGTCTCTGCCCTGTGGCTGCTGGCCAGCACTGAGGGGTGCTGAAGCATTTAGGGTTAGTCACTAGAAGGCTTTCTAGACCTGGCAAGTGAGACTTCTTTCTGTTATAATACCTGAGAACATCATTTTTCTACAGCAGCACCCTTTGTATGTTCATGAGTTTCTTGCCTGGGATCCTATCCTCTTTAAATAACTTTTCTTACAAGGAGGAGCTCCTCCCTCCTCTATACAAAGGAGCTCAATGTGATTGTTGCTGTCTGTTCATGTTTTATGCCTATGTAGAAAATGTGCATTGCTATGGATTTCAGCAGAGAAGCCATAGAATAATTCCGCTGTGCTCAGTGTAATTAGTGCCATTCCATCACCAGGTAGAAGCATTTGGAGAATCAGCATCTCAACAGGGCATCCTTTTGTTTGGGCTTTATGCAGGGCATCTTATATCAATGATGGAAGGAAGGAAGGGAGGGAGGGAGAGAGGAAGAATGGAAAAGAAGGAAGGATAGAAGGAAGAAAGGGAGGAAGAGAGGAAGGAAGGGAAGGAGAAAGGGAGGGAGGGAAGGAGAAGGAAGGGAGAGAGAGAAAAAGAAATATTTATGAAGTATTTACTACATGCAAATTACATTTTGTAACAAAAACAGTTAGAAAAGCAGAGACAGTCTCTCCTTTCAAGGAGCTCACAGCCTAATGGGTGAGACAGCATGTAAACAACTACTTATGAACAAGATATATATATAAGATAAATTGAAGATAATCTCAGAGGAAAGGGTCTAAGGTTAAAGAACAAGAAAGTCTTCTTGTAGAAGGTGGGACTTTAACTGAGACTTAAAGAAAGCCAGGAGGTGAAATATCTTTGAAATTGTATTTCTGTGTAATCAGTTTCCTTTGTAATCCTATGCATTTTATGTCATGCATTTAAAAACATTCTGGAAAGGAGTCCAGAGGCTTCACCAAACTGCCACAGGGGTTCATAACTTGAAAAAAAGGTTAACCCTTCTCTAGAAGCATTAACATTTTTTAAAAAGTATTTGTCCACCAAAGGACTGAGCTTCTAATGATTTGGTTCCAGACAGAAGAGGGGGTAGAGCTGCTATATTTTTGAGCATGTGACCCTTTCCTCCAGCTCTAAATCACAGCAGAGAGCCTGCATTTCAGAGCTGGCAACCACCTTTAAGATCCAGCCCAACCTACTCATTTTACAGATTGGGAAAGAGAAACCCAGAGAAGTATGATGTGATTGGTTAAGTCATTTTTGGTCATATCACAGTCTCCATAGCCCCATTTGGGGTTTCTTGGGAGAGATTCTGGAGTGGTTTGTCTTTTCTCTTTCCAGTTCATTTCACAGATGAGGAAACTGAGGCAGACAGAATTAAGGGACTTGCCCAGGGTCATGCAGCTAGTATCGGAGACTGGATTTGAACTCAGTGCTCCTTTCTACTGTGCCACCTAGGTACATGAAGTATGATGTTACCTCCCAATCATATCCCTAATGAGTGACTGGCCCTGCCAACAAACTGGTTGATAGGATGGCAGTGTTTGACCATAAGAACCAGACTGTCATTATCATCAATGTTACTAAACCTTTTGAAAATAGATATTCTGTTTCCCAAGAAGCCAGAATAGGCAAAATTGAAAAGTATCCAACAATATGTCAACTTCTGACTCGGGAAGGCTACATTATAATAGTGATGGGTGGAGCTCCAGGAGGCTGGAATCTGGCTAATGGTAAAGTATTATCAAAACTGAAAATTAGTTCTAAGTGTACAGATCTAATGAGAAGATTGATAGTATGAGATTCTGTTAGATGGAGGAGAGAGAGAATTTGAAACTCAAAATTTTTAAAAAGTGAAAAATTGTTTTTACATGTAATTAGAAAAATAAAATATTTTAAGATGATAACAGGTGTATATATATATATATATATATATATACACATCCTGGTAATATATGGATATCTATATAGATAGATATCCAGGTTGATGTGTGTGTGTGTGTGAGAGAGAGAGAGAGAGAGAGAGAGAGAGAGAGAGAGAGAGAGAGGGAGGGAGGGAGGGAGGGAGAGAGAGAGAGAGATCACCAGATCCATATCGAGAGCGTATCACCAGGTCAAGACAATAAGCAGAATAAATGTAAGAGAAGGATTTTTTTAATTATCTTCGCAAAACACAAAAATTCTCACAATTTCAATAAAATAGCAATTCTGAGTCTTTACCCTCTCGACTGGCAAGAGCAATGAGTCTGCATTCAGATGATCTAAGTTCGGATGCTGCCTCTGATATTTACTTAAGTGAGCAAGTCACTTGACCTCCCTCAGTTTCCTCATCTGTAAAATGAGGGGGTTGGACTAGCTGGCCTCTGAGGCCGTGTCCCAAACTAGATAGGATTCTGTGACTATTTTTCTGGACAAGAAGTTGGGGCGTGTATTCTGACACTTGTACGTACTTGTTACTTTGAAATTGAAATATGTCAGAAAATCAGAGATGCCAAAGTGTATCTTCCCAGGTACCGGGGAGCAGAGAGGGAGCATAGATGGTCTATTGCTCCTGGAAACAGCCTGATTAGCTAGCTTTGGGGGAATCAAGCCAGACAGGTTTGTGGGAATGAGAGTTGATGAAAAGCTCTGAAGGGCATGAAGCTGAGTGAAGAAGTTAGCAGAGAGCAGGGTACTAGGCTAGGAGTCACAATTCCACCTCAGGTACTTATCTGCTGTGTGACCATGGGGCACATCACTTCACCTCTTTCTGCCACAGTTTCCTCATCCGTAAAATGAGGAAATTCTATCACCATAGAGTTGTTGTGAGGACCAAAGGAATAATGTGTGTGAAGTGTTTTGCAGACCTATACAACTATAGAAATACTATATATTGTTATGTATTTTATATGATGCTCTATATTTTATATCATTTATTACAGATAATGTATAATGTTATATGTTCTGTTATATATTATATATATTATAATGTTTCTAATATCGCATTTCATATGATATTTAATATATATTATAATTATGTTGTGATATGATATAATCTATTTTATAATGTTACATATTCTATATAATGTGTAGAAATTAACTATATTACTACAGTGAATAAGATTGATGAGAAAACTTTAAATCAAGTGACTGAGACGATTCAGGCTGAAAGAATCATCAAAGGGGTGATTAATGAGGGCCTTCAGGTCCTCTGAGGACCCCTTAGTGCCTCCATCTCCACTACAGACAGAAGAAGAGGAAATTTCAGCCCCAGAGATTTAGGTTAAGTACAAGGAAATTTCCTGAAAATGAGCAGTTAATGGGCCAGGACAGCCTGCCGAGAAAGCTTATAAAATTCCTTTCCCTAGAGGTTTTTCAGAGTAGAAAGGCCTCTTATTTTTACTGTAATGGTTTAAAGGCAGCCTTGCCTGACAAAGAAGGAGAAGACTGACTGAATGAGGTCCCCAATAGACCTAAACTTGGCTCTGCTGCTGCTTATTGGCCATGAGACCTTGGACAAGTCATTTCTCCAGATTTTGTGTTCCATATTTGTAAAAGGAGGGATTTGAAGAAGGTTAAGCTTCAAGTCTCTTCTAATGCAAAGAGACTTAACTTCAGGGGATCTGAGATTGGGGATGAGATAAATGGGCAGGAAGCTTTAACTTTCTAATGAACTAATGTATGTATCCTTTTTGTTTGTTTGGCTTAAAGATCACATACACAGACATATGCTCAGATTGTTCAAAACTGAGGGAAAATGCCTCTAATTTCTACAAAGAGTGTACCTGCTCAGTGCCTTTCTTCATTCCAGAGAAAATGCCAGTAAGTAGAATCAGAAAACTTCCAATTCTTCTTTTCCTAAGGCTTATTCATTTTCAGTAAGTTAACATCCAATAAGTTAACCATCCATAAATTCTTCCAAAAAAAACTAAGCTGGGAACACCTGGGAGTGGAGAGGCGGGAAGTGAGAAAGAACCAGACAAAGAAAAGGCTTTCACGTAAAACGCATGTTCTTTTCTAATGTTTTGGTCTTTCTCTTTTGCCTCCCAAGTCTCGATTCCTTCCTTTTTTCACTTTCATCAGAGGATCGTCAAGCCTAAATAAGCTGAATCCAAAAGCTGTGTGCAGTCCAGTGGTATATAAAGATGGGCTCTCACCTTGTCCAGGCAAGGATGAGGGTGGATGAGGACCGATTGCCTCTTTGCTGCTAGGAATAAATCCATCCACAAACATTTATTAAACTTCTATTATACCTGAGACGCCAGGAATAGGGATAGGGACTGGACATGTGATTTCTCCTTCACCCCAAATAAAGAAATTTCTTCTACCAATTCAGCTTGACATCTCTCAAGAGTATGGTTCATAATCTTAAAAACAGTTGATTGGAGAGAGACCTTAGAAGGGTGGGCAATATAGTGTGTAGAGCACTGGACTTGGAACCGGAAAGATTCTTTCTGAGTTCATTTGACCTCAGACACTTATTAGCTTTGTGACCCTGGGCAAGTCACTTAACTCTGTTTGCCTCAGTTTCCTCATTTGTAAAATGAGCCAGAGAAAGAAGTGGTAAACCACTTATCTTTGCCAAGGAAACCCCAAATAGGGGTCATGAAGAGTCAGATTCAACTAAAAACAACTGAACAACAAAAAGTCCTTAGAAGTTAAGTGACTTGTCCAGGGTCACAAAGCCAGCGTGTGTCAATGGTAGGACTTGTACTGATCCAAATCAAGCTTAATCTTCCACACCACACTGCTCCTAGACACTGTGTTTGTATGGCAGACAAATCCAAAAGTGATAGTCTGTGCCCTCACAGAGGTCACAGAACCTAGGTGTTGTTTCTGATTTCCCCATTCAGATTCTGGACTACATTTTTCTGACCCCAGTTGTTAGTACAGGGAGAAAAAAAACTAGGGCAGTTTAGCTGTGGCAGGGGTGCGCCGGCATAGTAAATGTTTAACATCTAGCTCTCTGAAGAAAAAAGGTTCACTTTTCAGTTTAAGCACCATTATTAACATTTTCTCCATCACTTCCTTAAGAGTAGACAGTCAACAAAGCAGTAAATCAAACCCTGATTTGTAGCTTTTGCCAGTTCCCAAGGTGTAAAATATTCACACTTTAAGTTGAAAATTTAACAATCAGCTCTCTAGAGCCTGTACCAACCAGTTTGAGTACACTACTGCCTATAAATCTTGTCTCTCCATTGGCAGCTAGGTGGTGCAATGGATAGAGTACCAGTGCAGGAGTCAGGAGGACCTGAGTTCAAGTCTCAGCTCAGACGTTTGACACTCACTAGCTGTGTGACCTTGGGCAAGTCACTTAACCCCAATTGCCTCATCCTGGGTCATCTCCAGTCATCCTGATGAATATCTGATTCAGATGGCTCTGGAGGAGAAGTGAGGCTGGTGACCTGCACAGCCCTCCCTCACTCAAAACAAAGTCAAGTGCAAGTCATGTCATCATTTCTCTGATGGCATGGTCTTCAGCAACGAAGGATGAACACACACATCTCTCTATATCCTGTGTTTGAGATCAGTCATGTTTTCTTTTATATTCCTGCCTTTTGTTTCTCTTTTTTCAGATTGTATTTTAAATGTTTTCCTTATTGTATTTACATTACAAATCGGTTGTTTTCTTGTTTCTCTGGTGAGGTTTGCAACCAGTGATGCGTTTTTTTTTTTTATTCTGCTGATCATTTTTGCTCTTCAAGCCATAAATTCTGGTTTCATGTTTACTATTCCTCTTTGGGAATATCCTACTAGAGTTCCACACTCTCATCAGAATCCACAAAGTCCTCTGCCTCCAGTGCTGATTTGTTTTCCGTTGTCTTAAATGTTTATTTGTGTATATCTGTACTTATTTAGATGATCTGGAGTCTCATTCCCTGCTTTTACTAATATCTTTCTTGTTGGTTTGTACTCAACATCTTTTGTTTTCTTTATTCTTTCTTCATTCTCATATTATAAATTTTATTTCTCCTGAGATCTTTGGTAATTTTTTTTTTAGGTTTCCCCCACCACCACCCTTATGTTCTCCTATTGCCCACTTTCTGACTCCCTCCCCTTTTAATCGCAGTTGTACTTAGAGCTGGATCTCAAAGCTGTCTCAGCCTTCTCCCATTCCAGGGAAATCAGTCACTGCCCCAAATAACTTTTAGGGGGACAGGTCTCAGCTGAATGCTGAGCCCTTTTTCTCAAGCTCAGTGGAGGACCACACGCATAGCTGGCATTCTCCCCCAGTTCACTTTGGTCCTTAGTTCTCTAGCTGACCTCTGTTGAAGCACATAACACTACCATGCTGCTCTTCCAACTAGAACAACCTTATATTTTTTGGTTTTCTGGAGTATAGGCAGGAGGTGGCAGGCAGAGGTAAGTTCTGCTGTAAGTCCCTGGGTTGGCTTGGCTAGCACTGCCAGAATATGACAGCTGATGCTGGAGCAGGTTGTGAGTGAGAGCATTGGAGGTTAGGGACTAAACTTCTCTGCTGTTGTTTCATTCGATTGTTATTTCATGAGAGATCTTGGTGTCTTGGACCATGCAGACAGCCCAAATTACCTTATCTTTTGTGCCTAATTCCTATTTTGGAGAGATTTGAGAGAGGGTCACCTAAGCAGCTTGGTGTCACAGTAGATAGAGCACTGAGCCTGAAGTCAAGAAGACCCAAGTTCAAATCTGACCTCAGATACTTGCTATGTGACCCTAAATTAACCTCTGTAGGCTTCCATTTCCTCAGCTGTAAAAGGGGGATAATAACAGCATCTATCTCGCAAGGATCTTGGGAGGATCAAGTAAGATAATATTTGTAAAGCACTTAGCATAAAGCCTATGATGAGGACTGGAAGGGGGTGGGGTACAGGAACTCCAAGACTGAAATTCCCTGCATGGACCATCTGGAGAAGCATTCAGGGACTCAAGCATTGTTAAGGTCAGGGTAAAGATTTAATACGCTTTTCAGTGGGCAAGAGTTCTTAGGGAGCCTGCAACTTAAAGGAGTTACAGATAAAGTTTATATAGGTTACTCTATAGTAAAATATGTGCCAAGTATGTTAACTAGGTATTTGAGGGTGGGATTAGGGAGTGCTTAAGGAGTGGTCACTTCTTAAAGGAACATGCACTTTTGGTATCTACCCAGACTTTCAGGCTTTCAGAGTCTTGGTTTTCTCATCGATGGGGACAGTGATACCTCACAGCGTTGTTATGACCAACGAGATAATGTATATCAAGCCCTTTGAAAATATTAAAGCACAACAGAAATGGCAGCTGTTATTGCTGGTGATTGCCCCTGTGACCGGGGCTCTGTCCCCTTGCTCTAAGCAATTAGCAAGTTGTGCCTTTTAGAAAAAAAAAAAGGGCTGATAAAATGTATTGAGGAAGCACATTGTGTGTTTCTTTGTATAAAGAAAGGGTGGTGCCCTGGAAGTCATGCTTATATTTTTTTAAATCTGCAAATCAATGTAAATAAATTGTAAATTAAAAGGCTGCAAGAGAAATAGTTCAATTATTTACTGTCTCCTCTATCAAGTTTCCACATGATGGCCTTCCTCCCCTGTTCTTCCACCCTCCGTTATTCCAAGACCACCCAACTCCAGGATATCCCTGGGTCCTGGTGCT